>NC_134887.1:33452421-33457421 GCF_041734735.1 Babylonia areolata | reverse complement strand
ACACAGAATGGCCAGTGTACAGTCACACAGAGTAGCCAGTGTACAGACACACAGAATGGCCAGTACACAGACACACAGAGTAGCCAGTGAACAGACACACAGAATGGCCAGTGCACAGACACACAGAATGGCCAGTGTACAGACACACAGAGTGGCCAGTGTACAGACACACAGAATGGCCAGTACACAGACACACAGAGTAGCCAGTGTACAGACACACAGAATGGCCAGTGTACAGTCACACAGAATGGCCAGTACAGACACACAGAATGGCCAGTACAGACACACAGAATGGCCCGTGCAGTCACACAGAATGGCCAGTACAGACACACAGAATGGCCAGTACAGACACAAAATGGCCAGTGCACAGACACACAGTGGCCAGTGTACAGACACACAGAATGGCTAGTACAGACACAGAATGGCCAGTGCACAGACACACAGAATGGCCAGTACAGACACACAGAATGGCCAGTACATAGACACACAGAATGGCCAGTACAGACACACAGAATGGCCAGTACAGACATACAGAATGGCCAGTGCACACACACAGAATGGCCAGTGCACAGACACACAGAATGGTCAGTACAGACACACAGAGCGGCCAGTGTACAGACACACAGAACGGCCAGTACACAGACACACAGAATGGCCAGTACATAGACACACAGGATGGCCAGTGCACAGACACACAGGATGGCCAGTACAGACACACAGAATGGCTAGTACAGACACAGAATGGCCAGTACAGACACACAGAATGGCCAGTGCACAGACACAGAATGGCCAGTACAGACACACAGAATGGCCAGTGTACAGACACACAGAGTGGCCAGTGCACAAACAGAATGGCCAGTACAGACATACAGAATGGCCAGTGCACAGACACACAGCGTGGGGTCATGCTGAGGCCAGCTCATGGCATCACACTGAGGGGTCTCTCTCCACTGGATTATATTCAGTAAGAAAAATCTGCAAGGGCTTGCTGAGTCTGGGACCAAGTAGCAACAATTAGATTCCCTTTGAGTCATGCTGCTGGAAAGCTGAACAACTGTTCAACAAGCAGTTACCTGGGGAGATTTTCTTCTTCTTTTTTTTTTTTCTTTTTTTTAAATATTTTGTGTGTGTGTGTGTGTGTGTGTGTGTGTGTGTGTGTGTCCATGTGTCTTTGTGTGCTATGGACTGTTCTGCATTTTCTTCCTACTACTCTGTTACGAGGAAAGCTGAAAGAGAGATCACTAATTACGCCTGACGAAATGTGCATTGCACATGTATGTACGTTACGTGGCTTGTCATCATTTCAATACCCGCTGTGTGAAAAAGGTCTACAATGTCTTCCGTCTACTTCATCAAGCCAAGCTGGTGTAGCAGGCACTGAATGATTTATATAGTCTCATGACAACATGCCAGTATTTATAATTAATTGTGACATTAACATTTGAGTGTGCGCACATGCACACACACATACACACTCACAAAGAGAGAGAGAGAGAGAGAAACACACACACACACACACACACACACACACACACACACACAATCTCTCCCTCTCTCAACCTCCCTCCTTCCCTCCCTCTCTCTCTCTCTCTCTCTCTCTCTTTTCTGGCACTCGTTCTATGCACATACTCCATCCAGCAGGACAACCACCCTGCCATAAAGTGAGATAGGAGAAGGTAACCCAGTGATAAGGACCGAGATAACCCTTTGAAGATTCATTTCACTTACTGACAAGAGGCTCGTCTACACACACACACACACACACACACTCACACACACACATGTTCACATGTGCCACACACTCACAAATGCCTACATGTGCGTGCACAAACACACACACACACACACACACACACACACACACTCACACACACATACACACGCACACCCTCCCTTCCCGTTGCCTACATTTCCAGATAGGTCTCTTTCCCTCAGCAGGTAAGTGATGACTGAAAGAAGCTGTCTTATCTACAACAGCACAGGTAGTCTAACTCAGTGGAGTGTGACCTCCTCCTGTCTTTATCACACACACCCCACCCCCCACCATCCCTCTCACCCCCACCCACCCCCCACCCCCCACCCACACACACACACACCCCTACACCCTCCCTGCTGTTTCAGAATGCAATGACTGGTATTTACAGCAGCACTGAACAGCACATCATACAGTCACAGACACAAAAAAAAGCAGTTGTGAGATTTTAGTGTTTTTATGACAGCTAGGAGTTACCGTCAGTACTTTGTACACAAACGAAGCATTCATCTGTCGTTTAAAAAGTATGTGGCTCCTTTCAGGTTCCAAGCATTGCAGCAAGTATAGCGGGGTTGCTTCCAATGCAGAAGGCACTCAAGCGCACATGCCTCACAATCATATCTCATCTGCAGGAGAAAATGCATGCTTATACATATATAATATGTACTCATTTGCACCTTTAAACACACAGTATACACAATGCACACACAATACAAATACATGTATACAAGTGTGCATGCACACAGACACACACACAGACACAGACACAACACACACACACACACACACACACACACACACATATCACATACAAGCACTTGCAAACACACACAGTAGTTACACATGCAATGCCAATGCGTATGTGTGCACGCACACACACACACACACACACACACACACACACACACACACACACACACACGTCACATACAAGCACTTGAACAAACTTTGTTACACATGCAATGCAATGCGCAAGGGTGCACACACACACACACACACACACACACACACACACACACACACACGTCCCCTTCCCATTTCCTCTCTCCCCCCATGATGAAGACCGCAGGAATGCTGCTGTGAAGCAGTTCTCTCCCCTGCCTCCCACATCCTCTGACCAGGCCTGCAACAGGTGGCCCAAACAAACACAACCCCCCACCCAACCCAACTCCTCCTCCCAAGCAAAGCAGCCACACACTAAACTACAACAGTACAAGGCACTTCTGGTTAGGACTCTTTGTGGGTCACAAGTAGGTCCAGAGAAACATCGAAGCCATGTTTGAGGAGTGGTGGATTTTAGTCTCAGCTTCCACAGTGGGGGGGGGGGGGGGAGGACAGGTGGGTGTGTGGGGGTGGAGGGGGGACTTGGAAACACTTGCCTGTGATAATCTCCACACTGAACTCCCTAAGGCAAAAAAAAAGGGGGGGTGGGGGGGGGACGACCAAGACATTCCTGGCATAGAACTAGAAGCCATCATCAAGAGGATGGCTCACACGAAAAGAACCTCCCTCTTAAAAACAGGGGGAGCTCTTTTGGTTACACCTTGACACTTCAGACTTTCTTGAACAGCTGTCAAGACCTCTACCTCTGAACACCAATCAAATCATATACACTGCACTTACAGCCCAGCTGACAATACAAGGAATGCCGTAACACAGCTGTGTTCACCTTTGGCCTACAGAATGACCCATAATAGGTCATTCGCCTCCACACCAATTACCAGTTGAGAGGGGAAAAAAATCTTGTCAGGGCATAGTTCACTGGCAAGGAACAGATTTCATGCTAACGGCCTATGCATTCTCTGTGAGAGGCCATGGGTTTGCCTTTGCATGCTCTGTGAGAAGCCATGGGTTTGTGAGTGTGGAGGGTGCTCTTTATCAGTCTAGGTCTACCTCTGGATCTTTTTCGTGTTGTTGATCAAAGTACTAACTAGGCTACCCCTCTACCCTTCACCCACACCAAAACTGTGTCAGTGATACATGTTTACCAGTTGAGTTTCAAACTTCCAACATATACCCGGAATCCAAATTATGCACTTTAAGTTCACTCTCGTACAGTTTCCTGTACTTTTTTTTTTCCTTTCAATCTAGAAATCATGGTAGAAGACAGTAATGACAAACCGATTAAGCAATAACAGGCATATGTTGTAAGGATTTCTGGAGACATTAAATCTTTTGGAAACAGTATACTGTTGAACTGATTCTCAACAGATAAAAGTGACTGAATAGAGTCCAGCACAGAGTTGACTGCAGATCAGAATCATTAAAGTATCTTTTCATTTCTCATTTTCTGGTTTGGGGGGGAGGACAGGTGGGTGTGTGGGGGGTGGAGGGGGGTGGAGGGGGGACTTGGAAACACTTGCCTGTGATAATCTCCACACTGAACTCCCTAAGGCAAAAAAAAAATGGGGGGGACGACCAAGACATTCCTGGCATAGAACTAGAAGCCATCATCAAGAGGATGGCTCACACGAAAAGAACCTCCCCTCTTAAAAATAGGGGGAGCTCTTTTGGTTACACCTTGACACTTCAGACTTTCTTGAACAGCTGTCAAGACCACTACCTCTGAACACCAATCAAATCATATACACTGCACTTACAGCCCAGCTGACAATACAAGGAATGCCGTAACACAGCTGTGTTCACCTTTGGCCTACAGAGTGACCCATAATAGGTCATTCGCCTCCACACCAATTACCAGTTGAGAGGGGAAAAAAATCTTGTCAGGGCATAGTTCACTGGCAAGGAACAGATTTCATGCTAACGGCCTATGCATTCTCTGTGAGAGGCCATGGGTTTGCCTTTGCATGCTCTGTGAGAAGCCATGGGTTTGTGAGTGTGGAGGGTGCTCTTTATCAGTCTAGGTCTACCTCTGGATCTTTTTCGTGTTGTTGATCAAAGTACTAACTAGGCTACCCCTCTACCCTTCGCCCACACCAAAACTGTGTCAGTGATACATGTTTACCAGTTGAGTTTCAAACTTCCAACATACACCTGGAATCCAAATTATGCACTGAAGTTCACTCTTGTACAGTTTCCTGTACTTTTTTTTTTTCTTTTCAATCTAGAAATCATGGTAGAAGACAGTAATGACAAACCGACTAAGCAATAACAGGCAAATGTTGTAAGGATTTCTGGAGACATTAAATCTTTTGGAAACAGTATACTGTTGAACTGATTCTCAACAGATAAAAGTGACTGAATAGAGTCCAGCACAGAGTTGACTGCAGATCAGAATCATTAAAGT
>NC_134887.1:33362421-33449921 GCF_041734735.1 Babylonia areolata | reverse complement strand
ATCAATTAAATAACATGATACATAAAACTATCTACATATAAATAAAAACAGGCATACAAACATTAAAACACCAACAAGCAACTCTTAAATGTCTTAGGTTATAAAAAAAAAAACAGTATGCATAATAAATTATGGTAAAGCAAGTGGTATTGAATCTATTATTCACTGTCAAAGTGTCATGTGGTTACTGATGCTTGGACTATGCCCTTTTGCTTTATTGTGCCCATAAAAACAATTCTGTTGTCACTGATAATAGAGATTATAGACCTTTCACTGCATACATATTCTACTTAAACAAACTATTCATGAACATTCTTAATACTTTATTCACATTCATTATCTGACCTGACATAACAACTACAAGACATTGCTTCATGACCACGATTCATCTATTGTGAAAAATCATTGACAGTAGAAAGTAGAATGTAACAAATGAAACAACATATTTTGTCAAGTTTCCAATAACATGCGTGCGCACACACACACACACACACACACCTAAGACCAGATAGTTAAAGTGAAATAGGAAGAGTGGAAGAGAATAAGTATCAGTATCAATATCAATATCAGTAGCTCAAGGAGGCGTCACTGCGTTCAGTCAAATATATATATACACTACACCACATCTGCCAAGCAGATGCTTGACCAGCAGCGTAACCCAACGCGCTTAGTCAGACCTTGAGAAAAAAATAAAATAAAATAAAATAAAATAAAATAACAAAAATTTATATAAATAAATAAACAATAGAAGACCAAAGAAGATCCTGCACTGTTGAGGAGTCGTATTCACTTTTCTGAAGCTTGTAGTTTTTGTATCACTATCAGTTGTATCTGTTTAATATTCATAATAATTTAAATGTAAAATCATTTTACACTGCTTGGTCAGGCATGATCTTGATGCAGCCAGACAAAGTGTAGTAAAGATCCCCAGTTAAAAGCAGAGACTTTCAGTATATATATATATATATATATATATATATATATATATATATATATATATATATACATATATACATACATATATATATATATATTGTCCAAAGATCTATCCCCATAAATCTGCCTGATAACAGTATTATCATATTAATTTTATTTTTGCTATGTATATAGGATCATTTTGAGTACACCTGTGACAAAAAAAAACATAACAAAGGCATGACATGGAAGGGGAACTGTAATTTTCATTTAAAAAAAACATGAGTCACATTAAAAGGGAGGCAGATTTTGAACAACCAGTTTTCTTGCTTCAAGTGAGCACTGATGAGGATAACCCAAGGTGGACACTGCATCCATTTTGACTGAAGTGAATTGACAGCATTGCCCTCCGCCCTTCCTTTCACCATCTCCTGGCAACAGGCAAGTCCTTCAGCGCTGCTCTGGAAAGTTGACCACCTCTCCGTTAATCTAAAGATCTAACCGTTAACTTGATTAAGTGGACAGCACTTGACCGCCTGGTCCCAGTCTTCCTACTGGAGCAGAAAAGACACTCAACTCTGGTATGGAGACATCAGCCCAATCAGGGCTGGTTAAGTTCCCAAATCATGGGTGTAGGCAGCTATATGAGGTTCAAACCTACTGCCCCCCACTCCCAGCTTTGTCAGTTTATGTTAACTACTAAGCCGAACTGGCTAATGATATAACTCTCTCCTTTCTTCTTTTCACAATAAAGTTTATTACAACTAATACTCTTGATGATTACTGTAAATGTTCAATACAACAACAGTTTTCCTGAGTTCCTTGTTTTGTACATGTTTAAAGATCATAACCTACAATGTGTACTTTGTCATTTAAATGCATCAACAGTATTTCATATTTTCTAAGTTCTATATCCACATAGGTGCACATGTTTCAACGAGTTTATGAAGATGCGTAGAGTTCTGTAAATAATGTGCACAACCATGTGATTGAGCACAAACATGTATGAGCACATGCATACTTGTATTAAACACATGCATAAATATATGTCACATTATGTGTAAAAAAAATTTTAATACTATAAGTAAACGCATACTAATCACTCTGTAACTGACTTACTGACTAAATGCATACCAAATCATACTAATTTTTTTTTAAACCTACACGTTCACTTAATTTGCAAATGCAGTATGTGAGAATGAAACAGTCATATTAACTATAATCATGCATCATGTATAAACACCATTGCTGATTAAATATGACTGCCTGCATCATTTTTTAACTTTGTACAAATTCAAAATCTTGTATCTTGTTAAAATATTTTCCAGCTCTAGGGGATGTTGTAACAGTTGTAACAGTATGGACGGTCCTTTGTTCTGACACGTAACCCTCAATTTGACCACTCTCATCTTAGTACAAAACTGAGCCACCTCTGTGTCAAAGAAAAGCAGTATGAAGAGTATACATCAAATCTTTCAAGTCTAATCCTAAACATACTTGTTAACTCACTCAGTACGGCCAGTCCTCTCTTCTCCTCTACACAGACCCCTCGGATGTCCAGTGGGTGTCTGAATGACCCAACCTTTAGCTTCCGTCGTCAGAATTGTGGTATTCTTTGTCAACATTCACCTCTTCAGTATAAGAGCCTTCCACTTGCAATATTTTGATGATGGTAATTGGGGTGAAACGCTGTTAACATCGTCTCTTTCGCCGTTCGTATGGAAAGAGTTAAAACAAATTTTAAACTATCTATGATTATTCTCTCCCCTAACTATCTTTATGTGTGTACATCAATGTGTTTATGTAAGGGTTGGGGTGCTGTGGTGAGGTGGGTGGTGTGTGTGAGTCATAAGTGTTGTAACTTGTTAATGTCACATTATTTAATATTAATTTCACTGAGGTTGTATCTTGGCATTCTGTTATGTGGGTGAGGTGAAAGAGCTTTGTGACTCATAATTTTAGCGAGTTTTGTATCTTAACAAAAATTTTATTATGGGAATGAGTTGAGAGTTTTAACTGTGTGTCATGAGTGATGTTACATGTACTGATTTTAAATGGCTAGCAAATTTGTATCTAATCTCTTTTTTCAATCAAATTCCTGTTTCTTATGTTGATAATAGGTGAATTGTTAAAGGTGCTTACAGCCGCAGGGTAAGTGCTTTGCAAATGTACATTATTATCTATTAAGTATTATTATTGTACAACAATGAATTATTAACACACAAAAAACCCACTTTTTTCACACGTGTAAGAGATTAACAGACAAACGCTTTGAAATGAACAGCAGAGATAAAAGAGACTTAAAGTGTGAGGAAACCTCAACTGGCTCAAGCAATCACATTCACAGGGGCAGAATAATCAGTCAGTGGAAGATAGATCAATGGGAACAGAACAAATTCATTATTATACACAGACCTGCATATTTTGTGATGAAGCGAGTCAAGTAATCACAGAATCACAGAAATGCTTGGCTATAGGCTAAAGCCTTTTGCCCTCATAATCAGTGTCCATTTATGTGCTTTTGGATCACTTGTTGTGAACAGACCCTTGTTTAAATCAGGCATAGTGTATACTACATTTATCTACAGCTCAATAAAGATTTAACTCTGTGGAAAATACATGGTCCTTAAACTTTCTGTCAATGTGATTTTTGAAGGCGTTTACCGATGGTGCATTGATGGTGTCATAGGAAAGGTTATTCCACAGATTTATGATACGGTTAGTAAAAAACTTGCGGAACTGGTTAGTTACAAAATTAGTTTTGTTTATTTTGAAGTTGTGCCCTCGAGTTTTATCATAGTTAGCCATAGTAAACAAGGAAGAGGTGGTGCAAGGATCATAAATATTGTGCATGATCTTGTAAACTTCAATGAGATCACCTCTTAATCTTCTAAACTCTAGGCTAAGCATATTAAAAAGAGCCAGGCACTCCTCATAACTAAGATCTCGAGTACTATTAGTAGTACTAGTTATACACTTGGTAAATCTGTGTTGAACACCTTCAATCATATTTATGTGCTTTTTAAGGTAAGGGCACCATACTGAGTTTCCATATTCAATAATGGGTCTAACCAGAGCTTTGAACAATGGAATCATAATTTTGGGAGATTTATTAGTTATAGTTCTCACAAGAAGACCAGAAATTGGATTTCCCTTTTTCACTATATTATTTATATGTGCCTCAAAGCTTAGTTCTGGATCCATCGTGACCCCTAAATCTTTTTTGGCAATTGTACTATCCATTGTTCGAGTTACCCCCTTTTCCTGTATCGTGTACTGATACTGTGGATTATTCTTTCCAAGGTGCAGAACTTTGCATTTCTCGCTGTTAAATTGCAATAGCCAAGTATTTGTCCATTTAACCAGATTATGTATACACATTTGTAAGTGATCTCTATATTCTATATTTTGGATGGCAGAGTAAGCCTTGGTGTCGTCTGCAAAGATTTTTACTTTACAATCTACCTCACCAGGCATATCATTTATAAAGTATATGAACAACGTTGGGCCAAGAACACTACCTTGCGGTACACCACTAGTTACCTTAACCTTAACCTTTGATGATTTACTACTATTTACGCTTACAAACTGTGATCTTCCATTGAGAAAGTCTCTGATCCATGATAGTAGCTTGCCTTTTATCCCATAGCCTCCCAGTTTATTTATGAGTCTGTGATGGGGAACTGTATCGAAAGCTTTCCTTAGATCAAGGTAGACTGCGTCGACTGGTACCGTCTCATCTAGCATGACTAACCAATCTTGTAATGTAACAAGTAGTTGTGTAACGAGCGCCCTCTGGTAAATCCAAACTGTTCTCTAGATAACAGATCATGTTTGGTTAAATGTTGACAGAGAGCGTCTCGAATAAAACCCTCAAAAAATTTACAGACAACTGATATTAGGCTGACTGGACGATAGTTACCTGCAGAATTCTTGTTACCTTTCTTAAAAATAGGTCATACTTCTGCTTCTTTCCAAGCTTTTGGTATTGCACCCTTTTCTTGTGTTCTATCAAACAAGATCTTAAGTGGGTGAGCAATAACTTCAGCAAGCTCTATTTATACTTGCTCTCACACTCTTTTACATTGAACAACACAATGTTGTTCTTCCTCTCCTCCTGTTCATGCTGCTCATCGAGGTACTCTTTAACCTGCACCCGGATCTGATTCTCTACTCTGTCCTCCTTTTGCAGCAGCTTCAGGATTGCCTGGTTCAACTGTTGGAGGATTTTGACAATTTCGAAAAGTGCCTCCAGCTTTGCCCCCTGCTCTGCTATTCTGTCTCCAGGAGTGACTTTTTTGCACTCAACCTCACAGAGGCTGCAGAACCATTTGAAACTCACTGGTTTGGCAGTTTCCAGGAAGTCGTACTCTGAGGGAGACACCTCAGTACACCCAAGATGGACCCATCCACTACACCTGTCACATTTAACAGATCTGGCATTTTTGCCAATTATTTTCGTGCAGATGCGGCATGGGGTGGGTACATCATCATCGTCCAGGAATACTACAGGGGAAGTGGTGCCGGATGAATGGCACTCAGCTGCAGAGCTCCCACTCTTTGAGCGAGTCTTGTCTCCAACTTTGGTCCAGTGTGCTTGACTGGCCAAAGGTGCCTTGGCACTGGCTGAAGGGCTACCATCATGACTTTTGTCACATACTCCCTTGTTTCTGGTTTTAACCATCTTGAAATTTTGATTATCACACACTTGGGATAAACAAGTTAAACTCAGATAAGATGATCAAGTAGACCCCTCACCTTTATTTAGTTTCCAACATTTGAAGAAAGTTTTTCCCAGGAAGAAAAGATAGTCAAAATAAAGAAAAATGAAAAGCAATAACAAAAAGTGGTTATTTAAAGAGAATGATGAGAGTAGTCGTGTCTCTGTTAAGTGTATATCAACTTTCACTTGTGTAAAGCTTGGCTGACACAACGTGATCGAGTTCACTCAAGTCATGCCACCATCACTGCCACCGCATAAACTAGCTGTAAGAGCCACTCAATGGGCTTTTTTCATCCTTTTTTACACCACAAAAATGCTATTTAAATAACTGGATGACCAAAAATTTAGAGAAAATAGAGTGAAATAGGGTGAAAACTGAAGCGGTAATTTAGTACACGTCCGCCATCTTGTGAAGGGCAGTCACTCATCTTGTACAATCTTTTTTTCTTTTCTTTTTTATCATTCATATATTTTATTATTATTATTATGTATTCACTATTTCAAGCACAAGTTTGAAAACTAACTTGCTTCTCAGGTTTTGGACTAATTCTATAAAATTACAGACCATGAGTAGTTTAACAACACTGGACTCATGTTTAATGTCAAGTCCTTTTTCTGCTCATAATTTCTTAATCATAATTACACTACACAGTAAACATTTCTCAGCTGTTGTTGTTGTAGTTGTTTTGTGGGTGTGTTTTGTTTTCTTTTTTGTTGTTGTTGTTGTTTTGGGGCGGTTTTAATAACCACATTTTCTTGTTTTGTTATCATAAAAAGACAAAACAAATACAGAGCAAAAGTAAAGATATTTGATTCCAATTGGAAAACTGTCTTTAAGTTTAATAATAGCATGCACTGAGACGTTACATGATGCATTATATAAAGATCGTATCATTAAAATGAATAATTCAAAGAAAACAAGCACTACATCAACTATTCCATGATCTGAGAAAACAATATTTTAGCACACAATTCCACCAGGGAAATGGAGGGAGGAAGGAAGGAACAATGTGGCAGGATCAAAGACTGAAAGAGCGTGAAGTTGAATAACCTTGTTATGGAATGGGTTATTGCTTTCACGAGCACCAATGTGTGTGTGTGTGTGTGTGTGTCTGTGTATGTGTGGTTGGTGCGTGCGTGCGTGCGTGCGTGCGTGCGTGCATGTGTGTGTGTGTGTGTGTGCACACACTAAATACTAAAATAGCCTCCTTGAAGGTCCTAAGTGCTTCTAAATTCCGTTTCAGAAAGGTATGCAATTTCAGAAACAATAAAATCAATGCAGACTGATGAAAACTGTGCATCATAATAAGCAAACGTTTAAGGCCTAACCAGTTCATTGCTTTTACACGTATGTCAGGCATCTGACCCCTCCCCCCACGCATTTTTTTTTCATCATGGATTAGTCTGTTTAACTGTTTTGACACCTCCTTGAAACTGAAACTTAAACTTTACAATCAGACACCATGAAATATGCTCGCTGACAGAACTGATACGAAAAAGTAAAATTTTATTCTGCATCGCTGAGATTTATATCCCCAGCTCCTTTAACTTCTATCTCATGATGGATGACGGGTTAACATTACCATCCAACGGCAGTGCAGTGTACATGAACGCAACAAGGTGCGATCACACAGTCGATGGGGAGGACCGTATATAATGGGGCGGAGAACGGATGGGGGACTTCGCTTTTAACATCATTTTAGACAGTTAACATTTCAAAGGCCTCTCCTACGAGAACGAGAAATCTTTAACAGATTTGTGATTAAGACTGTATGTGTCATATCATTCAAACTAGTCACACAGTGACGGATTGCGCAAATAAATCGCTAAGCAGAGTGGAAAACGCAACCAGGGCATTCCTGTCCACTTGCTGTCTGCTAACACAAACCCACCTGCCGTTTCTCGAAATTTTCACGTTCCACGTCGAGGGATGTCTTCGATTTGTGACCAATAACACGAGAAGCCATTGTATATCCACCTTTACCCGTCTACATCTGCATAGAGAGGGTTTCACAACACTCAACAGGCCGGATTTTAGTAATCAATAGGCTACAGTTGTAGACCTATTTTCACTGGGCACTTCCACTATTTGGATTGACACTGCCCCCTGGCAATTTGTGTCGGAGGCAAGGGAGGTTAAGCGTAACCTATTTCCAGTTGTTCAGTCGGTTTACCCGCAGATGCCAAAAACCACAGCTGTGTAGATTGGAAGAGGTTGCAATCCTATACCACCCACCAATCCCCACTCCTCTACAATTCCGCGAGTCCACCCGTGTTTGCGTAATCCCCACGTTTTTTCCTTTTTTTTTCTTTTTTATTGTCTTGTTTCAAGACAATAAGCGTTTCAGACTTACGTCCCTTGACATAAAATCGTGGACTCGCAGTTTCAGTTTCGATTCATTCACGATAATATATCATGTATGCGGACGATTGTTAACATGTCATCGTCACGAACAATACAAGAGCAATCAGATATCAGAAATAAGTGTGGCACTTCATTTTAAATTTGTCCTGCTAATTCTGAGGCTGTTGAACTTCATGCGTAACATGTATCTGTGACTGATGGACTGGCACACTCGTTTAGCCTATTCGATCTGTGTGTGTGTGTGTGTGTGTGTGTGTCGGTGCGCTGTACTAATCAGTACGTAGACCTCTCTTTTTTAAAGTTTGGTCTAAGAATACAGGCTATTATTCTATGGAATGTGATTTCATATAGGCTATAATTACAATCCTCGAAGCATGTGAGTCTACGAGTATATTGGCTGCTTGCCACTGATGCATTTAGACGAATGGCTACCAGTGGGACGTAATGACCACCATCAGAGTCAAAGAGCCTGTTCTTCACTGACTAAACTTAACACTTTCATAAAATCTAAACTGCTGCTTCCCATGTTGTATCACTAGTGCTTTTCATATCAAAGACAGATGAGTGCATTCTCAAATATACAAGCCTGGGCATGTTGTCAAGTAAAGAAACCTCAGTTTAATTGGTTGTCTGATAGTCAGAGTTCCCCGATCGGCCTGACTGGTACTGTGGTTTATTTCACTGGGTCTGTATTTGAAGACAGCAACAACTCCAAGACTTGTCAGTGAAGAAACTAAGATAATGAAACTGGGTTGGTATCTGTGTTTGTGTAAAATAAATAATTACGACAATAACAACAGAACAAAACTTCACAGACAACAGTTAAACTCGATTTCGGGCCGTGCGTGCGCGCTCGTACATTTGTCACTCTGTGTGTGTGTGTGTGTGTGTGTGTGTCTGTGTGTGAGTGCGCGCGCGCGCACGCGCCGCGCGTGTGTGTGCGTGTATGTGTGTTGGTCAATGGTTCACCGTGGGTGGGAACGGCACTCAGAAAGGTGGTGCCAGGAGTGGTGCAGATGGGGTTAGCCGAGCCACGGAGCAGAAGTCTCGAGATATACCTACCCCAGTGTATCATTCTGGGTCACGAAGTCTTGGCAGAGGCGGAGTTGCTTGATCAACAAACAATAGCAACAAGAAATGATCTGAGCAATTGTCCTGCTTACATGTGCAGTTTGTGCCATGTGTGATTGTGTGCAATTCAGTGGGAGAGGAGGGGATCGAAAGGTCTGTCTGTGAAGGTAAGCGCGCCCGTAGGCGCGCGCGCGCGTCACCGCTGTGTGTGTGTGTGTTTATCTACTGTGTTTCCACTGGCGATACATAGCTCCTGGTTGCGTAAACTGTAATCTTGAGCTAAGAGGATTCATAGTTTTATATGTAAAAACCCAGTATGCCATTAATCAGTTCTCACAGATTGTTTTCTGACTTTGCGTGTTTGTTTTGTTTTGTTTCGGTTTTCCGTGTTGTTGTTCTTGTCGTCGTTTTTCCTGGCCCTCACAAAAGAGTTGTCTGTGACAGAAAGTGAAGGGAGATGGCTATTCCAAATGGGTTAAAACAATGAGATGAAAGCTAATCTTTGTTGTGATCAAGTGCAGGATTTAGCATTTGCAAATAATTTATGCATCTTTTTTTTTTTTTTTTTTAAATCAACATATTGAAATATGACAGAATCAAGACCGATCATTACAGATTAACCAAGAACAACACAGTTTTGTCCTCTCAACAATCGTCACACCAAAGCCGTAATCATTGCAAATTTATTTACGCCTTCTTTCATTGCACACAAAAACACCCACAAAATAAGACCGAGACTGTATCTTACTTTTCCCCTGAATAAAAAGCAACAACATATACTTCTATATTGCATGTAAATGCACATACTTCTATATTGCATGTAAAATACAGATTTTCACATTGCATTTGAAAATACAGTTTTTATATTGTGTGTCTGGTGTTTACCAATGAAGACAGTTAAACAATACTGCTTAAAGACATGCAGTCTGACTATTGCTTCACCCATGCAGTTCCTCGTTGTACATAAATCTGACCAAGGCAACAGGCAGCCAAGACAGTTGTGTGTAACTGTCCCAGGCTGAAAGAATGAAGTGTTCTGAGTTGAATTCTAAACCAAATTAATTTTTTCGTTGAATGGACAATCTCATCCAGTAACAATGATGAAGTGTTCTGAGTTGAATTCTAAACCAAATTAATTTTTTCGTTGAATGGACAATCTCATCCAGTAACAATGAAGTTGGATGACAGGGCTCCGGCCATTATTGTTTGGAAAGTGTTCTGAGCTTGCAAAATGTCAGAAAAAAAAGATTATCAAATAGTTGCGATCTTCTGCCTGTGTGACAATTTAATGCATTTTGGGATCTTTAGTACTCTGTGTGTGTGTGTGTGTGTGTGTGTGTGTAAAACCAGACCACGTTCAAGGTTCAATACTGATGAAAAAACCCCACTTCATTTCGCTAGTGGGCCCGGTGATACAGTATCATTTTGAATTTGTTCCTTGCTAATTACGTTTTGTTTTTGTTTTTTCTAAACTCCTTTTCCCACTTCTATTCACTGACGATAAATGTCAAATGTCAACGCTCAGAGCTACGGAGCTCGACTTAGTTCTCCACTCTAAAAAACAAAACAAAACAAAACAAAAAACAGCCATATTATCATCATCACTGAATGCGTCCACCTGTCCTTATTTAGTTATCTTTGCCCTTTTTGCCCTTTTTGCCCTTTTTGGCTTTTTGTTCCTTTCTGGCCTGCTTCTTCTTGCGCAGGTCGATGGCCTTGAAGACTTTGTGGGACCTCCAGAAGGACTGGATGGTGGTGGCGGCTTTCTCCAGGTACTCCTGCACGCGCTCCTCCTTCAGCCGCTTCTCACGTGCCAGCCGTCGGTTAGCGATGATGGCCAGGTACTCCTTCTCCAGGGTGGCGAAGCGTTCCTCCAGCTCCTCCAGCTGCTTCTTCTCCACTTTGTACACTTTGTCAACCTCCTCGTACTCGTCCTCAACACACACACACAAACACAGGCTTCAGTTGTCGACAGCAGCACCCGCCGAGATTAAAGCCACCACTACCAACAACAACAACAACAACAACAGTAGTTATACATGGCTGCTGACACAGACTGACGGCGGCAATCTTCTCATACTCATACACGCGCACGCGCGCGCGCGCTCAGTCGCACACGCACACGAACACACACACACATACACACACACATACACTTCAGCTGTCAACAGCAGCACCCACCACGCCACCACCACACCACCACCAACAACAACAACAACGATAACAACAACAATAACAACAGTAGCTGTAATGTTATAACTATACATGGCTGACACAGACGGCGCCAATCTCCTTATACTCGACCTGAACACACACACACACACACACACACACTCTCTCTCTCTCTCTCTCTGTCTCTCTCTCTTCAGCTGTCCATAGCAGCACCGAAATCTAGTCTTCAACCCTTCGTTCACTATAAAATAGTCTAAGACTGAAACAAAACTCTTATCTGTTTGTGAAACAGCTCACCATACTGTGCCACAGTATATGTCTTACAAAAAACAATAATAAACAACGAAAATATTGACGAACCTAAAAAACACTGACCTGTCTCACTCCAAGTTCTTCGTCATATTTCAGGATCCAGTTTTCAACCTCGCTTTCAATGATGTATTTTTTCTGCAACAGACGTGAGGCAGGTGAGTGTTGCACGGACACCCAGACAGGTCCCATGTTTGCTGAGATCCGAACCTGATCTTAGACTAAAGCCTGGGAAGATGTGCACAACACTAGCTGACACACGCGTCGAACATTTCTCTTGTCTGGCATCCGTGTAGGGTTATGTGATAACGTTGTTCTTTTTCTGTGAGATGTCTTCTGTTTTGTTGTTGTTGTTTGGTTGGTTGGTTTTCAAGTAGGGCAACGACGACCCGGGCTCTGTGTAAAACACAATTTGCACGCTCTTTTTCACACACACACACACACACTCTCTCTCTCTCTCTCTCTCATCTGCTCTGGCTATTTACACACGATGAACATACATCAATTGATAATTATTATACACATGCATTCATCAGTATCTACATTTACATAAAATCTGCCCGGTGTTAACGTAACACACGTGAGCTATTAAAGTTAAGTACAAAGTAATAGCAAACTATTCTTTACGCATATGCGAAGCTATAGCCAAAGGCTTTCATTGCGAAAAATAAAATAAATTCACCATTTTCAACAAATGTAATCAAAGAAGTATTAGTATTAAATAACATAATTATTTCTATTCTATTTCTATTTGTAGTACCAGTGTCAGGTCAATTAATCCGCCAAATTTACCAGAAATAACCCAAATCATCAGTGAAATAAACGTTCGGCATGATATTTGTGTGGTCAGTGCAAGACTTTCAATCTTATAGTGTCATGGGTTTGAATCCTAGTAGTAGTATCTGAAGTGTTTAGGGGTGGACATAAGTTTGTTTGTTTTTTCTTTATATCACCCGCGTCGATATGTTTGTAAAAATCAGTGCCAGTGGCTTGAACTCCTCTGTGTGTACATGCATGCAGAAGATCATGTCCATTTGTTAGATGTTCTGTAATGCACGTCGGTATCCATGGACTATGGAAACACCAACACATCCAGCACGCATCCACACCTAAAAAATCCTGTCCAGCTGTCTCAGTGATGGGGCTCAAAATGGTCATGTGCATAATATCCCACTTGTAGAAGAGAAAATTGAAGCAGAACATGAAGATAATATAAACTAAACAATATCTTCCCCATCACCCACCCACCCCACCCCTGGACTCCAAATATCCCTTTGTCGTTCTGGTTAAACACCCCTTCTTTTTTCACATCAAAAGCTTTCCAACCCCAAGCAGACAGGTTAAAAAGAAAAAAAAAAGGAAAAAAAAAGATAAAGAAATGAATTCAACATTGGAAGAAGATAACGAGGTCACCGCTTACACCACGGAGCTCCGCCTCCCTCTTACGATGTTCCGTTGTTGAATTGAGCAGCTGAGCACGAAGATGAACTACGTCTGCCTTCAGTTTCTCTTGCTTCCCTGCAGAGTTTTTCTCGTCTGCTGCTTCCTGCTTTTCCGCATCTGCGCGGATACGCCGGATGTGCTCTTCTGAAAGCTTCCCTACTTGGTGGAGTTCAGTCTGCAGGCGTTTGATGAGGTCGTTCTTTCTCTTTGTCTGAAAAGCCGTGACTGGACTCGTTAGTTGGAATGGTGCAGAATACAAAGACGTATGGGGAAAAAAGAGGGATTAGAAATATGTAATGTCAAGGAAGGTATTGATATTCTTCATACAAAAATGCTTTTGGATTTTGTTGTTTACTGTCACCGTTATGGTGGTGTGTGTCCATCGAGTTCGATGATGACCATCGTTGTCATCCAGCTGGGGGATGGGGGGAGGGTGGTGAGGGGGATGCTCATGAATCAATCTGTGAATGCGCAGATGGTTGAATAGTCCAATCGGCGCACGAAATGTTCGCTGACAGTTGGGGCAGACAAAGACAGGCATATCATTGTCAGGGAGCTTGTTTGCCTGTGACTTTCTGGCCTGCCTCTTCTGAACAGCTGCAGCAGTCCTGTTGGCCTCGCACAACTTGGCGCCTTTGTGCACAGCAGCGCGCCATTTGTCACGGTCCACTGCAGATTTCTCCCAGGAGTCATGCCGGGGTTGATATCAAACGTTGTATTTACGATTGGCTTGTTCTTCAGTTTTGTAAATGATGATAATGATAATTATAATAATAATGATGATAATAATAAATGTGGAGAAAAATATTCGACCCTTTTCTCAGTCTCAACTTATACCCGCAGTTTTGACCAATTCTGATTGAGCTTCCTTGACTGATGTTGTCAGGCCGGGTTTTAAACACACGGTGACGGCACGCGCGTGCGCGTGCGCGTACGCAAACACACACACACACACACACACACAGAGTCAAAGAACCCAACACGTACTCACTGTTCCAGCTTCTAACCATAGCACACAAACCTCGTACTCCTTTTCGTCAATATTGGCACTCAGCTCGTGTTCCAGTTTCTCAATGACCACAGCGGTCTGCTGCTCTCTCTTGACCATCTCCGCCAGGTAGCCCATGTGTTCGTTCTCTTCCTGTGGAGTGGTCAGCAGTTTTCGCATCAGGATGTCTCTGAGCTCCCTGAGGTATCGTATCAAGACCTGATCCACCACATCCCTCTCGATCATCTGATCTGGAAATGAACGAGACCATGGTCAGCATTATCTTGCCGCCGTCAGTGTGAACATCCTAGCTACGGTGTTTACTGATACTGACCACGTGACCTACTTTTTTTTTCTTTTCTTTTTTTTCTTCTTCTTAGTTTTTTTTATGTGCCATTGATCAGTGGTTATGCGTTGCAGTATTGTGGTTATATTCACAATGTTGCATTATTTCTCCAAAATTAAGTGAGGAAAATCCTTTCTCGTCTGACACAATCTAGACACAGTATTAGGTGTAACGGGTTTGAACTTAAAACACCTCAGGAAATGCTGGTTGCTTATACACACACGCACGCACGCACACACACACACACACACACACACACACACATATATATATATATATATATATATATATATATATATATAATCCCACACACGGCGGTATTTATCTTGCTGCTGTCATTTTGGCCCATGTGTTGTGAGATTTTGATATTGTCTGTGTCGATGTTATTTGCACATACTTTTAAAAAGTCGCCCATTCTTAAATTTGTATGAATATGTTATTGTAAAACGCCGGCGGTTATCTCCATATGAGATGGGGGGTACTGCGGTACTGCATGTAAGCCTTCAAATTATTTTTATCATTCCTATTATTGGCCTATTATTCTACGTGTGGTTGTCGATACACATACAGTATCCGTACTGATGAAGCAGTCATCAGTGGGAGGCGAGGTAATCGGTGTACAGGTTCTCAACAGTTGTATTCTATTACCATTGAATACTCTCGACTTTTTAACCTTTAACGATTGTCACAAATTTCTCGTCTTGTAGGTGTGGGGAATATAATGGAAGGGTGATCAATTGTCCAGCTTCTGTGGCAGGGGTGGGGTTAACAATATTAATGTTGACAGATCGTTACGGCTCGTTAACCCTGCCGGCGCTAATCTGCCAGTGTTATCAATACACAGACATGTATACAATTCTTATTAAAAGTATAAGATACACGCACATCATTTGATCCTGTCAGCAGGCTTCTGACAATCCTGATAAACCCGTGGAGCGCAAGTCGGGGTTATTAAACGCCATGATTCTGACGGCAGTTACTGAGTTGCTGTATGTGTATGTGTGTCGGTCCCCCCCCCCCCCCCCGCCCCCCAACTACACGACATCCCCCCCCCCCCCCCCCCCCCCCTCGGCACACCCACCTGTCACCATGATCATGGCGGGAGGGTTCCGTGTGAAGGCCCTCAAGATGTTCCTTGTGGAGTCGCTCATCTGCTCAGCCACCAGCGACAGGTTCCTCATCGTGGCCGCCAGCTGGCTGTCTCGGCTATCTGCAGCTGAGTGTTGACTCACGTCCGACCCCTGGCGTGAGACGGTCCCTTCGCTGTCTCTCACCACCCTGGCCGTTTCTTGCACACAACACACACACACACACACACACACACACACACACACACACACACACACACACACACCGTGACACTCACACGCACGCACGCACGCACACACACACACACACACACACACTTCAGCCTTCTACTTCCTAAACAACCAAAAGAACACAAACACGCGGCGAATTTCCCCCCGCCTATATATTGCTCCGTGATATCAACTGGAGAATTAAAGCACAAGTAACCACAGACACTGAGAGAGAGAGAGAGGGGACAGAAAAAGAGGGATATAGAGTACAAACACACACACACACACACACACACACACACACACACGATTCAGTCTTCTACTTCCAAAACAAACCAAAGAACAAAAACACGCGTTTTTTGTTTTGTTTTGTTTTTGTTCTTGTTTTTTCATGCAGTAATGTCAGATATTGCTCCGTATGTCAACTGGAGCATAAAAGCACAAGTAACCATACACACTGTGAGAGAGAAAAAGAGGGAGAGAGAGAGAGAGCGCACACACACACACACACACACACACACACACACACACACTTTCCCTGTTATACATATGGATACTCCAGTTTAATGTGTGTAACAGAGGAGATTGTATAGTGTATGGGCACATACACTGAGGCAGAGAAGATAGTGAAATGAGAGAAACAAAATGAGACAAAGCATGTACATGTGAGGAAGAGTGTGAACGACTGTGTGTGTGTGTGTGTGTCTGTCTGTGGCTGTGTGCGTGTGTGTGTGTGTGTGTGTGTGTGTGTGTGTGTGTGTGTGTGAAGTGTATTTTGCCATGTGTTTCTGCATTAATTCGGTTTCATGCATTGTGTTAAAAAAAATTAACTTGAGTGTATCAGAGTCCAGTCGATCCATGACTGCAGCCTGGGTTTACATATCGAAATATGTTGTTGTTGTTTTTTTTATTTGCAACGAAAAAGACATATAGACTGGCACGACACCACTCTTTAACAATCCGACATTTCAAGCTGTGTTCGCATATTCCAATGTATTTTAAGTGGGACAAAGTTCAAATAATCTATTCCAGCTGCTGATTGAGGAAAATGTTCAAGTAATCTATTCCATCTGCAGACCGAATACAATGTTCAAGCAATCTATTCCAGCTGCAGATTGAAGATGTTATTCAAGTAATTTATTCCAGCTGCAGATTGAATACAATATTCAAGTAATCTATTCCAGTTGTGGACTGAATACAATATTCAAGTAATCTATTCCGGCTGTGGACTGAATACAATATTCAAGTAATCTAATCCAGCTGCAGACTGAATACAATATTCAAGTAATCTATTCCGGCTGTGGACTGAATACAATATTCAAGTAATCAATCCAGCTGCAGTGGACTGAATACAATATTCAAGTAATCAATCCAGCTGCAGACTGAGGAAGATGGGGAAAGATCTTTCCCTTACCTTCTTCACGCGCCTCCTCTGATTCTTTCGTGTCTTCAACTGGGGCAGGACTTGTTTTCTTGGAAGCTCGCTTTTCCAGTTGTTTGTTCAGCTCTTGGTGGATTTCATCGTAACTGGAGATGACGACACTGTGGTGCCTCATGAGCTCCACCAGCTCTGTGCCCAGAGGTACGCTGAACCTGTCCATGTTCTGCATGATATAGGGAAGGGCAGTGACAATCTGAACTCTGCGGATGGTCTCTTCGAAGACGGCCACTACACGCTGAGCTTCCAGTGTTTCCAGCTTCCTCCGTGCCGGTTCTAGAGCCCGGTCTGGATTCAGGCGTATACCCCGGAACATGAAGGCGGGAATAGGGCAGTGGCCGCCAGACGATGACGGCGGAGCCTCAGACGTCATGTTGGCTCAACAGGTGTTGTCTTTGTCACTGAAAACTGCTGTCGGCTGCTGTACAGAGAGTGTCTTTCTGTTTGAAACCACAAAACAGATGGACTGCTTTCAATGAAATGTTACATAGTTGGCCTCAAATGATCAAATCATGGTGACAATTCACTGAGTATCAAACCAAACGTAACACTGCAGGAATCAAAACGCCAAACCACACATTGGTAAGGTAGAACCGCGTAACGAAAATGCGTGTGTTGTAGTTTACACGACACTCTTTACTCACGGTACCCGTGAGCTGTCGGGAAACCCAGCTTATGACGTAAATATTCAGTTATGACGTGAAAGAGGAATGAGGTCAGAAAGATGGTGGAATAAAAAGGATGATTTACTTACAGTTACTTACTTAAGAGCTGATTTCCGATACAGGTCCCAAGAGTACCTCTTCATCGGACTCAGCTTCAAGTTCTGGCTGCTTATGTGCGCCACACCTGGTTAACTGTATTTTAGCCTTAACTTAAATCTTCAAACATAATTTCTTGGTCTGGAAAGTGTTCATAGTTTTGGCACAAAAGACATGTGTTGGAAGGCTGTTCCAGACATTGACAGTTCTCAGTGCAAATGAGTTCATCCTCAGAGATGTTTTCGCTTGCATTGGGTATATTTTCATGGAATGTCGCCTGGTTCCTGCATGTGGTGCTACTACCTTCCAGAGTTTGATGAAGCCACACACATCCACGTCAGCGTTGGTAACTTCAGCCTCTTTAGTCGTTGGGCATAAGACAGATCTTTGGAACTCCATCGATCTGCTCTGTTAATTTTACACTCATAGGGTAACAGATGGAACTTGCATAATAAAGGTATGATCTCGCTATATAGCGATTTGTATAGTGGCAGGAAGCTCTTCTCGTTTAGGTGGTGGAATGTCCTTCTGATGACAGCAAGCATTTGATTGGCTTTTTTCACTTTTTCTCCTACATGTTCTTCAAACTTTAAGCCCTTCGTCAGTCACAACGCCTAGCTATGTCCTTTTCTTCCAGATCGACATGTTTTTCCATTGCATTTCTAATGTTGGTTTTATTCTAGTGTATGTGGCCTACCCGAGCTCCGTATTGTTGTTCATCTGCATTGTCACGCTAATATTATCAGTACTATTAGTTAAAACACAACTAGCGACAAGAAAGTCTGTGGATCGATGCAATAATGGTAGAAAGCACGAAGAGGCACATAAATCAACCAGTTCCGATAATAATAACAAATCCAGACATCTTCCATCCAGATCAGACTGTTTCAAACAAAGTTGTTTGTTTTCACAAGAACAATTCCTCTTAGGAACTCTCTCTTAGGAACACCCTGCCACTAAGTACCAGCCACAGTTGCTGAGGCTTTTTGCTTGGAGCAGGAGCACCACAAGCTATCATATGAATTTAATGTTATCTCCCCCACAAGTAGGGTCTACGAAGATCAGGTCTGTGCAGGTTGGGGTTTGCAACGGTTGCCAGAGTGGCCTAACCGTGAACGTGAAAAGCTGGGGTACTCTTTCTTCATCTTTTCATGTATTTCTACTTCCTCAGTTACATTTATCTTTAGTTCTAATTTATTTTCAGTTTCCTCATAAGCGCACTCGCAATGCTGTATAATCATCAAAACTGATGGCACAATGTATTGACTCGGATTCAGACAGTGCCTCCAGTCCAGCCGTTCGATCCCCATGGTGATGCCTCCGTCATCCATCAAAGGTGGGAGAGATGGATCCGAAGTTTTGAACTGCTCACAGAGGCACTGGGTTGCAACAGTGCACAGCAGAAAAGACAATTGCTGCTTCATTGCGCCGATGCTGACACACAAAACATCCATCTCACATCATTGATCCTGAGCAATGCAGCTCACGATGAGTCAAAAACAGCAATGACCCATTGTTTCCATAAACCACTCTCCCAGACGTCAAATGGTTCTGTGTCATCAGTGTCATCATTGTGCTCCAGCAATGGATGTGGTACCCAGCTGGGCGTGTGTCATCTGGAGTTGGAAGCAAGAACTTGACAACTTCTGTAGAGTGTACAGAAGTGCCCCGGACCCCACTGCACAACCCAGTTCACATCGCATTTTCTTATCTTTGGCCTTGAAACTGGCACCAAGCTGCCAGAAATTCAGCCTCTCCCGCTGTTGATGCCCAAGTCAGATGGAACGACACAGATGCCAAACAGAAGATGAAGAAGGATGCTGACGAAAGACGTCACGCTAAGATTAGTAAGAACAGTAACATCACCTGGCAACACTGTTCGGTTAAACACAACCAGCGTGCTGTTTGTCCTTTCACGGGCAACAGAATAGATATCCCACTGAATGGCTTGTTTGGCAATGAAATGTATACACTGAAAACGTTTTCTGTCGAACTGAAAATTTCATGCTCGAACGGTACCGGCGACGATCTTCATAGGATTTTCCCCAATGTTTTATTTGTCTTTCAATGTACATTGATGTTGATCAGGTTAGCATTTGGCTCTTCAACAGGAAAGTCAGTGTACATTGATGTTGATCAGGTTAGCACTAGGTTCTTCAACAGGAAAGTCAGTGCACATCAGGTTAGCACTAGGTTCTTCAACAGGAAAGTCAGTGTGCATTGATGTTGATCAGGTTAGCACTAGGTTCTCCAACAGGAAAGTCAGTGTGAATTGATGTTGATCAAGTTAGCACTAGGCTCTCCAACAGGAAAGTCAGTGTACATTGATGTTGATCAGGTTAGCACTAGGTTCTTCAACAGGAAAGTCAGTGTGCATTGATGTTGATCAACCGGGTTAGCACTAGGTTCTCCAACAGGAAGGTCAGTGCACATTGATGTTGATCAGCCAGTTTAGCACTAGATTCTTCAACAGGAAAGTCAGTGAACATTGATGTTGATCAGGTTAGCACGAGTGGCTGAATGGTTAGGACGCTTGTCTTCCAACACAGTGTCCGTAAGGGTCAAGGATTCCTTTCGATGGACACGATGTTATGGAAGGGAGACAAACTCAGAATCCGGCAGTTCTGATGACGGTGATTTCCCCTGCACTGTTGGCCAACAGAGCTTACCATGCACCCCCAACTCCTTCCCCTTCCCCCAACCTGTGGTTTTTGTGCATGTTAGTGGGTGTGTTTCTGCATGTGTGTGTGTGACTGAGACAGAGAAGTAGTGTGTGACATAGCTGCTGTTCACAATACTAACATCTCTGTCTCATGGTAGATATTTGGCCGACTGACACTTTTGTTTACCTACCACAGTGATAGATGTATCATAACGTATCACACGTGGCCACTTTCGTGTATAGTTTTTGTTGTGATGCATGTCATTGCACAATGTATAAGCCCAATAATGATGTGTGTGTCATAACTCGACAAGTATCGGTTTTTTGTTTGTTCGTTTTTGTTTTTTTCTTCTGACACATGTAGTCACACTAAATGTACCACTCCAATAATAAGTCTGAAGTCTGAAACGCTTCATACATGGCAGAATTTATTTATTCATTTATCTATTTATTCATTCTTTGTTATATAATACTATGATACGCAGTCAATACTGATAGAATGCAAATGCCCCCCCCCTCACTAGATAACATTCAAAGATGGAAGAACCTTTAATCCCTTTACCTCTTTTGGGGTGTGAAGGCTACAAAAACAATGAGTACATGTTTAATCACAATCCAAACCCAGTTGTGTTGTATGAAGCAAGTATAGATACACACCAAAATAGATTTTTTTAAAAAGAAAACCTCCAAACTTTAGAATTCCAAAATGTCTGTCAAGGACAGGTTACACACCCTTACTAAGTTTCATTGATTTAATTTAATTACGTCGTCTTGGCTTCCTAGCATGAAATAATTTACACATATCGCACATTGATGAATCATTGAATGAGACAGGTATCTGGTATCAGGTATTTGAAGAAAAAACGATTCAGAAGAACAAAGTAGGTGCAAGTCATTTATGCAAATTAATTGACATCACTGATAGTCTCTTGTACATTTGGACCAAACTAGCCGAATGGTTAAAGCGTTGGACTTTCAATCTGAGGGTCCCGGGTTCGAATCTCGGTGACGGCGCCTGGTGGGTAAAGGGTGGAGATTTTTCCGATCTCCCAGGTCAACATGTGTGCAGACCTGCTAGTGCCTGAACCCCCTTCGTGTGTACACACAAGCAAAAGATCAAATACGCACGTTAAAGATTCTGTAATCCATGTCAGCGTTCGGTGGGTTATGGAAACAAGTACATACCCAGCATGCACACCCCCGAAAGCGGAGTATGGCTGCCTACATGACGGGGTTAAAACTGTCATACACGTAAAAGCCCACTCGTGTATATACGAGTGAACGTGGGAGTTGCAGCCCACGAACGCAGAAGAAGAAGAAGGACCAAACTTGAGAGAGGTTTTTCATTTTGTTTCTCTTATACAAAGATTTCTCAGTCACAGTGAACATCTATTACTGCTTTTGAAAATACATTACAAAACGACTTCCTGGTAACTCAAACAAGCAAATCAAACAAAGTTAGAATGAACAAAGTGATGCAAAATTCGAATAGATAAGTGATGAAAAATAAACAAGATATTTACAGACAAAAATCTGACAGACACAATTACAGGTGCAGTAGAGGACAGGGCAGGAAATAAAAAAAAACAATTACAATGTTATTGATCAGCTGACTTAATTGATTGTTTCCCTCTATGTAGCTGATAGTTTCAAGATTAATCTTCAATACTTATGTCAGTATATATACAGCTGATAACCATTTTCATGAGCACAAAACCAAAGTTGTCGTTATGATTTTTGAAGGCATCAATGCATAAAAACAGAAGGCATGACGTTTGTTGCTGTTTCTGTTGGTCAGTAAACCCTGCATGGGACCCTGCTTCATTGGTAACCCTCCACCGCACCCCATCCCATCCCACTATGCACCCCACCCCACTCCTCCACACGACAGCCTGTTCTACACTACCCCCACCCCACCCAACCACACACTAACTCCACCTAACTCTACCCCACCCCACCTAACTCTACCCCACCCCACTCCACCACCACCCCACCCCACTCCTCCACACGACAGCCTGTTCTACACTACCCCCACCCCACCCAACCACACACTGTTCTCCACCCCACTTGTTGTTTAGGACAGGAAAGGAATACAGAGTGTTGTTTAGGAGAGGAAAGGAATACAGTGTTGTTTAGGAGAGTACAGGAATATAGAGTGTTGTTTAGGAGAGGAAAGGAATACAGAGTGTTGTGTAGGAGAGGAAAGGAATACAGAGTGTTGTGTAGGAGAGGAAAGGAATACAGTGTTGTTTAGGAGAGGAAAGGAATACAGAGTGTTGTTTAGGAGAGTACAGGAATACAGAGTGTTGTTTAGGAGAGGAAAGGAATACAGAGTGTTGTTTAGGAGAGTACAGGAATACAGAGTGTTGTCTAGGAGAGGAAAGGAATACAGAGTGTTGTTTAGGAGAGGAAAGGAATACAGAGTGTTGTTTAGGAGAGGAAAGGAATACAGAGTGTTGTTTAGGAGAGGAAAGGAATACAGTGTTGTTTAGGAGAGGAAAGGAATAAAGAGTGTTGTTTAGGAGAGTACAGGAATACAGAGTGTTGTTTAGGAGAGTACAGGAATACAGAGTGTTGTTTAGGAGAGGAAAGGAATAAAGAGTGTTGTGTAGGAGAGTACGGGAATAAAGAGTGCTGTGTAGGAGAGGAAAGGAATACTGTGTTGTTTAGGAGAGGAAAGGAATGAACAGTGTTGTTTAGGAGAGGAAAGGAATACAGTGTTGTGTAGGAGAGGAAAGGAATAAAGAGTGTTGTGTAGGAGAGGAAAGGAATACAGAGTGTTGTTTAGGAGAGGAAAGGAATACAGTGTTGTTTAGGAGAGGAAAGGAATACAGAGTGTTGTTTAGGACAGGAAAGGAATACAGTGTTGTTTAGGAAAGTACAGGAATACAGAGTGTTGTTTAGGAGAGGAAAGGAATACAGAGTGTTGTTTAGGAGAGTACAGGAATACAGAGTGTTGTTTAGGAGAGGAAAGGAATACAGAGTGTTGTTTAGGAGAGTACAGGAATACAGAGTGTTGTCTAGGAGAGGAAAGGAATACAGAGTGTTGTTTAGGAGAGGAAAGGAATACAGAGTGTTGTTTAGGAGAGGAAAGGAATACAGAGTGTTGTTTAGGAGAGTACAGGAATACATAGTGTTGTTTAAGAGAGGAAAGGAATACAGAGTGTTGTTTAGGACAGGAAAGGAATACAGTGTTGTTTAGGAGAGGAAAGGAATACAGAGTGTTGTTTAGGAGAGGAAAGGAAAGGAATACAGAGTGTTGTTTAGGAGAAGAAAGGAATAAAGAGTGTTGTGTAGGAGAGTACAGGAATAAAGAGTGTTGTGTAGGAAGAGGAAAGGAATACAGAGTGTTGTGTAGGAGAGTACAGGAATACAGAGTGTTGTGTAGGAGAGGAAAGGAATATAGAGTGTTGTTTAGGAGAGGAAAGGAATACAGAGTGTTGTTTAGGAGAGTACAGGAATACAGAGTGTTGTTTAGGACAGGAAAGGAATACAGTGTTGTTTAGGAGAGGAAAGGAATACAGTGTTGTTTAGGAGAGTACAGGAATACAGAGTGTTGTCTAGGAGAGGAAAGGAATACAGAGTGTTGTTTAGGAGAGGAAAGGAATACATAGTGTTGTTTAGGAGAGGAAAGGAATACAGTGTTGTGTAGGAGAGGAAAGGAATAAAGAGTGTTGTTTAGGAGAGTACAGGAATACAGAGTGTTGTTTAGGAGAGTACAGGAATATAGAGTGTTGTTTAGGAGAGGAAAGGAATAAAGAGTGTTGTGTAGGAGAGGAAAGGAATACAGAGTGTTGTGTAGGAGAGGAAAGGAATACAGAGTGTTGTGTAGAAGAGGAAAGGAATACAGAGTGTTGTTTAGGTGAGGAAAGGAATACAGAGTGTTGTTTAGGAGAGGAAAGGAATAAAGAGTGTTGTGTAGGAGAGGAAAGGAATACAGTGTTGTGTAGGAGAGGAAAGGAATAAAGAGTGTTGTTTAATCCTTCACTCTCCCAGCTCCATTATTCTCTCATTTCGAGTCAAAAATCCATCGAGGGAACCATATTTCTGTATTGTCCATATATTCTGTGTAGCATACATGCAGGACTAAAAGGTTTTGCCAGTCCTGAATAAAAGCTGGTTCCGGCGAATCACGGCTCAGCCGCCGATATTTTCTCCCCCTCCTCTAGACCTCGAGTGGTGGTCTGGACGCTAGTCATTTGGATGATACGATAAACCGAGGTCCCGTGTGCAGCATGCACTTAGCGCACGTAAAAGAACCCACGGCAACAAAAGGGTTGTCTCTGACAAAATTCTGTAGAAGAATCCACTTCGATAGGAAAAAGCAAATAAAACTGCACGCAGGAAAAAAAAAAAAAAAAAGGGGGGGTGGCGCTGTAGTGTAGCGACGCGCTCTCCATGGGGAGAGCAGCCCGAATTTCACACAGAGAAATCTGTTGTGATAAAATGAAATACAAATAAATCAAATATATGTGTGCGTGTTTCAATGTTGTCGTTTTGTTTCTGTCTTTCTCTTTTATACCTGATTCTTTCATTGTTTCTTTCTTTCTTTTGTGTTTTCTTTTTCTTCTTTTGTCTACTTCTTTCTTTTTGTGTGTGTTTATTTCAACAATAATCTCTCTTCACTTTTAGCCTTTCCGTGACAGCAGTTATGAAGGTCTGTTCTTCCACCAACAAACCGCCTTGTTTCAGTGGTTTTGTCTTGAACACACACACAGAGAGAGAGAGAGAGAGAGAGAGAGAGAGAGAGAGAGTACGAGTATGGCGTGCATTCATTCATCCAGAGAGTATGTGATTTTTACACGCTTTATCTGTTTGATAGTATTTGTGTCCATGTGTGAGTACGTGACCAATGACTATGTGCGGAACCTGGTCAGCAACCTTGTTGGGCCCCAAGAACCACTGCTGGCGACTGTCAAACGACGGAAGATGGCATGGTTTGGTCACGTCATACGACATAACACCCTCTCCAAAACCATCCTGCAAGGGACTGTAGAGGGAGGGCGCAGACGGGGGCGGCAGAAAAAAAGCTGGTCTGACAACGTCAAGGAATGGACCAAAATGACGATGCCTGATCTCCTCACGACAGCTGCCAACAGAACGGCGTGGCGAGCTATGACATCTTCCTCATGTCCCCCCAACGACCCCAGCTGTCAAGGGAATGAGTGAGTGAGTGAGTGAGTACGTGAAAAATCATTTTGTTGTCCACATAGCAATACAGCCCTCAGGACAAGGAGGGATATCATTTCAAGTATATTGTTGCACCTCTTGAATGGTTCTAACACAACACACACACACACACAACACACACATACACGCGCGCGCGCGCAAAATACATACTTAATAATGCACGCACTCACATGCGTACACATACATACATAAAACGTGCGGTTAAATGTGGATCATCGTTAGATCAGTTGTCATTTTGTTCCATTATCTTTTTTCTCACAAACATTGCTTCTGCTACGAATTTAGCTAGAGCTTTCAAAGAGTTTTCATTATCATTCGAAAGAATACTCACAACATGGTTGTGACTCGGATTACCAAAGAAATAATTTATCATACTTCAATTTTTTCGTTTATCGTCGTATGCGGTACAATGAAAGAGAAAGTGAATTTCATCTTCCATAGCACTCGCGCACGACGGACACACAGTATTCGCATCTTCTTCGCTGGAAAACCAGTGTTTGCAGTTTTTTTTTTTTAGTCCACCCACTCTCAGCCTGAACCTGACGAAGCTATCCCTGTGCCATTTATTTGTTGCACATGATAAATATTTTTCTGCCTGAAAGACGCTTTTAAAGGAATAAAATCACCTGTATTTATCGTTAGCTTCCAAGTGTGAATGCCCATGTGTGAGGACGTGCATGTGTGTGTACATTTGAGTGACCGCTCACCTGTGTGTGTGTAGAAAATATTTTAAAAGATCTGTGGAATACTTCCACTGGTCTTTTGGAATCAACAGTTGTTCAATCTCAGTACATAAATCTATAAATACACACCTTTTTCGTTTTTAAATCCAGAAGAAAATACCTACTGCAGAATGAAGTCAGGTCTTTCAACATGTCCTTGAGCGAACACAAAATCCTAAAATGGATTTTTGTTATGTCTGCCATTTTTGTCTCGTGAAACCGATTGAGGAAGCTGTTCCATAACGCATCTTTGTAACATGAAGCATCATCAAACCCGTTCGCAAGACAACGTACTGAAAGACAGAGATTTGCCACTTGTGGTGATGATGTTGAATAATCGAAATGAACTGGTGACATAACTTTATCATTTATTGATTGTCTACCATGGCGTCAGCCTGACACAGATAAGACACCTCTGTTGTCACTCGACGACAGTCAAAATAAAAGCACAGCTTATCTCGGGACATGGCCTATTTATAGAAACACTGGGATCTCTGCTGGGGGTGGTCCAATTTCGGTTCAGACAGGGGACTGGAGTTGTAGACACCTCTCTATATTTGTTTTAAATGAAATTGATATTTACTTAAATTTGCAGATGGCAATATATTTTTTTCTGGTTAACAATATTAGGAAGGTTCCGTGTGAGTGTGTGTAGAGCACACAAATTCACACACATGCACACAGAGCAGAACTGAGTTTTATTCAACTTGTGTGTGTGCGCGCACTTGAATGTGCAAAGGTGAGTGCCTATGTGTGTGCACATGATTGTAAATTTCAGTGTGTGAGTGTACACATGTATGTCTCTTCCATTGCTTTCTTTTTTTTTTTTTTTTTAAACATGGAGAGAATGCTGAACACATCTTGAAAGTGTGTTTGTGTGTGTGCGTACACAAGTTTGTATGCGTGCTTGCACGTTTGAGGTTGTGTTCTTCTGTATGTGTATGCGTGTACATTGTGTGTGTGTGCATGTGTGCAAAATTCTGTAGAAATTAGTACCCTTTCTCAATCAATGGTTTATTCATCCCTTTCTGTACCTGGAAAAGAATAATAGAAGTTGAGTGTTAGATGATGAGCGAGTGTTAGATGATTCAACACCCTTGAACACATATATGCATCACATGACTTTTATTCTTTAACAAGAAATTCCCTGAAGTATGTACGCAGTATGTAGATGACTCAATTATGGTATAAATCAGACACTTGCACCACTCATTCCAAACAAACTAGTGTTAACTTTTTGACAGCAAATTTATTTCTCAGAAAGTTCTGCATTCACTGCCATAGAAACTGCTTCAATTAACAGTTTAACTACACCAATCAGAAATGGTTTAGTTGTATTTTTTCTTTAGTATCTGGATTAGGTGTACATGTTCTTCAGTATCACTACGAGTAATCTTCAATATCAGTCATTCCATATTTTCAGAACAGATATTTTTTTAACAAAACAAAAAATATAATGGGAAGTCTGATCAGGGACTAAGAATAACAAAAATCACCTTTAATTTCAATCAAAATAAATGTGAAATCACACACTTAATAAAAACAAATCAATAAAATAAATGTCCACAATAATATAAAACTGACTGAACAAGACCTTCAAGAGTGTAGTTGACATACCACCAATACAAAAACTGCATACAAATAACAGATCTTGAGACTGAAGCGTCATTCAACTAGGAAAACAAACTGAAATATGTCAACTAAACAGCAGTTAAGTCAAGAATTATAACAGGTGTTCAATACAGACAGAAAATTAGACTCCCGTTTATATCCAGATGTAGCCTGGCTATACTGCAGTTCAATCATCTTATATTCCAATTAAGTCACTTCTAGTGGAGATTTTCCTCACAACCTGCTCCACAAGCAATTGTGTCACAATAAATTTGGCAGTTAACAACCGCAGCAGTTCATTACAACATATGCTTGACAAAACTAAACAGCAAAAACTGACACCGCTAGTGTAAATGCCATCACAGAGTTATCGGAAATGAGATATTGACTATGTCTCTATCCAAATTAAGCATCAACATTTCATCGACAATCATGTTAACTTACTGAGTGAGAAAATTATTCAGTGCTATGCTGTCTAGTGAAGGCTCTCTTCTTTCTGTTCTCCTGACATTCCTCATGATGACTTCCATAACGATAAAAACTGTTCAGCACATAAAAAGACTAACACCATACAAACAGCAATGGTACAGTGAAGAAAATTGACATGTACAAGAACAAATTCTTGAGGATTTTTTTTTTCTTTCTTTTTTTTTTTTTTTTAAAGCATGGTTTTAGTTCACAACTCTGAAGAAACCAACTTCACTGCAGGAAACTGCAATGTTGTGCCACGTACTGTAGCACAGGCTATCAAAAAATCTGTTTGGGAATGAAGATCAGCACTTCATTCCTGAGCATTGGCCAAACACGTTCTTGGATTTTTTCTGTGCTAATTATTATTTTGCTCATCTCAGCACAACTTTAGTACTTTTGCCATGGTGACAGCCACAACATTTGTGTGCAACAGTAAATTATTAATTAAAACAGTAAATGGAAAGTCCTATGAAGAATGTGAACCAGAGACTCCATTTTGATCTCATCTTTAACAAGTGACATGACAACAATTGGATATTCCCAGGAAGCAAGATGTCTACAGCAATCTATTCAGACCCATTTTCATCAATGACTATCATCCAACTTCTCTTTGTACGAGATAAAGGGGATGAAAAAATAAAAATAAAAAAGGGGCCTGATCATGAATATACATCAATTTAATGTACAAACACCCAGCAAATACTCCAGACTAGGAATCGGCAGAGCATCCTCTGCATTATACTGTTGTGCAGTGACACCCCCCCCCCCTCCCCATGTAAAATATAAACAAAATATGTTAAAATAGCACAGTTTTACATACGAAAAAAATTAAAATAATACAAAAAAAAGAAAAAGAAAAAAAAAAGAGCACCCTCAAAACAAATGTCGAGTCACACATTCCAGCAGGTACACACACACCAAGCACACACACTTCACACTGGTAAGGCCGCAGTCACTACAGAGTGTCAGGGTATGAAAATAAATAGGACACAGATTAGTCGTTACACAATGCGGACAACATGAAACAATTCAATGCAGCACTCAGCATTTTAACAGTCCTCCCTTTTCTGTTATTTAAAGAAATAAAATAAAGAAATAAAATATTAAATAAAAAAAACAAACAAACCAGGGTTCATTGTCCAGTCAAATTACATGTACCTAACCCAGCTGATAATAAAAGCCTTTCTTAGAAGTCAAGTGAGAGAAATCCTGACCAAGAATTTCTGTTTTACCATGCAGTAGTTCTGCTCCATGACCCCTGGATCACACACAGTATGTCGCTCTCGCGGAACAGTGGCACACAAAAAACAAAAATGTGGTAATGCACTGTATCAAAAAAGTGAGCTCTCCGTGGTGAGAATGTTCCAAATTTCACCTATTGTGACAAAGTAGTAACATACAATACAGATCTAACAAGAGCTGACTCAGCCCATGCTCTGTGAAACTGGAATGCACTTCTCTCCAGACGCTATTCTTTAAAAACTTTATAGAAAAATAAAAATATCAATATATAAAATTAATTTAAAAAAAGAAATATCCTACCTTTCACTGTGGAGAATAATACGTCCAGTATAGTTTGTGTGACTGTTAAGTGAATTCTGTGTAAACTCATCAGTACATTACCAGTACCAGTAATTCACTTGCAACAATCTCATTTTGCGACACAAAAATATGAGCTTGCTGAAAATACAAGTCTGTCTTGTAATGTTCACAAACTTTTTAATCTATATTTCAGTTAACAGCCTATGCAGTGATATTGGTCTGTCTTGGCATGTTCACCGACATTTCAAAATATGTAAACTATGCAGTATTCCACTCAACCACACATCCAAAAAGTAAGTGTAACATGTACTGTTTTGTCTGTGTGAAAGCTTGCGTCATGGACAGGAACAATTCATTCAGTAAGTTACACACCCTCCTTTTCACCAAGCTCTCTTTCGATACAAAGTGCCTTCACACATTCACACAACCAGATAACTAAATCACCAAATTTATCTTAGACCTTTTTTATGAACTGAAAACAGCATCCAGTTTCTTGTGGTTTGTTCTTGGCTGGCTACGTTTCCAAACAATGCAACTCCAGGGAAAAGCAAACCAACAATAAGGCACTCTGCAGTAGCAGATTTTTAAATGCCAATCGTTAGTTAGTTGACTATTTGCAAGCTATAATGAACACACTATGAAAAACCAATGTGTGTAGTAAGAAAATTTCTTTCTGAATACTTTTTGACTCCAGGAACTACGATGAACAGAGCTACCTTGTCCAGTGAATAGCCCAGTGACATAGCTGACAGTGCAGCAGTACTGGTCAATCCTTAGTAACTGAACACACACACTGCCCACCCTGGCCTTAGCAGTATGAAGTTATCACTAACCCCCCCCCCCCCCCCCCCCCCCCCCAACGTTCACTCTCATCACCAGCGCACACACTATCCACTCGCATTCACTCCCGCTACACGCGCATGTCTTCAGTCTTTCTCTCCAGGCTTTTCTGTGGAGTCTTGAGCGGTGGTGGAATCAGAGGTTAGTTTGTCCCCCCCAGCACCGTCTTTCACCGACAGATCACCCAGCTGTTCAGCCAGTTTATCTTCAGACTTTTCTTCTCCCTCCGTCGCCTTCACATCCCCATTGGTCTTCGCTTCTCCACTTCCACTTTTCTCCTCACCTTCATCTGTACAAAGACACACCACACTTTCTATTGTATAAAAAATCAAAAACAAAACCACCCCCCAAGAAACCCCAGTAAAAAAAAAAAAAAAAAAAAAAAAAAAAAAAAGGTTGATGGCAACAGCATTAGGTTCATGTATTTGCCTCCAGTGCTGCAGTACAGTGAAGAGAGGGAGGGCAAGGTTTTGAAAAACAAAGGAAGTGGAGGTAACTATAATCTGAGGCGACATGTTTTTCCACTTGAAAGTCATGCCCTAAGTTCACACACAGAAATATATTGGAAAGTCATACAATCAATCACAGAAATTTCCACCAGAAAAGAGATAACAAAAATTCATCAGCACTAACACAACTAACTCAAATAATCAGCAATGAGCAGCATCAAATGAAACACTTGATTTTTAGTTATTTCAAGTTGCCTTAAAATTCATCCATTTAATCTCTTTAACATTAATAAATTTATGTCCCATCTTGATGTGCGTCCTTAAATTCAATACTAGTGACTTACATACAGTCACAGCATATTTATCAATGCACACTCACCTGATTTCTTCAGAGAATCCATTTTAGCCTGAGCCTCTTCAAATACAGTCTTGAATTTTTGAGCATCTGCACGGGAACATTATAGATGATTAGTGAAATAAAAAGAAATATATGAAAAGAAAAAAAGTATCATAAGCCCCCTCCCCCAAGACTCCTGATCCTCTTTGATTCTGATAGGGAATGCTGGTGGTATGATTTCTTGTGCAAACATGCATGGAACAATTGGGGTGGCAAAAAACAACTTAGAAAAAAGCAAAAATGGGAACCATAACATATGAAAAAGACTTTCATGCGTTTTGTTATAGTGTTTTCCAAACCAGAGTTCAGGGACTTCTGCCAGTCAAATTACAGGCTACTCAACTTGTAGCATACTTATAAGGGGCACTGTTTAACATCTCTCTGGAATCAGATAAAGATTTATCAGTCAGCCCATCAACTTTCAGTTTCAACTGTTATTCCATTGAAGAGGAACAATACACCTATGAAACACACATCCCGGATGAGGAAGAACACACTAATTAAAAAGAAACACACACAAACACATACTTATTCTGCCATGTGACATTATAAAACACCAGTCACAGAAATCTAACTCATTCAGCTCCCTGCCCAAGCAATGCACTGGCATCCAACTTTGTTTCAATAAAACAGTTTCCATGTTCCTATATGTGCATAAACTGCAAGCAAAGGGAACTAACTTCTACAGTGTTTTCAGCTGTGTACATGCGTCAATTTGGAGGGTTTGTTTCGGTGAATTTCCACTGGATGAAAATGGTGGCATCCCATTTCAAACAGAAAGCTATACACTTGCTTTCAGCTCTGGGACATTACAGGAGAAACCAACGACCTTTCAGCCATCACACCACTGACGTAAAACAACTCACTTTCAGCATTGGCAAAGCGGATTGCCAGCAATTCCTCTTTGGCCTCCTCATCAGCAAAGTCAGCAAGTGTGGACCAAACCCAGGCACGATCACTGCCACAGTTTGGCTTCAACTGCATGACAGGTGTGACTAAAATCAAACAAACAAAACTTCACGTCAACTGGTTAAAATATTGAGAAAAAAATCAACAAAAATGCTACCATTACTATTTTTAACAGTAAAACATAAATAACAGAACCCTATTTCTGCATGCAACCTAATCATGCATTTATTTTCTGATTTAGGAAACTAATTCTCAGCAAAACAATCCAATTTCCCAATATGGACGACTTTCCTCATGACAAAAAACACCGGACTGTTATTTATCTGTTTATATAATACACCAAAGCAGAGATGTAAACCTGCATCCAACAAAGACATAAATAACCGAGAATGTCCAATCATTTCACTGCCGAGGACAAACAACCCATTACTTTTTCATCAGTAAGGTATTCATCTTTTTTTGTCAGCTCTGACACTGTATGCAACAAACTATGGTGACAAATCTGTCTGCTCCAGTTCATTCTGAGAAATGTCAGCATCACCATATGTGCATGCAACCTCAATGTAGTTTCAGCCAGTGCCTTAGCATTTAATGTTCTGTGTAAGAGCTAGACAAAAGCGTCTGCTACTTTATTTTCTGCCCAAGCAGATTAGTGACGTGTCAAAACGTTTCTCGATCTTCCCAATGAAAACAAAAACGTTTCCAAGCACCAATCACAGGCTAGATTTATTGGAACTACAACTGGAGGTTGCAAAGCCATGAACATTCAAGTTTAACAGTTTCAAGCAAAAAAATGCTGTGACCACGCCAGTGGCTACAAATGTCAGTGTTGGTAAAGTAGTATCAAGCCCTTTAACTGCTGTCAGTTCTTTAAATGTGAGAATATTATTCCACAGAAATGAATTATGATGAAAATGAACAGAACTGAAAAAATAAACCCATACTTTTTTCCTTCAAAATCATTGATAGAATGACCAATAGTAGTAGTAGTTGAGGGAGGCTAGGACAGAAGGCGAGAAAACATTGAGAAAAGCTTCATTTTTCACTTCATTAACACCCAATGAAGTATTATAATAATATATATAACACTGTTCATTTTAATCTAAGCTAACTGATTAACAAATGGGGATTTGGCCTGACTGTGTCAAGTGACTGGTTTCAATGTCCCATTTGTCTATGAGTTAAGACAAATATCCTACTGTATCTGGGTGGGGGCTAAGACATCTGTCCTATTATTGTCCAAGTGGATGCACACCCTTGCCAAAGCAAAACTGACAACACAACACAAAGGGAAACTGACTTACTATAATGGTTTGCACATATTTTCAGGGTTTTGTCTCTCCTCATCAAAATACGTATCCTCTTGGTCATCCTGTGTTCCAGGATTTTGACCTCTCCTGTCCCACGTTCCTTCCATTCTGGAGGCTCTGCTTCACTGTCGAAGCGGAACAACTTGGCTCGTCTGGAGAGCAGAAATGAAAGAATCAGTGCAAGAGGTGGTCAACCAAGTGAGAAAAAAAAAAGAAAAAAAAGCACGCATTAACATGACAAACTGCCTGTTCCATTCCTCTAAGCAGAATGTTAATAATTGGACTTTCTTAAATTTTTTTTTTTTTAATTAAAAAAAACACCAAAAAAACACCTGATCAACAGCTACACAGATGTACTTAAGATTCTACCAGCAAAGCTGACACTGACATGTTTTGCATTTTGTGTATCACAATAGCATCAGCTTGCAGAGCATAACTGTTAACAGTGCTACCGCAGACAAAATTCACAATTTGCTTCCCAACATTTTTGCTTGAATCAGCTTGAATCATAAAACAAAACATTCAAATAATATAACAACAACAACATATAACTGCATTTCTCAAAAGCCCACTCTCCTCAGACAACAGCAGTAACTACATGACTGAATAGGAAAGAAAGAAAAACCCAATAAAGCTACAGGTTTAGCATTGTCAGATAAAAACGACAAACTTCATATGTACTCAGTCCGCCCGTCGTATATTTCATCATGTATGAAAACCTGTAGCTATGCTTACACAAAACCACACTGTCATTGTGTCCTTTATAGATGTTAGTGGAGCACAGAAATAAGTATTAAGTTTCCAATACACTGAGGATGAACTATTTCTAATGACTACGGTAACAATGAAAAATGTCTGTTGTCAGCATAGTTCATTCCTGCAATTGTAAAGTTATACATCAGCTGATATTGGTTTTCAGTCTGACAATTTCACCAGTAGGGCCTGTCCAGAACACAAGTGCCTCATGGACCAAATAATATATATATATGTATATATATATATATATATATATATATATATATATATATTTTTTTTTTTAAAGGTGCCACCATACCGGTTTGGAAAATCACTGATCAAATGAACTCGTATGCTAAGCAAACTGATGTTCTGAATTTTAGTCAAACACACACACACACACACAAAAGAGAAATACACATACCCTGGATAAGCAGGAATCTGATCAAGAGATCAGATTTTGAAATTAATTTTAGAAATTATAACATGAGTAAGACTATCAGACAAGAGATACCCAACTAGATAACAATAAGAAGTATTTTTCACTAACTGAATCTGCACTGAATCATAACCATGTGACAGAACACATCAAAATTACTCGAAGCTTGGCCAATTCTTGAAAATGCCAAGTTCAAACAGCACTATGCTCCCAACAAAAATTTGACTGCTGACAAAGCCATTAACAGATCTCTACAAAGGTCACTGTTTCTCTTTCATTCTTTGTTGGATGTTAGAAGTAAACCCCTAAAAGTGGTGCATGACATTTGGGGCTTTCAAAACTGTGCATCACCTTGACCCCGAAGTTACAATGCAGGTGGTTGTTTATTGAAATTTGGGGGTCAGTAGTAAACAAACACAAATGCACCATGTTCTGGAAAAAAAATATACATTCACAATGACATTCCATCTATGTAGACAATCTTGGGGCTTCACTCTGAAATCAGAGTGACTTTATGAGGTGCACTATAGAGATTAGATCTCAACACCTCCAACTGAAGACTAAGAATGTGATGAAAAAAACAAGACTTCAAAACTGAGAGATGCACAAACCTATTAAACGAGACTAAAATGACAAAATGGATATTTGACAAATAAGCGTAAAAATGACTGTACATGGAATGAGACCAACTGTTAAAATGAACCCTCTCACTAAAACTTAAAGGCTTCAGGTTCAGCACTATCAGGTGAAAACGACAAACTTCACATAAATTCAGTCCGCCCGTCGTTTATTTCATCATGTACAAAAACCTGCAGCCAAAAGACATATTACATTTAACTCTTTCAATTGTGCAATTTATTCATTCAGCAACTGACTTTACTAATAATACAAGCAGTGTAACAAGTCAATACAATGATGTATCCCAAATGAAGGCAACATTGGTAACTGGAAACAAAAATGGGGTGAAACTATGCCACTGCCAAGCATGGTAAGAAATTGTACAAGCCGGTTTAGCTTAAATTTATTATTTCTCTGATTATCATACAGCAGCAGTGAGCCAGCGTATGAAATGAAAAAGTTAAGATCCCCATAAAAGTCTTCTGGTTCACTGCTCAGCAATGCCAAGGAAAAGATACACATTGACAGCTTCACATTCACTCACTGTGCCCAATGTCATTTCATCTGGGCAAAAAAAAAAAAAAAAATTTTTTAAAAGCAGCCAAAGGATGCCTCCAATGTTTCAGTCAGTAAAATGACTCACAGCAGGAGGAGGATATTCTCCTCTTCCTCCAATGTCTTGGTTTCTACTGGATTCAACTGCACCACAGGTTCGAAGTGGATGTCTGGTGACTCAGGAGCTTCTTCCTGAAAAGTACAACAAAAATAAAATTTTTACAGTGCTGCTCATGGACAGTTGGGGTGGGATGGATAGTAAATCTTCTGTTTTAACTTATACTCGGCTTTAATTTTAAACAAAGATGTAAGGGCAACATCCTAATGCGATGCTGTTTGAAAGAATCATTCAAGGTTCAGTTATTCCCTCAGCTCCGCCCCCCAGGTCATGAAGATGATTCACACAAGCCTCGCCTGGATGCTATTAACTCAAGGTCAGCAGAGCAACTCCTGTTACGGCCGTGAGTCTCATGGACCAAGGTCACTGTCACTAAATCAAGTGTACACTGTCCTTCAACTTGAAATCATCTTTGGTACAGATTTCCACATTCATACAGAAACAACACTTGATTTCATCAAGGAATACAACTCAAAAGTACACATATTCCATCTCATTATTTCCATTCTGTTCCAAGGTACACTGAGGACTTCTTTTGTCATTGCTTATCTGTAATAAAAACGCTGAGAAGAGCAGAGAGTGTTCCAGACTTTTTAAAAATAATATTCAATATGTCCTGCATTTTAAAATGTAAAATGATTAAAATAGTGCCACACATTTCTGCTTTCCAATATAACAAACTACAAAGGAAACTGAAATATAGACATAAGACAGACCACAATGCAAAAGTCAATAACATTTATATTAAATAAAGACTGGTTCTTTTACAATTACACTGCCCTTTTTATTTATTTTTTTTCTCTCAAGGCCTGACTAAGTGCGTTGGGTTACGCTGCTGGTCAGGCATCTGCTGGGCAGATGTGGTGTAGCGTATATGGATTTGACTGAACGCAGTGACGCCTCCTTGACCTACTGATACTGCCCTTTTTGAACCTCATAAACCAGTATTCTCTCACTTCCAGAAGATTTTTTTAATTTTTTCAAAACTCTTTCACCACTGAGGAAAACATTTAACTAGACATTTCATCACCATAAACTACTTTTAGTCGATAATGACGTTTGAAGTGAACAAGTCCACTGTGTTGTTTTGACATGAACTGAATCATGTGACAGAGCATTAATTCTAAAAGTAAAATATTTGGCGCTGGGGAGCGTTTTCCATAGAGTTCTGATAATTATTTCCTAATGCTTGTTATTGATTGTTACACTGCTCGTCAGGCATCTGCTAAGCAGATGCAGATGGTATATAGCATGTAAATGATACATGGATTTGTCCAATCGCAGAGAAATTAACAGAAAAAAAGGTGAAGCCAATTCGTGCCACAGAAAAAAAACCTCCAATGCTGGAGCTGACTTTTTTTTCCTTTTTTTTTTTTTTTTTTTAAAAAAGCTATTCCATCCAGTTTTTTTCATTCAGTCTGGTACTCTGCATCAATCTGGTTGGCGGAAACCAAATAACTGACATTCTCCTCTTGCTGTAAGTCTAAATGTGTTATTCACCTACCACCTCAAGTCTCTTCTACAATGAAATATTCCTTATAGTTACAAGTATCTGTAAGATTAAGCATTTAAAAGTACATCCTTTATGCACAAAAATCTTAAAAGGATCCCCAGATTTCATTACTGCAAGTCACAATGACACACAATTTTCAAGACAAGTTTTAATTTTTTTCTTTTCTTTGAAGCCGCCGACTTGACATGTTATGGAACCATGTGTTTTGAGTTGCATCCCTCGTTTTTCCTTAGCATGTGTTGGATTATCACAGTACAACTTTCTCAGCCCTGCCTTGTACTATACTTCGTCGTTTTCTGATTCAAGCCCCAAACAACAGCCGAGTTTAAAAAAAAAAAAAAAAAAAAAACCACCATGATCTTGCTGACAGCGAAACCCAACACACACACTTTCTGGTGCATACAGCAAAAGCCAAGAAGCACCACACAAATTCATCACTAAAAATAAATTTTTGTCCCATTTGATGTTATGATTTTGGCTGTTGCTGAGATTACATTAGTCGATGCTGATGAAGCAGCAGTACACTTCATGGCTTTAGTTAGTTATTTACAGAGATCAGGGATCCATAGCTGAAGTGGAACAGTAGATTCGTCTGCTTTACCTGTATGTAGCATGTTTTGATCAAACGCATGTGCAGATTCTGCTCTCATGTGGACGTCAGTACATTTCACTATCATCCTTCAGACCTTGTCTTTGATTATGCACACACACATGCACGCACACAATTTTACCCTCACTGACACACATACACCTTACAACAGATCAACACACAAACTCAGACGTGCACACATATTTTGTTATAGTTAAACACTTGACTCACACGCGCATACACATACAAGCGCATGTACACAAACACAATACACACACACATGCGCAAACACCCATGCTTGTGCATGTGTACACTATCTCCATTCCTTTCTACCAACAGACCACTGGAGAGTTCCACAATATTGGATCTTGCCCAAGCGCATCTAACTTTTACTTGCAATCGCAAGCAATGCCAAAGGCAATCGACACAGGCAAAAAGCGTGCTGTCCCTCATTTCTTCAGCTGACAGCCGCCATTGTACAACCAAACTCTGTACAATATAGGCACAATAAAAAAGAACAAAATACGAAGCAAAAAGTCAAATGAAGAAGCCTTCTGTTTCTCATGTTCCTCCTCTCTCAATCGTCTTGTTGCTCGAATGCCAATCAGCTTTGAGAAAACAGATCATGTGACTCGCCTCCTAAGTAATGTCAGCACGGAACTCTCCAGTAGTCTATTCCAGTCACTGGGATTGTCTGCTATGAAGCTTTCTGTTCCTTGCCCTTCCTTGTCTTTAGTTTCTACAGTATTAGAGTTATGCATGCGTGTGAATTACTGGTGCGAAAGCGCTTTGATTTGTCTCTGCACAAGATCAGCGCTATATAAATACCTTTTTTTCCCCCCTTCACCATTACTTGGTCTATAAACCAAGCCAATCATTGATTAGAACGTGTGCCTGCCTTTGGATGTGCACAGAATCATGCCACAGATATTACCTAAAGGAGTCCCTGTGACCACTATTATTGTAAGTTAGGTAGTTATTGGCAGCACAAACTCTTCTGAGTTTCCAGATGGAAAAGTAGCAGACAAAACATGTAAACTTTATCTCAAGTTCTTAATTCTGCTAGTCTCATGTGTCAATCATATGCCTTTTGATTTAGTTAACATTATGCACTTGTTTAAGCCTTGGATGTTGGTTCCACATTACAGAGGGGGTTTAACCAATTCACTTGCCCAACAAGGTAACGTCGCACTTCAGCATCCTAAATTACTGGAGCTAAATTCTGGATTCTAAAGTGGGACTGTAGGAACGGTAATGTCGCACTTCAGCATCCTAAATTATTGGCGCTGAATTTAGGATGCTAATGTGCGATTATACCGGCGAATATTATCAACATTAATAAATGATGTTAATATCTACTCATACAAAGTGCAAACATTATATCTATTCTCTTATTTTCTCTGACTTGCATAGAATCTAACAAGCATGCAATGACATGGCCTACTACTAGTAAGTCTCCGATGCGAGTGACAGAAAAAAAACAACTTACAAGGAATATCATACGGCAAATCGTTTCCAAACATCGTAGTCAAAACTGAACAGTGACGATCTACTACCGCATTAAGCAATTCATTGATAAGATTACATTTTCATTCATATTTTCAATTAATTTCGTGGACCCGAGGTGGAACAAAGGAAAGAAGTGGTGCGGTTGGTCCATGATTCCTTCTAGCACAAATGAAACAGGACTGTAAATATTCTAACTACTAAAACAGACATACCAGCAATATAGCATTTATTAATTCCTTACCTTATCATCTGCCATTGTAGAAAGGATGTCCCTGGATAAGATCGTTGGCTTGGTCCAATGCCTTACTCCTTCCCGCTGAAAGTTTGCTGTGCAATCCGTTCGATAACTATTACTTCCGGTTGAGTCAAAAAAATATTTTATTAGTAAGTAAAAATTGATAATAACCAAAGTTCTAATTTGATTAAAAGGTGCAGACCAGCTGTCAAGCAATATAATCTAGGTAACTTTTATAATTTTGCAGCCGAAATCTATGCCGAACTAGAATCAGCCCGAGACTATTCCATGGCTGCCTCCATGAACACACGCAACATCGAGAAACTTGCTTGAAGACCCGTTGTTTCGTTGTGACAGAACATAACGCACTGTTGACTTTCGCTGACAAGTCGACACATTCTTGCAAAGGGAACTAAATCTTGAAATTGAAGGAAATAAAACCATCCAGTGCCACGCAAAGCTCCTGTGAGCGAGGTGTATGCTGCACTGACTGCGGACACTTCTCGTCCGAAAATGAACACGAAAAGGGAGCAAACCTACCTTTCGGTTTCGGCTGTTGAAGCAACAACACAGAAAGATTGTTCCGAAAACGTGGACACTGAGGGCAATAACCAAACTGACGCAGGTACTGGCAATGATTTGGATCGAAAAGATACCGTGAAGGATGGCAACCCGGATAATACTGGAGCAAACTCTAAGCATGCTGACACTGTTCAGGACAACAGCGCTGATGGTGATGATGGCAGTGGTGACACAGAGCAAACCGTTAAGAATGACTCTGGCAAACAAGATGGGGGAATGGAAGTGGACACACCAGCTTCTGACTCACCGGCTGACATATGCCCCAGAGATGCAGGTTTTACATCAGAAAAATTCAAAATAGAGATCTCAGACCTACCCAGAAAATTTGGATTTGCGGTATGTGCTTGAAACAATAGCCTCAGTGAGAAAATACTTGTATCAATGTATGTGTATTTTTCTATATTTTCATGTTAAGACATTGTCTTGCTTCTACTTCCTCTTAATGAAATTTCCTTAATGTATATATCCCCATGTCTGTCAAAACCATCTTACCTCGCTCTCTCTCTCCCCCTCTCACTGTTGTACTACCAATAACAAGTTGGTTCTCAAATTGGACTTGGAACATATGTAGCTCAGCAACTGGGGAATATGCTACACAGACAATAGGCATGCACTGATACATTTTAAGACCATAGTTCTATAGACAACATCAGTGGCTTGGCAATATGTAGCAGCAGGTACCATCACCAGGGTGCTATATCAGTGCAGGTGGTCAGTAGGCTTGTTTGTATAGTAAGTTAAACTTGAAGAACATCGGATATAGATGCTGCTGAAGAAGGCTGTCATTAATTCTGTGTAAGATGCAGAGCTGTTGTAGCACCTCCTCATTTCTAGCGTATCCCATTTTCAGGGTGTCCAGCATAGCCTTTCATTATATGGCCTGGTGTTCATGTTATAATTTTCCCTGTAGCAAATCTTGCCACTCTCATGTGCTTTAGACTTGCTCTATTCTCTGCAGATTTTTTTTTTTTGGGGGGGGTGGGGGTGGGGGGTGGGGGTTACATTCTCTTAAAATATAGAGTCTTAGATCAGATCGGTTGGAAATTAGAAGCGAAGGTTGTTGTTCAAACCAGGGGGCTGCAGTCATGCAATTTTTTGCCAAAATGCAAAAGTAGTGAGTTAGCTGTTTCTTCATGCAGAGATGGCCTCTACATGTCTACATTATGTCAGAGTGCTGGTGAATTTCCTTGTTTAGGTGGTATAGACCAGGTCTTTAACAGTTTTAAGATTTCTTTGTTTTTCCTTGGTGAGATTTGTGACTAAGTTATTTGATTATGCTGCACTATCCAGAGTGATTGCCATCTGCCAACTTTCCTGCAGAATCCAAGTCCATCGGTTGTGGCTTTGCACAATGCAGAACTTGAACTGCGGGGGTTGAGGTTGGGGGGGAGGGGGGGGCAGGGTGCGCATGTGTGTGTGTGTTAGAAAGAGAGAGACAGGGATTGAGGGAATGGGTCCCAGGAGTAGAAGTGGAACAGTTCTTTGTGGCATTCCAGTTACTGTGTCTTCCTTCTTGGTGTGCATGTCCTGTAGGAAAACCTCTCTTTTCCTCCTCACCCTCACCCCCTCATGGTATGATGGATTGTCTGTTGCATTGTATAAGGTTGGTTTACTCTGACATAAATGTCTCCTTCAGAATCCATGTTGGGTTTTGTGCAAGATGGACTCTCTCTCTCTCTCTCTCTCTCTCTCTCTCTCTCTCTCTCTCTCCTCTCTCTGTGCCTCTGAATCTCTGTCAAATTTGAAATCAACAATATGAAGAAAGTGAGTTATTGGCTTGCTGATGTATATTTATAAACTGTAAGTCATTAAGTATAAACTATGTTGAGTATGATGAAAATTTGTTTTTAATTGTTTCATCAGACTTTGATCACCTTTCTGTGCAGCAACTGAAGAAGCGTCTGTCTGTGACCCTCGGCTTGAAGCCCCATAAACTGAAGGCACTGCCAATGAAATCTTTTGCCTTTGTTTGCTTCAGGTAAGGGGCTAAGATAAAGTTTGTGTGTGCATTATGTTGCCGATACAGTATAAGGCACGATTGAAACATGATCTGATCATAGGGTGTTTATCATGCATCACCCGTAAAGTCACTCGCCTCACTGACTTTTAATTAAATTGCTACTGCTATATCCAAACAAGGATGTATTTTATACCTAGAAACATAAAAAGAACCCAGGGCAACGAAAGGGTTGTCCCTGGCAAAAGTCTACTGAAAATATCCACTGAGATTGGAAAACGAATAAACTTTCACAGTTGCAGGCAGAAAAAAGAGAGAGAAAAAAAAGGGAGGGGAGGGGAGTGGTGAACAGTGGGGGGGGGGGGGGTGGCGGCACTACACTGAAGTGATGCACACTCCCTGGGGAGAGCAGCCCAAATTTCACACACAAAGAAATTTGTTGTGACACATGAGCAATACATTACAGCACAAGACAATACAACAAAATGTAATGCAATACAATAGAATACAATATTATGTGAGAAGTCATGTATTAGATGATTAATGATATTGGTCATCAGTGTGAAGCTCTGGTAGAGGTACATCAATGTGTATACATCACATGTGTATTTAACTGTTATTTAGTTTTCCCTCCTTTCTGATAATTTTGTCCATGTTTATGTCTGCATATGTTTAGATGGTATGTATGTGTGCGAGTAATATGATGTGTGTGTGTGTGTTCGGTTTCAAGTTGTTTTGAAACACGACCTTGCTCAGTTGCTGTTGCCATTTATTTTCAGCTCGGAGGAAGACAGAGAGAAAGCTCTGAAAACCATCAATGGGCATATCTGGAAGGGCAGAGCTCTTCGTGCTAAGGTATGCATCATCAGTGAGTCTGTCTACCTGCCTGCCTGCCTGTCTGTCCATATTTCCTCATTAAGGTTTGACTGGATATGTGCATGGATATTCTGCTGAGGTGAATATTGTATTCTAAGATCTCTGTCTGTGCCTGTTTTCTATATATGTCTCTTTAATAAAAACTAAAAGCCATTACTGTGGAGTGTTGGCCTATAGGTAACACATCCGCCTAGGAATCGAGAGAATCTGAGCACACTGGTTCGAATCCCACACTCACCAGCATTTTCTTCCCCCCCACCAGACCTCGAGTGGTGGTTTGGATACTAGTCCTTTGGATAAGATGATGAACTGAGGTCCCTTGTGCAGCATGCACTTACTGACTTAGCACACATAAAAGAACCCACAGTGAAGATGCACCACACACACACACTAACTTTCCACATGAGGTCACATCAGAGATAAAAACTTTCCTAAATCAAAGTACATGAACATGTCAAACCACATGCACAGACTATCAATTCCAGAAAATTTGAAGTTTTCTCTCTCTCTCTCTCTCTCTTATCCAATTGGTGGATTGATTGAGTAGCTAATTCGTTAAAGACAGTAAAGTGAGACTAAATGATAGAATACTAACATCAACATTTCTGGTGTGTGTTTGCAGAAAGCGCTGCCAGTGGCTGATCCAATGAAGCGTAAACATGAAGGTAGGCGCACCATGGAAGAGTGGTTTTCACTTTGATTTGCAGTCGTAATTTTTCAGCGGACATGATAGGCTGAGAGAGAGAGAGAGAGAGAGTCTAAGACTGAAAGACTCAGGCCATTATATAAACACATGGGAAGGGGGTGGGGGCATGGTTTGGGTAAGTGCAGAGGGGGGTACAATCTGCACAAGCAGGAACATTATTATGACATGGAAGAGCATGCTGGCAAATCTCAACAAAATCAGATAACCATACAAAAAGTCGTAGGGATTGCTTTGCGTTGGGTTACGCTGCTGGTCAGGCATCTGCTTGGCAGATGTGGTGTCGTGTATATGGATTTGACTGAACGCAGTTACGCCTCCTTGAGCTAGTGATACTGATACTGATTTGTTGTCATCATTGATTATCTCAGTGTCTGCTTTGTGGGCAAACACACATGGGTTAATCATACATGTTAAACCATCATGTGAGAACAGAATTATGTAAGTTTGACTTTTCACTTCATTGCCATTTTATCATGATAATGTTTACAGTTTCATTTTAATCTCATATTCACTGTATCAACAAATCAAACATGAAATTGAAAGGCATAAACCTTAATGTCGCACAGACTGACCGAAAAAAAAGAGAGTGAAATTGAATATAACGTATGTGAGTTAAAGGACAGAGAAAAGCCTTTTCTTGACTGAACCAATTTGAGCTTGCTTACTGCTGAGATATATACATTTATCTTTATTAAAAGAAAAAAAAACATATATGTATGCAGATCTCTTCTACTTCGGTCCAGCTTCTATTTTTCAATATGTTGAACTGATGCACTGTGCCATTGTTTTTGTGAATATTGAATATGTTCTTTGCATCCAATGGTATCTGTTCTTAATTTGTTTTAAATCCGAATTCCATGCTGTCCCCAGTGACATTACATCAACACCGCTCTTTCAGATTCCTCATGCACATGCAGTCCCATGCAGGTGGACGTGTTTTACAATACATTGCCAACAGTTCCCATGAAACTGTCAGTGTCTTGTCACCTACAGGCCACCCACAAGAAGAGAACCTGCACTGCTGCTGAGTCACTTTGACTGTGTTGAGTAGCACCTGATTATCAAACCATTGATGACCATTGGGAAACAATCATGCTCTTAGAGTTACAGACACCTAATTAGGAAACAATCATGCCCTTAGAGTTACAGACACCAAATTAGGAAACAATCATGCCCTTAGAGTTACAGACACCTAATTAGGAAACAAATCATGCCCTTAGAGTTACAGACACCTAATTAGGAAACAATCATGCCCTTAGAGTTACAGACACCTAATTAGGAAACAATCATGCCCTTAGAGTTACAGACACCTAATTAGGAAACAATCATGCCCTTAGAGTTACAGACACCTAATTAGGAAACAATCATGCCCTTAGAGTTACAGACACCTAATTAGGAAACAATCATGCCCTTAGAGTTACAGACACATGTGGTCAGGTAACATGAAAAACTCATGGTGGTACGTCTGTGAAATGGATAACAGTAGACTGTGTGGTCCCAGTCTTTGATTTGAGCCTGTTGACACAACAGGTAAGCATTGGACTTTCAATCTTAGGGTTCTTGGTTTGAATCCTGGATGCGGTGCTTGGTGGGTTAAGGGTGGATATCTTCATGATCTCAGGTCAGCAGATGTGCAGATCTGCTAGTGCCTGAACCGAATACAAAAGAACAAATACGCTCATTACTGATCCTGTAATCCATGTCAGCGTTTGGTTGGTTATGGGAACAATACTATACCCAGCATGCACACCCCTGTTTTGGCTTGAACCTCTGACCTTCCACCCTGCAGTCTCTTGGTTTTCATCACAGTTATGATTGTGATTTTCATGGATGATATTATTTCTGTATGGTGCATGTTACCTAGTTGGCATTTTGATGGTTTTGTTTGTTTGTTTAATACTTTGTTTCCGTATTAAAACACACACTTTGCTTTTAAGCAGCCCCTGTACGCCAGCAGCAAACATGTCAGTATTATAAAAAAAAGAATGTTTGTTTCATTTATTATTGTTGTTGTTCTTATTGTTACTGACTTTTTTTTGGATCTGAGTTGTTATTGTTCCAGCAGATTCAGCGGAAACTGCAGAGAATGCCAAGAAGCCAAGACAGGACAGCAGTGTGCCTCCGACAACCAGGTGTGTGCAGAAAACTGTTTGTCGTGACCTTCGTTAAACGTGTGTGAACTACAACCAGGTGTGTAGCACAAAACTGTTTGTTGTGACTATCAGTTCAGCATGTGTGTGAACTACAATCAGGTGTGTACAGAACATAGTTTGTTGTGAACTTCAGTCATAGATGTGTGAACTGAGATAAGGTGTGTACTTGTTGTGAACTTCAGCTAGACATATGATCTAGATGTCACTGTTTACATGTATCAGGTGATTGTCAGAGCAAGCTAGCAAGTAGTTCAGTGAACGTCCCAACCCATCCCCACCTTACTCAGCCTGATCACCCTAATTTGGCCAGCCAGTCAACCAGGCAGCTCACCAACCAGTCAGATCCAATCACAAACAAAATGGCTGCAGCATGTGTGGAAAATACAACAAACAAAGAATCGTTCAGAACACCAAATTTAATCAAGGCAGGACGTGCAAACGTTCAGCAAAATCACCTTTCTTTAGTGAAGAGGAACTATAGAAAGGTAAATAGTATACTAGTACAAAATACTTGTCTCTTTGAACCTTTTGAACTGTTACATATGCTGTAGTAGTTTTTGTACTAGTGGATTGATTGTTATGAATTAGAGTTAATAACAGTTGTTAGTCCTCTTCCTTCTGCATTCATGGGCTGCAGCTCCCAGCAGCTTTTACATCTGTGACTTTTTGTCTTTTTTTCGTTTTGTGTCGTGTGATTGAGTGGTGATGTTGAGATGGACTGTTGTCCAGTGTTGTATGATTGAATGGTGATGTAGAGATGGACTGTTGTCCAGTGTTGTATGATTGAATGGTGATGTTGAGATGGACTGTTGTCCAGTGTTGTATGATTGAATGGTGATGTTGAGATGGACTGTTGTCCAGTGTTGTATGATTGAATGGTGATGAAGAGATGGACTGTTGTCCTGTGCTGTATGATTGAATGGTGATGTAGAGATGGAGAGTTGTCCTGTGTTGTATGATTGAATGGTGATGTAGAGATGGACTGTTGTCCTGTGTTGTATGATTGAATGGTGATGTAGAGATGGACTGCTGTCCTGAGTTGTATGATTGAATGGTGATGTAGTGATGGACTGTTGTCCTGTGCTGTATGATTGAATGGTGATGTTGTGATGGACTGTTGTCCTGTGCTGTATGATTGAATGGTGATGTAGAGATGGACTGTTGTCCTGTGCTGTATGATTGAATGGTGATGTAGAGATGGACTGTTGTCCTGTGCTGTATGATTGAATGGTGATGTTGAGATGGACTGTTGTCCTGTGTTGTATGATTGAATGGTGATGTAGAGATGGACTGTTGTCCTGTGTTGTATGATTGAATGGTGATGTAGAGATGGACTGTTGTCCTGTGTTGTATGATTGAATGGTGATGTAGAGATGGACTGTTGTCCTGTGTTGTATGACTGATTGGTGATGTTGAAAAGGACTGTTGGCAGGTTATTGTCCTGTGTTGTATGATTGAATGGTGATGTAGAGATGGACTGTTGTCCTGTGTTGTATGATTGAATGGTGATGTAGAGATGGACTGTTGTCCTGTGTTGTATGATTGAATGGTGATGTTGAGATGGACTGTTGCGCTGTATGATTGAATGGTGATGTTGAGATGGACTGTTGTCCAGTGTTGTATGATTGAATGGTGATGTTGAGATGGACTGTTGCCCAGTGCTGTATGATTGAATGGTGATGTTGAGATGGACTGTTGTCCAGTGTTGTATGATTGAATGGTGATGTTGAGATGGACTGTTGCGCTGTATGATTGAATGGTGATGTAGAGATGGACTGTTGTCCTGTGCTGTATGATTGAATGGTGATGTAGAGATGGACTGTTGCCCAGCGCTGTATGATTGAACGGTGATGTTGAAAAGGACTGTTGGCAGGTTACGGTCCTGTGTAGAACCTCTGTGGGAAGTTCCCTATGACGAGCAGCTCAAGGTAAGGTGCTGTTTGTTTACTTTACCACTACTACTTCTTCTTCTTCCTCCCCTGGGCTTCTTTGTTGTTCTGATGGCCTGACCAGTGTGTTGGGATTATGCGCAGGGCAGGCATCTGCTTCACTTTTCCTTTCCTTTTCTGTTTTGTTTTCATTTTAAGCGGATGTAGTGTGGCCATGTATGGATCAGTCTGCATGTTTTGACGCCTCCTTGTAAAACTGAAATTGAAACTTTTGTGTTGAGTTGGGGTTGAGTTTTTTGGGGTGGGTTTTTTTTTCTGTGTAAGTCAAACGCACACACACACACACACACACACACACACAAATAAAAAAACCCAAAAAACTGTTAAAATACTATAAAAGGCATATCAACATTTTTGGTTCATAGAGTTTTTTCAAGAATGACTGGTGTGATTTGAAAAAAAACTGTGTATGAAGTATGACGTGTTTTTATTTGATGTACACTTCTCTTTCTGTGTGTGTGTGTGTGTGTGTGTGTGTGTGTGTGTGTGTGTGCATCTCTCTCTCTACAGCGATGTTGTGTCTCTCAGTTTGACACTGTGCTATACTTGTACATTATACATGTATTAAGTATAGCAACATTTATGTGTTTGTGTATTTCTTAGATCAACGGCAGATGTGTAAGTCGGCTAAAGTGCTAATGTCTTCACCGTTGGAAAATAAAGATTCATTCATTCATTCTCTCTCTCTCTCTCTCTCTGTCTCTCTCTCTCTCTCTCTCTCTCTCTCTCAGTGCTTTCAACTGTATGTTTCTTCATATGTCTGTCTGACTGTCTGTTGCACACCCCAGTTTGAGCTCCACATATTCAAATAGCTGCAGAAAAGGTTACTTTCTTTTTACAATGCGTGTCCAGCGGAAGACCACGAAAGCTAAGGAGGCACTGAGAGCAGTCGCCTTTCATGGAGATATTAGAGACCAGTTCATGAAGGCACGGTGAGTGTTGAAGCTTCTTCGTTTCTTGGTTGTGTTTGTTTAAAATAAGAGACCAGTTCATGAAGGCACGGTGAGTGTTGACGCTTCTTCATTTCTTGATTGTGTGTTGTTTTAAATAAGAGACCAGTTCATGAAGGCACGGTGAGTGTTGAAGCTTCTTTGTTTCTTGATTGTGTTTGTTTTAAATAAGAGACCAGTTCATGAAGGCACGGTGAGTGTTGACACTTCTTCGTTTCTTGAGTGTGTGTTTGTTTTAAATAAGAGACCAGTTCATGAAGGCACGGTAAGTGTTGAAGCTTCTTCGTTTCTTGATTGTGTTTGCTTTTAATAAGAGACCAGTTCATGAAGGCACGGTGAGTGTTGACGCTTCTTCATTTCTTGATTGTGTTTGTTTTAAATAAGAGACCAGTTCATGAAGGCACGGTGAGTGTTGACGCTTCTTCATTTCTTGATTGTGTTTGTTTAAAATAAGAGACCAGTTCATGAAGGCACGGTAAGTGTTGAAACTTCTTCGTTTCTTGGTTGTGTTTGTTTTAAATAAGAGACCAGTTCATGAAGGCACGGTGAGTGTTGACACTTCTTCGTTTCTTGGTTGTGTGTTTGTTTTAAATAAGAGACCAGTTCATGAAGGCACGGTGATTGTTGACGCTTCTTCGTTTCTTGGTTGTGTTTGTTTTAAATAAGAGACCAGTTCATGAAGGCACGGTAAGTGTTAACACTTCTTCATTTCTTGATTGTGTTTGTTTTAATCATTCCTGAAAACTGCCTCAGATTTTCTTGGTAGTATTTCTGTGTACTGAAAGCTTGGTAAAATGTGGCGTTTCTTTTTTGTCTTGTTTCTGTTGTTGTGATGATACCTTTGGTGCATAGGGAAAGGATGTCTTACTTTTTGTTCAGGGAAAAATAGAAGAAATTATTTTTTTGAAGAAAGGCTGTACGCTGCTACAGTTGATGAGTTATGTGTTTTTTTCTCTGCCTCTCTCTCTCTCTCTCTCTCTCTCTCTCTCTCTCTCTCTCTCTCTCTCTCTCTGTCTTGTTCTTCTGTCTTTAAATCTGTTTCTCTCACCTTTCACTTATTCTCTACTCATTTACTGTTTCTCTCTCTCTCTCTCTCTCTCTCTCTCTCTCTCTCTCTGTCTTGTTCTTCTGTCTTTAAATCTGTTTCTCTCACCTTTCACTTATTCTCTACTCATTTGCTGTTTCTCTCTCTCTCTCTCTCTCTCTCTCTCTCTCTCTCTCTCTCTCTCTCTCTCTCTCTCTCTCTCTACTTCTTCTTCTTCTTCTTCTGTCTTTAAATCTGTTTCTCTCACCTTTCACTTATTTTTTACTCATTTACTGTTTCTCTCTCTCTCTCTCGGTCTCTGTCTGTCTGTCTGTCTGTCTTTCTCTCTCTCAGTCTCTCTCTCTCTCTCTCTCTCGCTGTGATGTATATCTCTCTTTTCCTTTCTGTCTGACAATCATTCTGTCTTTCTCTCTCGTTCAGCATCACTTTTTTTCTCACTGTTTCTGTCTGAAGCTCTGAGAAGGTCATTGCAGACTGACTGAACTACAGAGACAAGGAGCAGGATTGTTTACTCAGTGACGGGCGCAATAGCCGAGTGGTTAAAGCGTTGGACTGTCAATCTGAGGGTCCCGGGTTCGAATCACGGTGACGGCGCCTGGTGGGTAAAGGGTGGAGATTTTTCCGATCTCCCAGGTCAACATATGTGCAGACCTGCTAGTGCCTGAACCCCCTTCGTGTGTATATGCAAGCAGAAGATCAAATACGCACATTAAAGATCCTGTAATCCATGTCGGTGTTCGGTGGGTTATGGAAACAAGAACATACCCAGCATGCACACCCCCGAAAACGGAGTATGGCTGCCTACATGGCGGGGTAAAAAACGGTCATACACGTAAAAGCCCACTCGTGTGCATACGAGTGAACGCAGAAGAAGAAGAAGAAGTTCACTCAGTCTGGCTCTATGACGAGGCTTGTGTTTGTGTGTGTGTGTGTGTGTGCGTGTGTGTGTGCTGCCTTACGATCAGAACCTTTTCAGTGGCACTACTCCCACACCACTCTTTGTTGGTCCCCCCAGACAGATGTAAAAAAGTTCCCTTTTCAAGTGGTCTCTACATGAATAAGGCACTCCTGTCCTTGCTCTGTATTCTATGGATCCTTGTCTGTTTCTTCTCTGTGTGTGTGTTTGTGTGTGTGTTCTTGTGTGTGTGTGGGGTTTTTTTTGTGTGTATGTGTGTTCTTGTGTGTGTGTGCACGCGCACGTGTGTGTGTTTGTGTGTATGTGTGTTCTTGTGTGTGTGTGTTTTTTGTGTGTGTGTATGTGTGTTCTTGTGTGTGTGTATTCTTGTGTGTGCGTGCGTGTGCGTGCGTGCGTGCGTGTGTGTGTGTGTGTGTGTGTTCTTGTGTGTGTGTGTGTGTTCTTCTGTGGTGTTTGTTTGATATGTTACAATGAAATACTTTGAGATGTTTGAAAACTTTACATAAATATACTATATGCATGGTTTGGTTGTTGTTGTTGTTGTTTTTTACGTGAAGACAAGGGAAAAGTGTAGGTTGGAGGGAGGGAGGGAGGGAGGGAAGATACATTTCTATTGATATCTATTTTTCATTTTGTCTATTTTATGTTGTTTATTTTTGTTCTCACCAGTAAATAGTTGGTGTACCATTTGGTGCTGTTCATTGTTATATTTGCTGATTGATGCTTGTATGTGTGGTGTGTGTGTGTGTGTGCGCGCGCGCATGTATGTGTGCGTGGGTGCATGTTTCAGGAAAGAAAACGATGGGATGTGTTGCCCCCTTGAAGAAATCATATCTTCTGTGAGTATTATTTTGGAATTATACAGCCAATTATTATTTTTGTAGTTTGTTCTTTCTTTTTTTTTTAATGACAGTCTGTTGGATCAACTTCCATGGATTCATTTTGTAGGAGCATCCATATAACAACATATTATGAATTTCCTTTTTGATACTGGACAAGGTTTTAGCCCAGTCTCATGGATCTTCACATTTGATGATAGAGTCTTCCGTCGGACTGACGGATGAGTAGGCAGGCTGACTTATCTGTCGGTGTGTGTCCTCATATGGGAGAAGAGTCCGATTCTGGATGCGCAGCACTTCCCACAGGTGTTGCAAGGGAAACCGTCTCCAGAAGTTGAGCCCTGCTTCCTTCGCTCACGCTTCTCCTTAATGGCCAGCATTCTCTTGTTTTCAAACGTCTTTATGCCACTAGAGCACAGCATCCTCCAGCAAGAATGATCAAGGGCATCAGTTTCCCAGGAAGCAATTTCTATGTCACAGGCTTTGAGGTTTGTCCTTGAAGTGCTTGCAGGGTCTTCCAAGTTTGCAGTGGCCTTCCTTCAGCTGGCCATACAAAAGCATCTTCGGGATCCTGCTGTCTGTCATGCAGACAATGTGTCCTGTCCAGCATAGCTGGCACAGGATTAGCAGGCTTTTGATGCTGGGCAGGCCGCTCCTCTCTAGGACCTGGAGGTTGGAGACCCTGTCATGCCACTTTATGCTGAGGATCTTTCATAGGCATCTCTGGTGAAACTGCTCAAGTTGTTGAATGTGACGGCGATATGTCGTCCATGTTTCACAGCAGTACAACAAGGTGGTCAGCACAACAGCTCTGTAGGCTTTGATTTTTTGGTGCTGAGCCTGATGCCTTTGTTGTTCCACAGCCTGTTGTTGAGTCTGCCAAAAGCGGAGCTGGCCTTGGCGATGCACAGCGATCCTTGGCAATTCACATTTAACATATGTATAAACACCCAAATAATGGGCACAATTGTTGAATGGTAAAAGCATTGGGCTTTCAGTCTCAGGGTCTTGGGTTCAATCCAGATGTCATGCCTGGTGGATTAACTCATTTAGGACAAAAGGCCCCAATCGGTGCCCTACTGTTTACAACCCTTTCAGATGAAGGGCTCTAGTTCGGGCCGTAGATAGTTTAGAATTTTTGGAGTGGCATCTAATTTCCATAATGACATTATGAGCTAAGAATATTTTAACTGACCTTTCCACTCTCCACTGCATTGCAACCAATAAATGCAGCGTGTGTTGCTGTGCTCGCAAGCAGAGAGTTATTTTCACGGTGGCTGATTCACGTGAACAGTGCGCGTTAACAGAATTAGATGAAGGGGCCCTATCGTGGCTATATAATGATCTGAATTTAAACTTTTTCAAACTCTTTGTGCTTTCCTGGATTTGTTTGCAAGTCATCAGTTTGTGCAAATTTCAAACAAAAAATATGGATACTTTCTTCATCTCACTGTATGATAGCATAAGAAGGGAGGAAGCTTTTAATTTTGTCCCCAACTAACTCGTTATATTACTGATCAGTTTGGAAGTTTTCAGTTCATAAATTCTAACATTTGTTTTTGGCAGTTTTATTTCTTACCCAAACAAATAGGTTGTCTGTGGGGAAAGTCAGGGGAGCTGAATGGCAGTACTAAGTGAGTCAAGAGTGGGGGTTTTCATATTTCCTAGGTTAACATATGTGCAGATCTTCAAACGCTCTGATTCCCTCTCCTGTGTATACAAATGCAAAAGATCAAATCTGCACATCAAAGATCTGTAATCGGAGTCGGTGTTTGACAGGTTATTGAAACGCAAGCACACCCCAAAATACAGTGTACTGTATGGTGAGGTAGAATGGTCAAGCATGTAAAAGCCCATTGTCGATCCAAGTGGATGTGGGATTTGTAGCCCAGAAGCACAGAAAGAGAAGAAATCACCCTTACCAGCTGTTCTGAATGATGTTGTTCATCACTGTTTGTTGCAGCCGGTGATGGAAGGATACCGCAACAAGTCGGAGTTTTCCATTGGACGCAGTGAGGATGGAAGTGGTGAGTTGATTGGCTGTTTGCCCTTCGTTTTACGTTAGGGTGTGTGGTTGCTTGCCCTTTGTCTCATGTTGGGGTGTGCAGCATGCATTTAGCGCATGTTAAAGAACTCACGGCAACAAAAGGGTTTTCTCTGGCAAAATTTTGCAGAAAAAGTCCACTCATATATACCTTGTGTATGTGTGCACGTGACTGAAGCAGAACTGAATGACACGGGAAACGAATGACTACAGCTGTCAGTTGGCTGAAATGACTCTGTAAAGAGCTAAGAGTTTGGTCTCTGACTGAAGTTTCAGTTTTCAGTTTCAGTAGCTCAAGGAGGCGTCGCTGCATTCGGACAAATCCATATACGCTACACCACATCTGCCATGCAGATGCCTGACTTCTGACTGAAGATGGACATTGAATAAGCATCAATGTTAATGGTAATAGAAATAATGATAATGACAATAGTAACTAGTAGTAGTGGTAGTATCATCATTATTGTTATTAGAGTGGGGATGTAACTTGCGCAAGGCACTCTCCACTATAATCAGATTGTAGCCCAGATAGCCAGGACAGCAGTTACCTCTTCTGCTGTGCTGATGGTCACAGTCGGACACAACTGACAGCCATACAATAATAACAATAAGAAGAAGAAGAATCATAATGATAGCAATATTTGTAATAATGATAGACGGGCGCAATAGCCGAGTGGTTAAAGCGTTGGACTGTCAATCTGAGGGTCCCGGGTTCGAATCACGTTGACGGTGCCTGGTGGGTAAAGGGTGGAGATTTTTACGATCTCCCAGGTCAACATATGTGCAGACCTGCTAGTGCCTGAACCCCCTTCGTGTGTGTATGCAAGCAGAAGATCAAATACGCACGTTAAAGATCCTGTAATCCATGTCAGCGTTCGGTGGGTTATGGAAACAAGAACATACCCAGCATGTGGCTGCCTACATGGCGGGGTAAAAACGGTCATACATGTAAAAACCCACTCGTGTGCATACGAGTGAACGCAGAAGAAGAAGAAGTAATAATGATAGTGATGATGATGATAACAATAATAATGATGATAAAAAAAAAATATAATAAAAAAACAACAATAATAATGATAAGAAGAAGAAGAAGACTACTAACAGTAATTATGATAACAATCAAACAAGAGAAGCTCAGTGAGGTGACGGTGGCGTGTGCAGAGATAGTGGTGGGGTTCCGGTTTGGGTTGTACAAGGACGGGACGGATGGTGTGGGAAGTCCCTCTGAAATCTCCATCATCTCACCACATTCCAAAGTGGTGGTGGAGGTAGGTTTGTGTTCGTGTGTGTGTGTGTATGTTCGTGTGTTGTGTGTGGGTGTATGTTTGTATGTGTGTTTGGGTGTGTGTGTGTGTTTAGGTGTGTGCGTGTGTTTGGGTGTGTGTGTGTTTGGGTGGGTGAGTGTGTGTGTTTGGGTGCGTGTGTGTGTGTGTGTGTGTTTGGGTGCGTGTGTGCATGTGTATGTTTGTGTGTGTGTTTGGATGTGTGTGTGTGTGTATTTGGGTGTGCATGTGTCTTTGTGTGTCGGCTTGCATTAGTGGTTTGTGTATGGATGTGAGTATGAAAGTGTGAGGATGTATGTCTGTGTGTCTGTGTCTGTGTCTGTGTGCATGCACTTGTGCATGCAGCATGTGTTTGTGTATATGTGAGTGTGGGTGTTTGTGTGTGTGTGTAATTGTATTTATGCATGTGTGTGTAATTGTTTGTATGAACAGGTTATGTTCTCTGATTTTTCATGTCTTTTCATCATTGACTTACTTGTGTAAACAAAGTGAGTCTATGTTTTATTTTTTACTCACTTGTGTAAACAAAGTGAGTCTATGTTTTAACCGGGTGTTCGGTTGTCTGTGTGTGTGTGTTTGTCTGCGTGTCCATGGTAAACTTTAACATTGCCATTTTCTCTGGAAATACTTCGTCTGGCAATATCAAAATTGGCTTAAACATAGTATGAAAAAAAATCTTCACAGTCATACCAGTAACAGGTTGTAAGTCATCCCGAATCGAGTCATATTTCCGAATTATTAATGGTTTATTTCATTGAGATGTGTTCTGAAGAAGAAGATTCTGATTGGCTGGGCTGTGAGCCAGAATTGACAGAACTGAACTGAACTGATGGGTACTTGTGCTGCAGAGCTTTGAGAAGTACGTCCGCCAGAGTCTGTACCCCCCGTTCAACCACCGCACGCACTGCGGCCACTGGCGACAGCTGACCGTGCGAACAACACGGGGCGAAGGAGGCACGCTGGCTGTGGCTGAGTTTGTCGTCAACAACACCACGAAGGTAATGATTTGTCGTTAACACCACCAAGAAGGTATTGATTTGTCATCAACACCACCACAAAGGTAATGTGTGTTCATCACCATCACGAAGGTAATGATATGTTGTCAACACCACCACAGAGGTAATGATGTCTCGTCAGCACCACCACAGAGGTAATGATGTCTCGTCAACACCACCACAGAGGTAATGATGTCTCGTCAGCACCACCACAGAGGTAATGATGTCTCGTCAGCACCACCACAGAGGTAATGATGTCTCGTCAGCACCACCACAGGTAAAGAGGTAATGATGTCTCGTCAACACCACCACAGAGGTAATGATGTCTCATCAGCACCACCACAGAGGTAATGATGTCTCATCAGCACCACCACAGAGGTAATGATGTCTCGTCAGCACCACCACAGAGGTAATGATGTCTCGTCAGCACCACCACAGAGGTAATGATGTCTCGTCAGCACCACCACGGAGGTAAAGAGGTAATGATGTCTCGTCAGCACCACCACAGAGGTAAAGAGGTGATGATGTCTCATCAGCACCACAACAGAGGTAATGATGTCTCGTCAGCACCACCACAGAGGTAAAGAGGTAATGATGTCTCGTCAGCACCACCACAGAGGTAAAGAGGTAATGATGTCTCGTCAGCACCACCACAGAGGTAATGATGTCTCGTCAGCACCACCACAGAGGTAATGATGTCTCGTCAGCACCACCACAGAGGTAAAGGGGTAATGATGTCTCATCAACACCACCACAGAGGTAAAGAGGTAATGATGTCTCATCAGCACCACCACAGAGGTAAAGAGGTAATGATGTCTCATCAACACCACCACAGAGGTAAAGAGGTAATGATGTCTCGTCAGCACCACCACAGAGGTAATGATGTCTCGTCAGCACCACCACAGAGGTAATGATGTCTCGTCAGCACCACCACAGAGGTAATGATGTCTCGTCAACACCACCACAAAGGTAATGATATATCGTTAACCACACCACGAAGGTGATAATTTGCCGTGAACACCACCAGAAAGGTACTGAATGAGTGATACGGATACTTCTATAGCACCTGTCCTCAGTCAGAGACCAAGCCCTTAGCACTTTACAGACACGAAGTCATTTGTACAACAGGCTGCCTACCTGGGTAGAGGTGACTGACAGCTGTCTTTGGGCGCTCATCATTCGTTTCCTGTGTCATCCAGTCAGGCTTCATTTGTGTTAGTGATTTGTCATCTAAATCTTTCCTCAAAAAAAAAAGAAAAAAAAAAGTAGATGAAAAATTGTGGAAAGGTTTTGTTGATACTGTCTTTTTGTTGTTGTTGTTGAAATATTCAGTGTTTTGACATTTACAGTCAAAATTGTAAAATAACTGGGTAAAATTTTATCTGATTATGTACTTATTCATTTGTTCATTTGTTTCTTTCTGTCTTTCTTTATTAATTTTAATCAGGAATGAATAGAAGCAGAATGTTTTCTTTCTTTCTTTCTTTTTTTACCCGGGAACAGATGGAATTAGCATGTTTCTTTCTTTCTTTCCTTATTTATGTATTTATTTATTATTCATACACAGGAACAGATGGAAGCCGAAAAGGAATCCATCCACAAATACTTCACAGAAGGAGAAGGAAAGGCAGCCAGCGTGTCCACCTTCTTTTTCCGGCCCTGTTCCGCCAAGTGAGTCAGCTCAGTGTCAAACACATGCCTGTGGAGGATTTTGTTTGTTTGTTTGTTTGTTTGATCCTTTTGGTCTGATTTTACTTCAGTCCCTCTGGAATGGCAAAGTCATTGAAAATGTGTGTGTGTGTCGTGATTGCGGTGTGTTTGTTTGGTGTTACATCCAAGTGGAGTGATGGCCTGGAGGTAACGCGTCCGCCTAGGAAGCGAGAGAATCTGAGTGCGCTGGTTCGAATCATGGCTCGGCCAACGGTGTTTTCTCCCCCTCCACTAGACCTTGAGTGGGTGGTCTGGACGCAAGTCATTCAGATGAGACGATAAACCGAGGTCCCGTGTGCAGCATGCACTTAGCGCATGTAAAAGAACCCACGGCAACAAAAGGGTTGTTCCTGTCACAATTCTGTAGAAAAATCCACTTCGACAGGAAAAACAAATAAAACTGCAGGCAGGAAAAAATACAAAAAAATGAGTGGCGCTGTAGTGTAGCGACGTGCTCTCCCTGGGGAGAGCAGCCTGAATTTCACACAGAGAAATCTGTTGTGATAAGAAATCCAAATACAAATACAAACGTTCTCCAGCCAAAAGACAAATTTCTGTGAATTAACAAACAAGAAAGTTGTATCTTATCTTTATCTTGCATGGAAGAGCGTCAGGTAATGCAGATTTGTTGCTTTTATGGGGAAATACTCCTTTACTGGTTCAGTTGGATCCCCATTAAAAACTGATTAAAACATACAGGCAAATCTTTTTTTGTGTGTTTTCTGCAATAATTCCCTTTACTGTTCCTGCATTCTTAATGATTGTGTGGTTGTGAGCTTATTTTAGAAATGCAGATATACATTTTCCGAGCTGTTATATTACCAAGTATTTCTTTTTTCTTTTTTTCTTGTTGTCATTTCTGTACAATGCATGTTTTGTGTGTGTGTGTGTGTGTGTGTGTGTGTGTGTTCTTTTCTGTTTGTTTTTCTGTGAAATACAAATGTATGTGCACAACATATACTGATGCTTTACTGATTTTGTTTGTGCGTACTTGCAGATGCATGGTTGCAGTTCACATATATACACACACATGCATAGTGCATGTGCACACAAAAGACATGCACTCACCTATCATCAGTAGGTACTAAATATTAATAATGGATCTGTTAAAATTGTTTTGTTAAGAAAGTGATACGTTTGAACAAGTAACACACACACACAAAAAAACGTGTTAATGAAATAAATGGATAATCCATATTTTTAGTCAGTATGCAGACTTCTTTCATGGTCGAATGACATCATCAAAAAATGTGAAAAGTGAAATGTCTATTGCAGAACTAGCAACAGTACGTCAGAAGAGCCCTATGAACTTATCTATGGAGATGGGGTAAGACATACCTATTTTGCCTGTGATTTTTAATGTCAAATTGTTTCTGCATATATGCAAGAAGCGTGTGCCTATTGAAAAAGATACTCTCATATTGTTTAGCTGATGTTGTTTTGTATTGCACATAATTTGGTTATGGGTTGTTGTTGTTTTTTTTTAATTGTTCCCTTGAAACAAAATGCTTACAATTAAAAAGGGAAAAAAGGAAAATCATGTGAATGTTGTGGTAAAGTAACGAGAAGTTTCCTCTTCAGTTTTTTGTTGTTGTTTTTTTGTCGGTACTTGCTGTGACACAATCTGATGCGTTGTGTTTAGCTTACTCATAAAAACTGTTAACACACCTGACAAAAGGGTTGTCTTGCACTAAAAAAAAAAGAATTGCAGTCCAACACAGGGTAAAAGAGGTAAAACTCGACACAAAAGTTAGGAGCAGAACACTCAGCCTGTAAAGTGTGTGGCCTTGACCTACCTTATCTCCCTGCCAGAATTCTGTAGGAAAATCCTCTTTGATAGGAAAACAAAAGAAAGAAAAAAAAGGGGGTTGTGGCACTAAACTGTAGCGACACATTCTCTTGGTGGGGAGAGCAACCCGATTTTCATGCAGAGAAACCTGTTGTGACAAAGAGCAGCACAGTACACTACAATACACTACTCTACAATACATCATCATCATCATCATCATGGCCTGGCTTCGCTGACGAAGATCTAGGAAGGGCGTTGTCCATGTCTGATGCAGGCACGCTCATGGCTGACAAGGCCAATGCGGGAAAAGCAGAGTCGGCCGCAGCGGTTGCATGGGAAAGTCTGGTCTGGGTTCGCGGCTGCAGCGTCGTGGTTCTTCCTCCTTCTGCATTTGTCCTCAAGGCTGGCCCTGCGGTTGTTTTCGAAGGAGGAGACAGCTTGGTGGATGGTGCGTCGCCAGGTCTCTCGATCAGCGGCTACTGCGGACCACTGGCGATGGTCAGTGTGACAGGCACCGAGAGCTTTCTTCAAGGAGTCTTTGTATCTCTTCTTGGGTGCTCCTCTGTCACGGTGGCCAGTGGACAGTTCGCCATACAGCGCGATCTTGGGCAGGCGGTGGTCCTCCATCCTGGACACGTGCCCTGCCCAACGTAGCTGGGTCTTTAGCAGCACTGCCTCGATGCTGATAGTCTTTGCCTGCTCCAGGACCTCGACATTTGTGATGTAGTCACTCCAGTGGATGCTGAGGATGGTGCGAAGGCAGCGCTGGTGAAAGCGATCAAGCAGTCGTATGTGGTGCCGGTAGGTGACCCAGGTTTCGGAGCCATACAACAGGGTGGGCAGTACAACAGCTCTGTACACGCTGATCTTTGTGTCTTTCTTCAGGTGTTTGTTGTTCCATACTCTCTTGTACAGCCTGCCGAATGCGCTGTTTGCCTTTGCAAGTCTGTTGTCGATCTCCTTGTCGATCTTGGCGTCAGACGAGATGGTGCAGCCTAGGTAGCTGAACTGGTGGACCGACTTCAGCTCTGTCTCACCGATGTTGATGTGAGGAGCGTGGAATTCTTCCCGTGGGGCAGGCTGGTGGAGAACTTCCGTCTTTTTCAGACTGACTTCTAGGCCGAAGAGCTGCGCAGCCTCTGCGAAGCAGGACGTTATACGCTGCAGGGCCGCTTCTGTATGGGCGACGAGGGCAGCATCGTCGGCAAACAGAAGCTCTCTGATGAGTTGCTCCAGTGTCTTGGTGTGGGCCTGTAGCCGCCTCAGGTTGAATAGGCTGCCATCAGTGCGGTATCTGATGAAGATACCGTCGTCGTCGCCAAGATCTTCAGTGGCCTGTTGGAGCATCATGCTGAAGAAGATCGTGAAGAGGGTCGGCGCGAGGACACAACCTTGTTTCACTCCATTTCCAATTGGGAAGGGCTCCGAAAGGTCGTTGCTGTGTCTGACCTGTCCACGCTGTTCCTCATGTAGTTGGATGACCATGCTGAGGAATTTTGGGGGGCATCCTAGACGTTTCATGATCTCCCACAGACCTTTTCTGCTCACGGTGTCGAAAGCTTTCGTGAGATCGACGAATGTCGCATACAGTCCTTTGTTCTGTTCCCGACATTTTTCTTGTAGCTGTCTGAGAACGAAGACCATGTCAGTGGTGCCTCTGTTGGCTCTAAAGCCACACTGACTCTCTGGGAGATGTTCTTCGGCGATAGTAGGCACCAGCCGATTTAGGAGGACTCTGGCGAGGATCTTGCCTGCGATGGAGAGCAGAGTTATCCCCCTGTAGTTGGAGCAGTCCGACTTTTCTCCCTTGTTTTTATACAGGGTGATGATGACTGCGTCACGGAGGTCCTGTGGTAGTTTGCCTTGCTCCCAGCAGCAGACAAAGAGGTTGTGGAGTTTGGAGTGTAGTGCTGAGCCTCCATTCTTCCACACCTCCGGCGGAATTCCGTCAACCCCTGCTGCCTTGCCACATTTCAGCTGTTCAATGGCCTTGACAGTCTCTTCTAGGGTTGGTAGCTCGTCCAGTTGTAATTTCACTGGCTGTTGTGGGATGCGGAGAATTGCCGAGTCTTGAACCGTGCGGTTGGCGCTGAAGAGGGCCTGGAAATGTTCCGACCACCTGTTCAGGATCGACGTCTTGTCTGTGAAGAGCGCCTGGCCGTCTGCGCTGCGCAAAGAACTCTGGACCTGGTATGAGGGACCGTATACCGCCTTCAAGGCTTCGTATAAGCCCCGGTAGTCACCAGTGTCTGCACAAAGCTGAGCCCTCTCTGCCAGGTTGGTCCACCACCCATTTTGAATCTCACGAAGCTTGCGCTGGAGGTTGCTGCATATGAGCCGGAAGGTTGCTTTCTTCACCGGACAAGACGGTTGTGCAAGGTGAGCCTGGTGGGCTGATCTCTTCTTCGCCAGCAATTCTTGGATCTCCTGGTTGTTTTCGTCAAACCAGTCCTTGTTCTTTTTCGATGAGAACCCTAGGACTTCTTCAGAGGACTGCAGGATGGCTGATTTCAGCTGTGCCCATAGTGCTTCTGGAGAGGGGTCTGTGGGGCAACTGGGGTCTTCAAGTTTGTCCTGAAGCTTCGCCTGGAATTCAGCTTTCACTTCAGCTGACTGAAAGTTGCCGACCTGGAATTTCTTCCTAGGAGCTCCTCCTTTCTTTGGTTTGGGCTTGAAGTGGAGCCTGAGCTTGCTGCGGACGAGGCGGTGGTCAGTATGACACTCCGCGCTGGGCATCACTCGGGTGTGTAGGACGTCTCGTACGTCTCTCTGGCGCATCAGGATGTAATCAATGAGGTGCCAATGTTTGGACCGAGGATGCATCCACGTTGTCTTCAGGCTGTCCTTCTGCTGGAAAATGGTGTTGGTGATGGTAAATTGCTGTTCTGCACAGAACTCGAGAAGAAGGCGCCCATTGTCGTTGCAATTACCAACGCCATGCTTGCCAAGGACTCCTTTCCAGGCTTCTGAATCTTGGCCAACTCTGGCATTGAAGTCGCCAAGGATGATGACCTTGTCGTCAGCAGGGGTGTTCTGAACGAGGTTGCGCAGATCAGTGTAAAACTTGACCTTTTCTGTGGGGTCCGCTTGGAGGGTTGGAGCGTACACGCTGAACAGAGTGGCATGCTGTTTGTTCCGTAGTGGGAGGCGCATGGACATAATTCGGTCTGAGTGTCCTGTTGGCAGGTTTTCAAGCTTGGAGGCAATGGTGCTCCTGACCATAAAGCCTACGCCATAAAGGCGTCTCTCGGTCTCTGGCTTGCCTGACCAGTAGAGGGTGTACCCAGCGCCGTGTTCCTGGAGGCTGCCTTCCCCTGCAAAGCGGACTTCGCTGACGGCAGCAATGTCAATGTTCAGTCTCTGAAGTTTGTGTGCGACTAGAGCGGAACGCCTTTCTGGGTGGTTGCTGTCTGCAGAGTCATGCATGGTTCTGATGTTCCAGCATGCTACCTTTAGTCCTTTTGCACCTAATTGTGAGGCAGGTGCCGGCCTTTTCTTCTCTATTGTTGTTTGACCGCATTTGGAGATGCCCGTTGACCGCGGCTAGCCAACTGGGGGGTATGGAGATGAGCATTTGTTTGGACCACCTTTTCTAGGCCCCTCTCTGTGTGGAGCAAGCAGTGCTGTCCCTAGAAAAGGCTGCTTGGTCGTTCAGGGTGCTGCCGAGTGATGCTGTCACCTCCGGGTCAACAATCAGGCGACCAATATCCTGAACCGCCTGCATGCAGGATTGGAACTGCGGCTTCCAGTGACATCTTCCACCTGCCGTTTTCGCCCCTTTCCCATCGCTGCAGGACTTGGAATAGTTGGTGGCGCGGACGTGGACATGTCCTTCAAGCCTGCGCAATGGAATTTTTAGGTGGAGTGCAGTGTGCGCAGTACTGGCCCCACCCTTTACACCCGTGGTTCATCTGCCATAGCCTAGCAAGCTGGGACGGTGACAGTGAGGTCCTCAGGTCGTAGGTTTTATATCAGACTGTCCTTGTCCTAGCCTCTGGCTCAAAAACCTTCCTCGGAGGCACGGGGGCGCGGCTACTGAAAGTCGGGACATGGCCATGGACCCAGGGTCAATGCATGTCGAGACTGTCCTGCATTCCTTAGCACTTCATGGGTTTTACTTCAGACTTTTCCTTGTCTTAGATGGACTGCCTTCCCAGGCTGTCGAGCTCCATCTGCCCACATGTGACAGGTAGCACAGGGTTACATGGTACCTGTGGCAGGTAGAGACCTGACCTACAATACAATACAATACAATGCAATACAATACAATACAATACAATACAGTACAATACAATACAATACACTACAATACAATACAATGCAATACAATACAATACAATACAATACAATACAATACAATACAGTACAATGAAATACAATATAAGCTGTATTTTCTCTGTAGCCCCATTCTGCAAAATGCATGTGTCAGCTCCCTTCTTCTACAGTGGCCTGTGTTGTTTGTTTCCAGCACATTTACGAAACCATGCTGGATATGAAGTTCAGAATTTCTCACAGCGCATTCTTTCAAGGTCAGTTTTCCTTGTATTGCATTCTTCTTTACTTCATTTTAGTCTATGTTTGATTGTGTGTGTGTTTGTGTGTGTGTGTGTGTGTGTGTGAGTGTGTGCATGTGTGTGTGTGTGTGTTTAAAAGAGATAATGTGGATATGTGAAGGATGTCGGACAGCTGGTTTCATTAAAACTTTCATACACACTTGACAATTTCCTGCACAGTTGACAGACATTCATTTCTATTTTCAGTGAACACAGCAGCTGCCGAAGTGCTGTACAAGTGCATAGCTGATTGGTGCAGTGCCTCACCAACCACAACCATTCTGGACATTTGCTGCGGGACTGGTACTATTGGGCAGTCCATGGCTAAGGTTTGTTGCTTCTAGTTTGATGATCAGTATGAATCACACACACAAGTCAATTGTGGAACAGAGACTATAGTGTGAAATGTGAAAAAGCACCATCACAGGAAGAAAATGAAGCTATGATAAAAGTATAGGTGAGAAATTAATCAGGAATTTTGTTATTCTTCCGGTTCAAAGAGCAGCTTATTGCTTATTTGTGATGATGTATTTGTTGTGTGTTTCAGAATTTGTGTTATACTTCAAGTTCAAATTTGTTTTTCTTTGTTTGTTTGTTGTTGTTTTGTTTTTCTTTTCTTTTTTTCATCTTGTGTGTGTGTGTGTTTTGCCCAGGGATTGAGGATGTTTTCTGTATTTTGATAATTGGGATGGTGCTGCTGCTATGCCATTTGGTTTTGGGACTATTTGACATGACTACTCGCATGATATACCCAGGCAACAACCAGGATGTACTCGCATGATATACCCAGGTGTCAACCAGGATGTACTCGCATGATATACCCAGGCATCAGGATGTACTCCCATGATATACCCAGGCATCAACCAGGATGTACTCACATGATACACCCAGACATTAACCAGGATGTACTCACATGATATACCCAGGCGTCAACCAGGATGTACTCACATGATATACCCAGGCATCAACCAGGATGTACTCACATGATATACCCAGGCATCAACCAGGATGTACTCACATGATATACCCAGGCATCAACCAGGATGTACTCACATGATATACCCAGGCAACAACCAGGATGTACTCACATGATATACCCAGGCGTCAACCAGGATGTACTCACATGATATACCCAGGCGTCAACCAGGCTGAGAGATACAGACACTTGAAGAGTTGGCAGTGAAATTTGGGCAACACTTCCAAAGACTCATCCTTGAAGTTGATTTACTTTAACTGTGGCTGTTGTCCCATTTGTCAGCTGTTGGGAGGAGCTAGCCACAGTCTGAAAAAAATCCAGTTCTAATGAGGCTCGAACCTGCTTCCTCCTAGTTGTCAGTCCAAGATGTTAACCGCTTCACGTTGACAGATGGTGCTTAGTTTGTTTTGTTTTTTTAGTGTGGTAGTACATTTTGGTGTGTGTGAAATGTAGTGAAGATATGTGTTGGCTGTCCTGTGCATTTTGGTGTGTGTGAAATGTAGTAATGTAGTGAAGGTGTTGGCTGTCCTGTGCATTTTGGTGTGTGTGTAATGTAGTGAAGGTGTTGGCTGTCCTGTGCATTTTGGTGTGTGTGTAATGTAGTGAAGATATGTGTTGGCTGTCCTGTGCATTTTGGTGTGTGTGTAATGTAGTGAAGGTATGCGTTGGCTGTCCTGTGCATTTTGGTGTGTGTGTAATGTAGTGAAGATGTGTGTTGGCTGTCCTGTGCATTTTGGTGTGTGTGTAATGTAGTGAAGGTATGCGTTGGCTGTCCTGTGCATTTTGGTGTGTGTGTAATGTAGTGAAGGTGTTGGCTGTCCTGTGCATTTTGGTGTGTGTGTAATGTAGTGAAGATATGTGTTGGCTGTCCTGTGCATTTTGGTGTGTGTGTAATGTAGTGAAGGTGTTGGCTGTCCTGTGCATTTTGGTGTGTGTGTAATGTAGTGAAGATATGTGTTGGCTGTCCTGTGCATTTTGGTGTGTGTGTGAAATGTAGTGAAGGTATGTGTTGGCTGTCCTATGCATTTTGGTGTGTGTGAAATGTAGTGAAGATATGTGTTGGCTGTCCTGTGCATTTTGGTGTGTGTGTAATGTAATGAAGGTATGCGTTGGCTGTCCTGTGCATTTTGGTGTGTGTGTGTAATGTAGTGAAGTTATGTGTTGGCTGTCCTGTGCATTTTGGTGTGTGTGTAATGTAGTGAAGATATGCGTTGGCTGTCCTGTGCATTTTGGTGTGTGTGTGTAATGTAGTGAAGATATGTGTTGGCTGTCCTGTGCATTTTGGTGTGTGTGTAATGTAGTGAAGGTGTTGGCTGTACTGTGCAGAAGGTGGCCAAAGTGATTGGCGTTGAAATGTGCAAGGAGGCCATAGAGGATGCCAAAGTCAACGCCACGCTAAATGGTGAGGTTGGCTTGAACTTTGACTTGTGAACAAACACCACCACCACCACAACAACAACAATCCACAGCTGTACCAATCCGCTTTGACAGATACTAAACAGAGCACACACCTGACCTTTACGTAAACCCAAATCACTGCTCGGGCCTTGAGAGCCTACACTTGGTTCATGTGAAACATTGACATATAATGAAATAAGAAACAGATAAGTGAATACATTATCATGGATGCAACTCTTCCAGCTTGGGTTAGAAATGCGTTGTCAGATTTACATATAAAAATGGAGTGTCCCGTTTTCTTGAGAGGGGTGTGGCGGCAATGGGCATTTCTATATCGTTTGCCCATGACCTGTCAAAAATGAAGATGGAATGCTCTTTCAAAAGCATCGTTTGTTGACCCTTTGCACACATGCAATATGAAATGTAGTAAAACGAGAGATAAAAGAGTGAACGATTGTGTGTGTTGAAACAAATGTAACAACATGAATGTGATCGATGTGTTCAGAGGTGACCAACGTCCACTACCACTGCGCCAAGGTGGAACACGTCATATCGGACATCATTCGCAGCGTCTCTGGTGATTGTGTCGCCATCTTGGACCCTCCCAGGGGTGGTCTTCGTGAGTATCACAAGTGTTAAAAGTTAAAGGTTAAAGGTCACTGTTCCATCGGGGCAGTGAAATTATATTCACTGTGACAAGGGCACTGCTAAGGAAGGCGGGGCCCAATCCTCTTCTTTTGCTGTTTTGGCCTTCCCCAGTTGAAGTCAGGTAGCCATTCACACCTGGTGAAGTGATGACAATAGGAGTTTCTTCTTCTTCTTCTGCGTTCACTCGTATGCACACGAGTGGGCTTTTACGTGTATGACCGTTTTTACCCCGCCATGTAGGCAGCCATACTCCGTTTTCGGGGGTGTGCATGCTGGGTATGTTCTTGTTTCCATAACCCACCAAACGCTGACATGGATTACAGGATCTTTAACGTGCGTATTTGATCTTCTGCTTGCATATACGCACGAAAGGGGTTCAGGCACTAGCAGGTCTGCACATATGTTGACCTGGGAGATCGTAAAAATCTCCACCCTTTACCCACCAGGCGCCGTCACCGTGATTCGAACCCGGGACCCTCAGATTGACAGTCCAACGCTTTAACCACTCGGCTATTGCGCCCGTCGACAATAGGAGCAAAGTGTCTTTGCCAAGGACACAACACCATGCTGAAACGGGGCCTCGAACCCTGATCACTGGTGAACACTGGATCAGAAGTCCAGCAGATAACCGATTCTGACACATCTCCCCCAAGTATCACAGACACCCACTAACAGACAAGGGTATAACAAGCAGTGCGACTTCTGAAAGAATGAGATGGATTCTGTACAATGGTACAGTAGGCGCTGTAATTTCTCTTAAATGTTTTAGAGTGATTTAGAGCATGTTTTACAGAAAAAATATGAAAATTACTCAAAGAATTAGTGCGATCAAGGAAATGATGAAAAACAGATGAAATATTCTATTATATCATTCTTTTATTAAAATATTTTGTTTATCATGAGTGCACAGCGGATTTCCTTTTTTGAGAGGGTTTGGGGGGTGGGTGAAGGGGATATTTTCTCCCCCTACACTAGACCTTGAGTGGTGGTCTGGACGCTAGTCATTAGGATGAGATGATAAACTGAGGCCCCGTGTGCAGCATGCACTTATCGCACGTGAAAGAACCCACGGCAACAAAACAGTTGCTCCTGGCAAAATTCTGTAGAAAAATCCACTTCGATAGGAAAAACAAATAAAACTGCACACAGGAAAAAATACAAAAAAAATGGTGTAGCGCTGTAGTATAGCAACGCGCTCACCCTATGGAAAGCAGCCCGAATTTCACACAGAGAAATCTGTTGTGATAAAAAGAGAAATACAAATACAAATAAAGTCGAAAGATACATACATTTGCTGGAAATGATATTCATAGTATTCACTATAATAGTATAAAAAAAACAAACGAACGTTGCATGAATGAGCACAATCTGAAAGCCACCCCTGACAACACAGTAAACAACACAAAATGACTCACAAACTGACAGAACACTGTGTCTTAAACCTGATACGTCTCTTTCCAGACCCAAGTGTGATCAAGTCATTACGGACGTGTCACGGCCTCAACCGAATTGTATATGCTGCCTGCAATCCTACCGGAGCGAAGCAAAACTTCATTGAGTATGTGCTGTTCTTTGAAAGTGTTCTCCCTTTGTGCTTGTCTGATCCTGTGACATTTAGTATGTGCTGTTCTTTGAAAGTGTTCTCCCTTTGTGCTTGATTCAGTGACATTGAGTATGTGCTGTTCTTTGAAAGTGTTCTCCCTCTCCCTTTGTGTTTGTCTGACTCAGTGACATTGAGTATGTGTTCTTTGAAAGTGTTCTCCCTTTGTGCTTGTCTGAACCTGTGACATTGAGTATGTGTTGTTCTTTGAAAGTGTTCTCCCTTTGTTTGATTCAGTGACATTGAGCATGTGCTGTTCTTTGAAAGTGTTCTCCCTTTGTGCTTGTCTGATTCAGTGACATTGAGTATGTGCTGTTCTTTGAAAGCGTTCTCCCGTTGTGCTTGATTCAGTGACATTGAGTATGTGCTGTTCTTTGAAAGTGTTCTCCCTTTGTGCTTGTCTGATTCAGTGACATTGAGTATGTGCTTTTCATTGAAAGTGTTCTCCCTTTGTGTTTGATCTTTTGATATTGAGTATGTGCTGTTCAAAAGTGTCTTCCGTTTGTGTTTGACTCAGTGACATTGAGTATGTACTGTTCCTCGAAAGCGTTCTCCCTTTGTGCTTGTCTGATCCAATGACATTGAGTGTGTACTCTTCTTTGAAAGTGTCTTTGTATATGTCTATGTCAGTGTATATATATACATATATGTATGTATGTATATTTTTATTTTGTGAACAGCCTGTGTCGCCCAAAGTCCCGGAAGACCCGAGGGGAGCCCTTCAAGGTGGTGCGAGCGGTCCCCATGGACATGTTCCCCTCCACCTCCCACTTTGAACTGTTGGTGCTCTTTGAGCGCCAGCCCTCTGAGGCCAGCAGCAATGACTCTGACTGACTCCACAGTCCATCCACTCTGCTGCAGAAAGTGCTCTCCGCTAAAGACATACAGGACAGGGTCTCTGGATCAGAGTGTGTGGGGGTGGGGGGGTTGTTTGTGTGTGTGTGTGTGTGTGTGTGTGTAAAAAAGAGATAAAGGGAATTCTTCTTTTCCACATTTGTTCCTTGAAATCGTCAGAGTGTGTGTGTGTGTGTACATGTGTGTGTGTGTGTGTGTGTGCGCGCATGTGTGTGTACGTGTGTAAAAAAGAGATAAGGGAATTCTTTTCCACATCTGTTCTTTGAAATCGTCAGTGTGTGTGTGTGTGTGTGTGTGCACTTGTGCACGTGCATGTGTGTGTGTGTGTAAAAAAGAGATAAAGGGAATTCTTGTTTTCCACATCTGTCCTTTCAAATGGTTGGAGCACGCACGCGCACATGTGTGTGTGTGTGTGTTTAAAAAGGAGATAAAAGGAATTCTTCTTTTCCACATCTATCCTTTCAAATCGTCAGTGGGTGTGTGTGTGTGTGTGCATCGGTGTGTGTGTGTGTGTATGTGTGTGTACAAAAGGAGAGAAAAGGGAATTCTTCTTTTCCACATCGTTGAAATCGGTGGTGGTCTACTTGGAAGGAACTTGGCAACAGTGAATGGAAGAGGCTCAGTTTTAAAAAAATATTTCTTTTCCGTTTTTTTTTAATGTTGGACATTGACTTGGGAGTAGGCAGATGGTGTAGAGGGGATGTGTCTGCCAATGCTTATAAATGTGCTAGCACACACACACACACACACACACACACACACACACACACACACACACACATGTACACGCACACTCACACACATGTACACTCGCACTCACACACACACACACACACACACACACACACACAAAGTGCGACAAGGAAGAGTATTGTACAAAAATGGAAATGAGGGAACAGGACATGTTGGCCTGTCTGGGAGTGACGTGAACTGCACACGTTCGTGAATTCATCATCTGCTGTAAAATGATCCCACCGCTTCCTGACAAGATTTCGCATTGAAGTGACGAACATGTTAGTTACTGAGTGTTGATGTACGTTACTGGTCTTGCTTACACACTGTGATTTTCTGTGTATTGCATTGTATTGTGTCGCTCTTTGCCATAACAGAGTTCTCTGTGTGAAATCTGGGCTGCTCTCCCCAGAAAGAGCACATCGCTGCAGTGCGGTCCAACCATTTTTTTTGTGTGTGTGTGTTGTTAAGGAGAACTGTTTTTGCACATTGTTTTGCATTGATAACTACTTTTTATACCAGTGATGTGATTTGTTGATGTCGTTCAGACAGGTAGCATTGCAGAGATATTGTTAATGCTAATGTTTTCTTTTTTCTTCTTTTTTTTTCTTTTTTTTAACATTCTGTGTAATTTTCGTATTTCATGGCTTGGATCTTGCAGTCTATTGTCATTCCCAGTGGAGGTGTCCTTCTTTGCAGGCAAAATGAATGTCTTGATTTTTTTATGAATCGTATTTGGTTTGTTTTCCTGGAATGTGTAAACCCAGTCAGTGTACATGATCTTCGAACAGAACTGCAGAGAAAAGCAAGCAGGAAGGGGAGAAAGAATACAGGATAGGTAGAGAATTTTGTTCATCAAAACTATGTAATAGTATAGATATGCTCTCTTTTTCTCAGTCGTGCGCACTCGCAACACACACACACACTTACACACACACACACACACACACACACACACACACATATGCATGCTTGTGCATTGAAATGCTGCATGAATGTACACACATGCACATACAAACCACACTCACACACACACACACACACACACACACACACACTCACACACACTGTCTCATCTCACTTGTTGAGCTATTTCCTTTCTTTTTCTTACTTTCTTGAAAACAACCTGGGCCTGGAGTGTACATATTTTTCATCATACTGTTGATTTTCACTTGGAAAATAAAGACCTGATCATGAGTTAAAAAGACCGAAACAACCTGTGTCATTCTTGTATGAAAGCTTAACTCTCTCCATACGAACGGCGAAAGAGACGACGTTAACAGCGTTTCACCCCAATTACCACCATCAAAATATTGCAAGCGGAAGGCTCTTATACTGAAGAGGTGAATGTTGACAAAGAATACCACAATTCTGACGACGGAAGCTAAAGGTTGGGTCATTGAGACACCCACTGGATATCCGAGGGGTCTGTGTCGAGGAGAAGAGAGGACTGGCCGTACTGAGTGAGTTAATATCTGATCATGATCGTGTGTCATTTATGTGTGCATCTTTTGTGACTGTTGATGACATCACTAACCTATCAGTATTCAAAAAGTTAAGATTCTCTTTCGCAAGCATGGTATTTACACTGGATGGGCCCAGGATGACTAATAAGTCCAACTGAGGGTTTTGAATTCCTTTGGCACTGCGAACAGGGGTGTGGCTGGTGCTGTCCACATGTATGTAATAATAATAATAATGATGATGGATACTTATATAGCACACTATCCAGAAATCTGCTCTAGGTGCTTTACAAAAACGCTTTGTTAACATAAAACATTACATCTATGTTACATACACACACCAAAATGTGACTACACACACACACACACACACACACTGCATACATACATTTTAACAATACATGTGTATCTAACAGCTACCCTAACACATACGCACACATAGGCAGGCACAAACTTATATAAACGCAGCACACACAATACACATTCATATACGTGCATGTAGTTATGTACACATACATATGTATACATATATAGTCAAGCACAGCTAACACAAAGGAAGTGGAACTGCCACAATTGAACTTACTGCTGAGGGAAAAGGTGAGTTTTGAGACGAGATTTAAAAGATGCGAGGGAATCAGAATGACGGAGGTTATCAGGGAGCTTGTTCCACGTCTTTGGTGATTATGTGGGTTAAGTCCCATCTGTTTGTGTCGCAGTGTACTCACTAAAGAGACCCAAAGAAGAGCTGGCATTAACTTTACTTCGTCATGTACCCACTTCTGGAATCTGGAACGATACGTTGCAAGAACCTTTACAGATTATCGTCGCAACAGGTGATGTGAGCACATGGCTTGATTAGTCTATGAATCTTATCTGTTTTTGTTTTAAGCTCTAATTGTCCTTATCTATATTTACATAACTATATATTATAAGTTCACTTAACTTAAAAAATAAAATGAAATAAAGAAGACTTTATATTCTACTCCATCGAACACAGTTGATCTCAAGTTGTTCTCCAAGATGTCCCTTACTCCCTAATCATGAGTGCGTGAGGCCTATACTTGTTACAGAAGTAATTCATTGTGTGTGTGACCTGTACTTGTTACAGAAGTAATTCACTGTGTGTGAGACCTCTATTTGTTACAGAAGTAATTCACTGTGTGTGAGACCTATACTTGTTACAGAAGTAGTTCTCTGTATCTGCACATTGTGGGACTGTCAGACCCATGCTTGCAACAGTCCATTTAGCAACGCTCGCCTATCTACTTATAATAGCACCTCAAACTGGCACAACATGCAATGATTCATAAAGACTGATAGCATTGTCACTGTAAGTGACTACATCTGATTCTAACAACAGGCAATGATTCAAAAAGACTGATGACAATGTGAATTTTAAGTGACTACATCTAATTCTAACAACATCCAATGATTCATGAAGACTGATGACACTGCCATAGTAAGTGACTACATCTTATTCTAACAAGAGGCAATGGTTAATAAAAGTCTGTGATGACATTGTCGTTTTAAGTGACTTCATCTAATTCTGAGGAGACATTTAAGAATACTTGAAAGGGGGAAACAATCAAATGTTAATCCATGTGGAACCTTATATCTTTTTTCCCCCTTTATTCAAATATTGCTTACTTCAGCATGCACTCATTTACACAACTAGTATTTTTATGGTCATAAAAAGAAGGGAAAAATAAGCATCCTGTATAATCTACTCACCCAATGCAATTAAGCGAACATGGAGACCATCATTGTGAGAAGGCAATGGAAATGGATTGGACACGTTATGTGAAAACAGCAAAGAAACATCACCCGGACAACCCTTCACTGGACACCAGAAGAGCCAAGAAAGGAAGGCCAAAGAATTAACACCTGCAGCAGAACACCAAAGGAGAACTCAAGACCATGAAGCACACCTGGGGTACCGTTCACAGGCTGGCCCAAAACAGACAAGAGTTGCAGATCTTCGTTGTGGCCCTACATGCCAGAGGACATAATGGGCAGTGGGGAGAAAGAAGAGGAAGAAGGAGAAAGAAAGAAACAAAAAAGGGAAACCATCAAACGAAAAAGGGAAACCATCAAACAAACAAAAGGGAAACCATCAAACCAAAAAAAAGGGGGAAATCATCAAACGAAAAAGGGAAACCATCAAACAAAAAAGGGAAGCAATCAAACAAAAAAGGGAAACCATCAAACGAAAAAGGGAAACCATCAAACAAGAAAGGGAAACCATCAAAGGGAAGCCATCAAACAAGAAAGGGAAACCATCAAACAAAAAAGGGAAACCATCAAACAAAAAAGGGAAACCATCAAACGAGAAAGGGAAACCATCAAACAAAAAAGGGAAACCATCAAACGAAAAAGGGAAACAATCAAACAAAAAAGGGAAACCATCGAACGAGAAAGGGAAACCATCAAAGGGAAGCCATCAAACAAGAAAGGGAAACCATCAAACAAAAAAGGGAAACCATCAAACAACAAAAAAAAGGGAAATCATCAAACGAAAAAGGGAAACCATCAAACAAAAAAGGGAAACCATCAAACAAAAAAGGGAAACCATCAAAGGGAAACAATCAAACAAAAAAGGGAAACCATCAAACAAAAAAGGGAAACCATCAAACAAAAAAGGGAAACCATCAAACGAGAAAGGGAAACCATCAAACAAAAAAGGGAAACCATCAAACAACAAAAAAAAGGGAAATCATCAAAGGAAAAAGGGAAACCATCAAACGAAAAAGGGAAACCATCAAACAAAAATAGGAAACCATCAAAGGAAAAAGCATCGCAACATTTGGAGCTGACAACACACCTGTGCTTCAGCTCTCTGTAATGACCTATAGCGCAGCTCCAGGTAAAGCCTGGACCCACAACTTGCAGAACACTCCCTCTATTTGCTGAATCAGTCATGACTGGGTTTTTTTCATGCAAGTTAAGTTCGCTGTGCTACGGCTCGTCACGAGCCGCCCCTTCTTTCGTTTGACAAGTTGTTTAGATAAGGCCGGCTCCTGGTCTTGTCGGCAGTGTGTGCCGGCGATAGGAAAAATGACTCTTTCCTAGAACCATGATCCCGGAATGACGGAACAACTTGACTTGCCCACTGAAGCCGCCACTGCGCCGTCCCTGGCAGCCTTCCATCCCAGGGTGGCCAACCTCTGACCAGTTCCAAACAACAGCCATTTCCCACCCCCTCCCCCCAACCCCCCTAAACCTGTTAAACTCTGAGAACTAACTGAAACAGCCGGCCATCTCGGACCAACCCCCCCCCCCCCTTCCCCCCCGGCCCCCTCCCCGCCGGGAAAAGAATTGTGAAGCAGATTCACGATTGACAAGTCGACTGAATGTTGGCTACCTATCCAGAAGACTAGAGAAGAGAAGAAGAACTCTCTCTCTCTCTCTCTCTCTCTCTCTCTGTGTGTGTGTGTGTGTGTGTGTGTGTGTGTGTCAGTGAGTGTGTGTGTGTGTGTCCCCAGACCCAAAACTCCCCTAAAAAGAAAGCAAAAAACAAACAAACAAACAAACAAAAACCCAAACCAAAAAACAAAACAAACAAACAACAACAACAAAAACAACAACTAAAAAAACAACCAACAACTAAAAACTGACAAACAAAATGACAAACAAACAAAACAAAAACAAAAGAAAACAAAACAAAAAACCTCGATATTTAACAAGTGTGCATTTATCCACTCATTCAACCATGTTCTAACAACTCAGTGATGTGTAAAATGTGCAAAACACCCAAGTTATATGCCCACGGCAATGTTACAGGTAGGTTACAATTTTGGCAGCACAAGAATCACGGAGGGGGCAGGACTGCAGCACGTGAAATCTTGTCCCGTCAGTAGGAGCACAGTGCTGAATAACTAATGCACAAAAAGTAGATTTCCAATCGGCCCAATTGGTACGTCTCATCATTAACCCACTTCAGGTGTGGAAGTCTAATTACCTGTTGAGACCAGTAGACGTTATCATTCTCAACATTTTCCACGTCGGTGAATTGCGAACTTCAGTGTTGAAACTACGATACGGATGTGATTGGAGACGGATTTCACGCCCGAAATGCTTTCAAATGAGTTAGTTCCAAAGAAATATTCTGATCAGAAATCAGTTTTGAATTGTTGCAACTTGTTGAAGGCAATGACGAAAGTACTAGTATGTTTGAAAGTATGGAAAATTACATGATCAAAATGGGAAAAATCACAAGATGATATGACGTCGTTGTTTCGTAGTTTTTACACTAATTTGTTTTGTACATACGTGCGTGCGTGCCGTGTGTGTGTATGTGTGTGTGTGTGTGTGTGTGTGTGTGTGTGTGTGTGCGCACGCGAGCGCGCGCGCGAACATACGCGTGCACTTAAGTTTGCGTTTTATGTTTGTTACATTAACATGATTTATGTATTTCATTGTAAGGATGGAGGTCTCTCTGTGTGTGTGTGTGTGTGTGTGTGTGTGTGTGTGTGTGTGTGTGTGTGCGCACGTGCGTATGGACGTGTGTGTATGTGTGCGCATGCGGGCGCACGTGTATGGGAGGGGGGCGTCAAGAGCCATTGCAGGAAAGGGAATTGAAAGATAAGAGGCAGAAAGACAGATTCATTTTCATCAAGAAAAAGCCAAACAAGCTGTTATTGATACTCACAACATAGTTTATTCAATTCTTCATTAACAACTCACTTGCACTCTGTCATTCAACTCTTTCACTCACACTCCACATCTCCGTCATTCAACTTTATCAGTCAATGGTAAAATCATTCTTGAAAACATCTTCAGCAACTCTATCACTCGCACTCCATATCTCTGTCATGTAACAGTCAGTCTATCACTGAAACTTCATATCTCTGTCACTCATCTCAATCACTCACACTCGCTATCTCTGTCATTCAACTCAGTCAGTCAGACGTCATCAGCTGTGATGACGTCACTTCATGACGCTTCCTGTCCAGCAGTCCCCCACTCGCACTGCTCCAGGCAGTCATGTGGCGCAGACCTCCATCGTAGGAAAGGGGGATCACTCACCTGCCCATCACAAAAGTGTCTTAGATAAAATCGTGTTGTTTTTCTTAAAAAAGAGTGGGTTTTTTTTTTTTTTTAAAGTGTGATAGCTCGTGCCTGAAACCACCACAGTGTTATTTCCATGTGGTTAACACGTTCTTAGTGTCAAAGTTATGAAATAACGATTGTTATTAATATGATGTTCTCTGAACGACAGCCATCAATACGGTGTTCTCATAATGACAGCTTTCAGTGTAATGATCTCTTAACGGCAACTCCTTGTCGAAAACAGGTGACACTATATGCACTTCAAGCAATCAGTCTTACTTATTCTCTGTACTCAAAAAATAATTGTCTTGTTTTTTCAAAGCCGTGTAAACATAAAATAACGATAGTAATCAATATAATGTTTTTTTGTTGTGAAGAATGTCAACTTGTCCTGGAAAACCTCAAAATGTTACTTATTACATGTACTCAATGCATCGACGGTATCAATGCCGTGTGAAAGACAAAATAATTATTGTCCACATTGTTCTCTAGTTGAAAATATTTCAGATGGTAAAACTATGAACTGTGAGCTTGAAAGCCCAGTTTTTCTATTCCTCTGTGCATTAGACATTACTTTTACCACAGCTGTCATTCCCGTCATCACAGATATACATGATTAGAAGCTGGATCACAGAGCAACTAATCATCACAGTAATAGCCAACTCTGATATCATAAGCAGTAACACCACCATTATCGTTTTATCTGAAACCACTGTCCTTTACTGATCACCAAACTTACGACTTACCCCTCTTCTGTCTTTCGTCGTACATGCGGACGATGAGCCGGTTCCACTTGGCTCGTTCCGCCTCCCTCCTCCTCCTCCAGCGCCCCCCGTTGTGGCCACGCCCCCCGTTGTGGCCACGCCCCCCGCTGGCACTGAGGTGATGCTCTGGGCCGAACACCCAGTCTTTATGGACTGCCCGGTACACCGCCATGGTGACCCGGGCGTCAATGAGGGAGCAGTGTTCTCCCTGCTGGATGGTTCGGCCTGGGTGCAACACACAGTCATCATCATTGTCATGGTCATCATCATCGTCGTCATGGTCATCATCATCACCGTCATGGTCATCATCATCACCGTCATGGTCATCATCATCGTCATGGTCAACATCATCGTCATGGTCATCATCATCGTCATGGTCATCATCATCATCGTCATGGTCATCATCATCGTCATGGTCAACATCATCATCGTCATGGTCATCATCGTCATGGTCATCATCATCATCGTCATGGTCATCATCATCGTCATGGTCAGCATCACCACCACCATCACCATCGCCACCACCACCACCACCAACAACGTGTACACCACCACCATCATCCCCACCACCACCACCACCATCGCCACCACCATCACCACCAACAACAACGTGTACACCACCACCACCATCCCCCCACCACCTTCTCCACCCCCACCCCCCAACACACACACACACACAAACACACACACACACACACACACACACACACACACACACCAGCCCCCTCCCTTGCTTCACGTGCACAGTGTCCACTGACCCAGTAGCGTGCTGGCCAGGCTCTTGAGGCCCACCTTGCTCAGGCGGCCTGTGGGTCGGACCATGCGAATTAGCTGCACGGCCGTGGCGGTATCCCGGGTGTGCTCCTCCGGGTGGGTCAGGCCCAGGACCCTGAGGTCCCCCACCCGGTCATGGACCACCAAGACTTTGTCCTAGGGACAGACAGTACACACATCCTGTTTTCGCTGTTGGTTCAAGGGGGTGTCACAGTGTGGTGCTGACACAGCTGTCATTATATGCTACACCACATCAGCTGGGGAAAAAGGAAAAAAGAAAAGGCAGAAGATGCCTGATCCTTGCATAAACCAAACACGCTGGTCATTCCGTTTCTGTTTTGTTTTTTTTCTTTTAAATCGGTGTGTTGGCAGTTATCTGAAACCATTCTTCATCATCTTCTTCTTCGTCTTCATTTGTGGGCTGCTACTCCCACGTTCACTCGTGTACACCAGCGGGCTTTTTCCTGCATGACCGTCTTCACCCCGCCATGTAGGAGAAGTACCTGCTCCGTTTTCAGGGAACGGGGGGAATGCATGCCGGGTATTTTCGTGTTTCCATAACCAACCGAACGTTGGCATGGATCACGGTATCTTTAACGTGTGCATTAGATCTCTGTGGCACACGTGTTGACTTGGGAGATAGGAAAAAATCTCCACCCTTTACCCACCAGGTGCCGTGACCAAGGATCAATGTGTCGTAAGTTGTTAGAAATCTCTGTGTCGGTAGTAGCTTCAGGGTAATTGTTAGGTGTCATTTTGACACATCAACACAGTCAGCAACAACACGGTCCGTTTACTGACTTGACATATTGGGAACATCATCTGTTTACAGTCACATGACAAAGTGTGACGGGTGAAGGGAACACAGATGCTTTTATATTTTATTTTGTCATTACCTGCAAGGTCTATTGACAAGGGGGTGATAATGGTTATTTCTTATGTCACCTCAACTGTAATACAACATATTTTGCTTACTCCATCAAAACAAAACCTGGGAGAGAGAGAGAGAGAGAGAGAGAGAGAGAGAGAGAGAGAGAGAGAGAGAGATTGATTTCAATCCATAGATTTAGATAATTCTAATTGCTACATATTCACTTCAACATTTCGTTAATCTGAATGACAGTATTTTCTTCCCGACTCTACTGTCTGACTGCTAACAAACCCTCCCCCAAAACTTCCGAAGTACGTATAACCGTAATGTGCCAGCAGCCAAATCCTTTAATCATTCCTTCCTTCCCTCACTGCAGACTGAACAATCCTGAGTGTTACCTGAAGAAGGTCTGCCACAAAAGCCTGCACGATGTGGAAGGGCCGGCCATGCTTTTGAATGTCTTCCTCCGTGATGCCACTGTACTGTGTGCAATAATCAACGACCCGTTCCCCTTCTTTGGGGCAGACAAAGCTATCGCACAGGACGCGGCCTGTATGGTCCACAACCGTTGCCCGCCCTGAAAACAGAGACGTCACTCGTTACCATGGAGACATGACCTGAAGACTACTCGTTGTGGTGACATGACATGAAGACGAAGTGCATGACTAAGTGATCAGATCAGAAAACAGCTGTGTTGCATGGTATGCCATGGTGACTTGACCTAAACAATGAACACGACCTGTTCTATGATGGAGATACGAAACTGCAGTGTCAAGACATTCATTGAAACATGTGTTACATGTTACCATCACAGCAAAATCCTTACCCTCACGTCTGACTTACTGTTGTAATAAAAAACCGTCAGTAACAAGGCCTGATTTTCTACTGCAGATCTTTACACTCATGTATAATTTTAACGATCAAAATGATTTTCAACTAAACGTCAACGCTTTTTGGCATTTAAAAACACAGACGAAAAATGATTTTGCAAGTGTGAATTTGATTTCCATGGGCAGACATTAGAGAACCTTGTTGTATCAGGCTGTAAGAAAGAGAATAGAGAGAGAATGGAATTAGATATGAGAAAGAGTGTGGAGATAGATATCTGAGAAAGAGAGGGAACTGAGAGAACGGAGAGAGAGAGACGGTGGAGAGATAGAACTGAGAGAGAGAATAGAAAGAAAGAATGGATAGAGACAATGGAGAGAGAAAATGGAGAGACAGAAATGACAGAGAATATGGAAAGAGAGAATGGAGAGAATGCGGAAAGAGAATGGAAAGAGACAATGGAGAGAGAGAGGATGGAGAGAGGGCGGAAAAAGAGAGCAGACAGAGATGATGGAAAGAGAGAGAAGAACGGTGAATGTCTTACCCAGTGCCAGACCCATGTCTGTCTTGAACATCTCGCAGTCCAGTGCCACGAGATGTTCCAGTGCTGGGTCATGGGGCATGAGGGGGGCCTTGTGCAGACCTTCCGCCACGCAGTCTCTGCACCGGCCGGCGCATTTCTGCGTCTGGTACTGTGAAGACAGCACACACATTTTATGTACACACCTGTGATCACATTGCACACATTTTATGTACACACCTGTGATCACATTGCACACATTTTATGTACACACCTGTGATCACATTGCACACATTTTATGTACACACCTGTGATCACATTGCACACATTTTATGTACACTTCTGTGATCACATTGCACACATTTTATGTACACACCTGTGATCACATTGCACACATTTTATGTACACACCTGTGATCACATTGCACACATTTTATGTACACTTCTGTGATCACATTGCACACATTTTATGTACACTTCTGTGATCACATTGCACACATTTTATGTACACTTCTGTGATCACATTGCACACATTTTATGTACACTTCTGTGATCACATTGCACACATTTTATGTACACACCTGTGATCACATTGCACACATTTTATGTACACACCTGTGATCACATTGCACACATTTTATGTACACTTCTGTGATCACATTGCACACATTTTATGTACACTTCTGTGATCACATTGCACACATTTTATGTACACTTCTGTGATCACATTGCACACATTTTATGTACACTTCTGTGATCACATTGCACACATTTTATGTACACTTCTGTGATCACATTGCACACATTTTATGTACACTTCTGTGATCACATTGCACACATTTTATGTACACACCTGTGATCACATTGCACACATTTTATGTACACACCTGTGATTACATTGCACACATTTTATGTACACTTCCACCACCACCATCCCCACCACCACCACCATCAACAACGTGTAACCACCATGACCACCACCATCCCCACCACTACCTTCTCTAACCCCACCCCCCAACACACACACACCATGGGCACACTGAGGTCTACGCCTATAACCACATCATACACGCCATGTACACACCTGTGACCACATCATACACACATTGAGATACACAACCACATGTGTAAACTCTTGCTGACTGTGTTTTACACAGCTACAGGTGTCAACATTTACCCAGGGTGGTTTACACAGGTACAGATATCAACACTTATCCAGGGTGTTTTACACAACTACAGGTGTCAACACTTATCCAGGGTGTTTTACACAACTACGGGTGTCAACACTTACCCAGGGTGTTTTACACAACTACAGGTGTCAACACTTATCCAGGGTGTTTTACACAACTACAGGTGTCAACACTTACCCAGGGTGTTTTACACAACTACAGGTGTCAACACTTATCCAGGGTGTTTTACACAACTACAGGTGTCAACACTTACCCAGGGTGTTTTACACAACTACAGGTGTCAACACTTATCCAGGGTGTTTTACACAACTACAGGTGTCAACACTTACCCAGGGTGTTTTACACAACTACAGGTGTCAACACTTACCCAGGGTGCCCTTGGATGGCTTCCTTGAGCCCCACTTCCGTCACCCTGAAAAACAGGAAAAGGTCAGAGGTCAGGTCACGTGATTTTCATAAGGGTATATAATAAAACACCATCAAACAAATGGAAATTCCTTTTTTGAAAAGACTGTACAATGTCACACACATACATGTTTAAAACATGCATTTAATCATATATATATACACACACTCACTCACACACACACACACACACCAAAAACAAAACAAAAACAATGCGCAACACTCAAATTGAATACGTATCAAACATCACAATACCTGAATCATCAAAACCCCCGTAGAGCAATGCACTCACCTGGTTACTGGAGATGGAGGAAGAGGGGCGTCTGGTGATGCTGAAGGAAGGGGAGGAGGTGGAGGGAGAGGAGGAGGAGGGAGAGGAGGAGGGAGAGGAAGGAGATGAGGAGAGAGAAGATGGAGAGGAGTAAGAAGAGGATGGAGATGAGGAGGGAGAAGATGGAGATGAGGGAGAAGAAGAAGATGAGGAGGGAGAGGGTGGAGATGAGGAGGGAGAAGAGGAGGGAGAAGATGGAGATGAGGAGGGAGAGGATGGAGATGAGGGAGAAGGAGAGGAGGAGGGAGAGGAAGAGGAGAATCTGGCAATGGAGGAGGAGGCAGTGTTGCCAGCTGGTGTGGCTGTGGTGTTCCAGTGTAACTTGAGGGCGGCCACAGCCGCGTAACTCAACCCTCTGTGGATTGAGGTGGGGGTGGAGGAGGTGGAGGAGGTTCTGGAGGTGGTGATGGAGGAGGGGGAGGAAGAGGGAGAGGAGGAGGAGGAGGAGGAGGCTCTAGTAATGGAGGAGGAGAAGGAAGAGGAGGAGGGAGAGGAGGAGGAGGTAATGGAGGAGGAGGAGGTAATGGTGATGGAGGAGGGAGAGGAGGAGGAGGAGGCTCTGGCAACGGTGCAGGAGGAGGAAGAAGAGAAGGAGGCAGTGGTGCCAGGTGGTGCAGTGGTCCTCCTGTGGGACAGGTTGAGGGCGACCACAGCCGCATAGCTCAGTGCTCTGACAGCTGGGGTGGGGCTGGGGGTGGGGGAGGTGGGGGTGACGAAGGTGGTGGCGGGGGTTGAGCGGCGGGGTGAGGAAGCCGTAGGCGAGGAAGAGGAGGGGGAAGAGGAGGAGGCAGAAGCCGGGGAGGGGGGAGCGCGGCTGGAGGAGGTGGTGGTGGTGGTGGTGGTGGTGGTGACAGAAGCTGTCTTCGCTCTGGTTCTTCTTGCTTTACCTTTCTTCGCCATGTTTCACTGGAACAACATGAACGTTACATCCGTCATCTGTTCCTTTTTGCCTTCCCGAGTCGGTATACGACACGGCGACAACTCCAACAAACTCAGTGATTACCTCCCTTCCTTTGTCCACCCCATCTTGGCCAGAAGAGGGACACGCACAGCACTGATGATCGTGTTGTTAAATCAAACATGTAACATCACAGACAACTTTCGTTGGAACCTCCACACACCATGCCAAACCAACGTCCCACTTCACCCGGTCATCAAAAGCGACGCCACCAGAGCGACATGTCAGCCAAAGTCGAGCATGCGCGAAAATACAGCGATATCAGTTTCAGTAGCTGAAGGAGGCATCACTGCGTTCAGATAAATCCATATACGGTACACCACATCTGCTAAGCAGATGCCTGACCAGCAGCGTAACCCAACGCGCTTAGTCAGGCCTTGAGAAAACATATACAACAACAGACACACATACACAGAAACACGCTTTAAAAAATAAATAAATAAATAAATAAAAGGCAAAAAGACAAACGTTAACAAGCACTGGAAAACGTGTGCAGGTCCAAAACTGAAGGCCACGAAAGCTAATGCCTGCACAGGAGACAAAAGAAAAACAGACAGAAAACAAGGAAAACAGATCCCAGCCATGAGGTCAGTGAGACAGACAGGTGGTAAAACACACAGCATGAGCAGTAACAAAGGTCAACGCAGTGACACAGGCAACGCAAAAACAACGCATAGAAACATTTAGAAACACACGACAAATACAAAAACACATAGAAACACAACAAAACACACACACACACACAACCCCCCCCCCCCCGGCCCCCCCCCCCCCCCCCCCCCCCAAAAAAAAAGACACGTGCAAACACAGACAATGCGTAGAAATGTGTAACCACACATGTGCAAACACGAACGACTCGTAGAAACAGAAAAAACACACGTGCAGACACGAATAACGCGTAGAAGTATCAGTATCAGTATCAGTAGCTCAAGGAGGCGTCACTGCGTTCGGTCAAATCCATATACGCTACACCACATCTGCCAAGCAGATGCCTGACCAGCTGCGTGCGCTTAGTCAGGCCTCGAGAAAAAAAAGAAAAGAAAAAAAAGAACACTCGTACATACATGAACATGGCGTAGAAACAGAAGAACACACGTGCAAACACGAACAACGCATAGAGACAAAAAAATCAACAACAAAAAAGCAAAAAAGCAAAAACGTGCAAACACGAACAACGTGTAGAAACAGAAAAAAAACACATGTGCAAACACGAACAACGCGTACAGACAGGAAAAACACACGTGGAAACACGAACAACCCGTAGAAACAGAAAAGAAAAACACGTGGAAAAACGAACAACGTGTAGAGACAGAAAAAACACACGTGCAAACACGAACAACGTGTAGAGACAGAAAAAACACACGCGGAAACGCGAACAACGTGCAGAGACAGAAAAAAACACACGCGGAAACACGAACAACGCGTACAGACAGAAAAAAAACACATGTGAAAACACGAACAACGTGTAGAGACAGAAAAAACACACGTGCAAACACGAACAACGTGTACAGACAGAAAAAACACACGTGCAAACACGAACAACGTGTAGAGACAGAAAAAACACATGTGCAAACACGAACAACGTGTACAGACAGAAAAAACACACGTGCAAACACGAACAACGTGTAGAGACAGAAAAAACACATGTGCAAACACGAACAACGTGTACAGACAGAAAAAACACACGTGCAAACACGAACAACGTGTAGAGACAGAAAAAACACACGTGCAAACACGAACAACGTGTACAGACAGAAAAAACACACGTGCAAACACGAACAACGTGTAGAGACAGAAAAAGCACACGTGGAAACACGAACAACGTGTAGAGACAGAAAAAACACATGTGCAAACACGAACAACGCATAGAAATAGATTTGTTTTGTTGTTTTTGTCTCTTTTTCCTTTTTCTTCCTAAACTAGAGATTCTTTGGGTCAGACAGGTTGTACAAAAGCCTAAACGATCTTCTCCAATTCTTTTTCTTGGTTCGGGAATAAAATTTGTCTTGAAGTTGGCACAGCAAAGCCTTGTATAACATATAGGTTTCCTTCATAGATGCACCAAGTCAAAGGTTTTGTAGTTTTGTTTCGGAGAGTGGAATTATACGGCACAGCAAAGCTTTGTATAACATATAGGTTTCCTTGATAGATGCACAAAGTCAAGGTTTGTGTAGTTTCGTTTCGGAGAGAGGAATTATGCACACTTTTTTTATGTATTCAGTTCAGGACACCCAGTGCTACACACACACACACACACACACACACACACACACACACACGACCTTGTGAATAACTAGCAAAGGGTACCAAAAGAAAAGAAAAAAAAATCGTTACCAAAGTGACGTTCTGTATGTTAAAAGACAAAAGACATGAAATGAAAATCAATTCTCGCTTACCTTTTACTGATGATTGACCTTTTCTCTACAAGCTGCAAGCAACACGTGTGTCTTCGTTCTCAGAACGCAACTGAATTCGTGAAGAAGTTTACAAGAGGCTCTTCTTTTATAGTAACATTTGACCGCCAAGCCTGTCGGGAATAACTTTTCTGGTCAAGTTTTTCGTCCAATCAAAACTGTGTCCAAAGAGGCCTCAAAATGACTAGCCAGTTGGAAGCAAACCATATGTGGAGGATCAGAGATTACCCACGAGTAACAGAAAGCAAGATTGCTAATCTCTTGTGTGTGTCAGGTAATCACTATCACTGCTGTGATAGTCAGCACAGGGGATTAAGGGAGGGGGTCCGGGGGGGGGGGGGGCAGTGATTGGTGGGGGCGGGGGGGGGGGATCGGGGGGCAGTTATTGGTGGGTGCGGGGGTGGGGGTGGGGGGTCGGGGGGCAGTGATTGGTGGGGGCGGGGGTGGGGGGATCGACGGGCAGGCAGTGATTGGTGGGGCGGGGGTAGGGGGGTCGGGGGGCAGGCAGTGATTGGTGGGGGCGGGGGTGGGGGGATCGAGGGGCAGGCAGTGATTGGTGGGGGCGGGGGTAGGGGGATCGGGGGGCAGGCAGTGATTGGTGGGGGGCGGGGGTGGGGGGATCGGGGGCCAGGCAGTGATTGGTGGGGGCGGGGGTGGGGGCGGGGGTGGGGGGATGGGGGGGGCAGTGATTGCTGATGATCACTCTAATCGTTCAGTGAAGGTAGTCTGTGGTAGGACAGTTCTTCCGTGATTGTATAGTTACCGCTGTTGTGTACACTGTGTGTGTGTGTGTGTGTGTGTGTGTGTGTGTGTGTGTGTGTGTGTGTGTGTGTGTGTGTGTGTGTGTGTGTGTGTGTGTGTGTGTGTGTGTGTGTGATTATACACGTGTTAGTATATGATCGATTGTTTGTGTACGTGTTTATTTACGAGCGTGTGCGTAAGTGCGCGCCCGAGCGTGTGTGTGCTTGTATGTCTGTGCATACGCGCTCGCTCGTGCGTGTGTATGAATAAGTGTGTGTATGCGTGTATGTGTGTGTGTGTGAGTGTTCACACGCGTACACGTGTATGTATATGTATGAATATGAGTGTGTGTGTGTGTGTGTGTGTGTGTGTGTTGTTGTTGTCTTCAGTTTAA
>NC_134887.1:33262421-33357421 GCF_041734735.1 Babylonia areolata | reverse complement strand
GGATTTCTGTCAACCATTCACACACCAGTCATTCAGCAGTGCAGGTTTGTGAAGTCACTGAAAATTGAGGAGGAGGCGGTTGTGTCCGTTGAGGAAATCAAGGGACTGCTGACCCAACAGGAAATGAAGTTTGATCAAGGCTTTACCTGCTTCATCTCAAAATGTCCACGTCTCGGCCAGAACAACAAAAGGGCAAAAGCAGAATCTGACAACCTCTACATTAACATGACCACAGGTAACAGGGAGACAAAAATGCTTTGTTGTATCACTTCAATTACAAGGAAACTGAATGTTACCTCAGGATGTAAATATATAGCTATTAATTTATATTTCCTAGGCTTTGCTGAGCATCAATGGTTTGAAGTTGTGTGAGTTTGTCTTGGGCAAAAGATTAGCTATCTTTAGTGAAAGATACTGTACACTGAGTTGTTTAAGTTTTATTTGTTCTGAGTGTAAATGGCAGTGATTCTATAAACCTTTTCCCCTGCATACTGAATAGTTACTTGAAATAATGTGCTCAATAATAGTGCTGTGTTTGTGTTAGTGAGAGAGAGAGAGAGAGAGAGAGAGAGAGAGACTAGTGTGTGTGTGTGTGTACAGGCATATGCAAATGCATGAAAGTGTGTGTGTGAGTGTGCTTGTGTGCATGTGACATTTGAAACCCAATACATGTGTTTGTGTATTGTATTGTGTTACGTTTCTTCCACAGCAAATTTGTTCTGGCTGTAATTCGAGCTGTTTTCCCTGGGGAGAGTGAGTCATGATAAGCAGTGCTACCCATTTTCAGATAAAAACAAAAATTGTATGTATGCATAAATATGTTTATATGTGTATGTATGTGTTAATAAAGTATATATATATATATGTGTGGATTTTCTCTTGATTTTTTTTTTTTTTCAGGGACAGCTTTGATGTTGGTGTGACTCATTTGCACAGAGGAACTCAGTTTGATATCTAAAAAAATTGTTAAAAACTAGCAGCCAGACCATCACACAATGTCTGATGCAGGGGAGTGTGAAGTCAGATCCTTTATGGAATAAAACCCAGGACTTGTCTGGCACTCATCCATTGTGTGCAAAAGGCCTCCAGTCCAATGTGTCTGAGAATGTGCTGCATGTGCTGAAATGTTATTTCCACTATTTTTTAACACACAAGATTTTTTTTAAAACAGGAAGTTCAGAAGATTCCCTGTTAATGCTGTATACAAATTTTCTACTTGAAGGGCACTTTCTGTGTTTACACTGTGTACAACTGTGCTGTTTGTAGGGCACTTTCATTGTTTATGCTGTGCACAACGTTGCTATTTGCGGGGCACTTTCTGTGGTTATGCTCTGCACAACTTTGCTATTTGCAGGGCACTTTCTGTGGTTATGCTATGTACAACTTTGCTATTTGCAGGGCACTTTCTGTGGTTATGCTGTGTACAACTTTGCTATTTGCAGGGCACTTTCTGTGGTTATGCTCTGCACAACTTTGCTATTTGCAGGGCACTTTCTGTGGTTATGCTATGTACAACGTTGCTATTTGCAGGGCACTTTCTGTGGTTATGCTATGTACAACGTTGCTATTTGCAGGGCACTTTCTGTGGTTATGCTATGTACAACTTTGCTGTTTGCAGGGCACTTTCTTTGTCAGCATTGCAGCAGAAGAGGAGGGTGGCATGACCTCAAGGACAACATAATGTTGCTATCATCTTTGTCACAAAAAAAGAGGTGAGCTTTGAAAAGAAAACAATCTATGCCTGTTTTGTGAAGTTTGATAGTAGTACAGTATGTAATGATAACAACAATAGCAACAGCAAAAGTGATGATGATAGTATTTTGACAGTAATTATGATAATGACCAATGATAGATAATCACACTGATATTTTTTCAAACTAGTATAGTAATCGGTCCTTCCTCAGTTTCTGTCATGATGGCATATCCCATATTCCTGCATGTATGTTATACGTGGACCCTCACAGCGGATTTGGAAAGAAGAATTCAAGCCATGGAAACAAGGTGTCACTGCAATGCTACACATCAGATATACAGATCACACCACGAACGAACGAACGAAATTTTATTTTACGAGGGTAAAGGAGTAAGCACAAAGTACTTGTTTACATCCAGCCCTCTGGGCATAAATAATAATTGGGGGGAGGGGGGGGGAGTGTCAGTTCACAACATCAACGTCAAAATTGCATAAGCATGTGCAAACATAAACATAGAACTTATGTACAATACAATATTGCGATAGATGAATAACGAGGACAATAGGGTAGGGGCGTTGTGGAGAGTGGAAGGAAGAATGGACAAGGGGAAGAGTAAAGAAGGTAGGGAAGGCTGACAACAGACAGATATAGTGACAGTGACAGTGGAGAGACATAGAGAGAGACTGACAGGGGGGGAGAGAGGCGTATATATATTGACAATCTATACATGTTTTTTGTTTATAATTGATATGTGTCACATAATCACATGTTTTTCAATAAAAAAAAGCGTGCCCCAAACAAACAAGCAGCATACTGGATTTGCGAAGATCTACTGACATCAGTTAAGAAAAGAAAGATACGCTGATATGACCACTTATAACAAGATCCAGTGGCCTTGCTAAAACAATCCTCAAAAGAGCTGTTGATGGAGGAAGACAGAGGGGAAGACAGAAGAAAAAAGGAGGAACACTGCAGAACGGACAGGAAAAATAGTCACAGAGACCCAGGCTGTGACACACAACCACCAGACCTGGAGGAATCTGGTGAACACTTCTTCTGCGCAGTACCCCAGTGACTTTTCACACAACCACCAGACCTGGAGGAATCTGGTGAACACTTCTTCTGCGCAGTACCCCAGTGACTTTTCACACAACCACCAGACCTGGAGGAATCTGGTGAACGCTTCTTCTGCGCAGTACCCCAGTGTTTCTTCACATAGCTGAGGGAGAAGAAGAAGAATTGGTCCCTTGTGCCACAGGTGCTTCCTTAACTCTTGAAGGAGGTTGAGTGGGTTCCAGGGAAGTTTCTGCGATAAGGGATCTTCTTCTTCTGCATCCACTCGTATGCACACGAGTGGGCTTTTATGTGTATGACCGTTTTTACCCCGCCATGTAGGCAGCCATACTCCGTTTTCAGGGGTGTGCATGCTGGGTATGTTCTTGTTTCCATAACCCACCGAACGCTGACATTGATTACAGGATCTTTAACGTGCGTATTTGATCTTCTGCTTGCATATACACATGAAGGGGGTTCAGGCACTAGCAGGTCTGCACATATGTTGACCTGCGAGATCGTAAAAATCTCCACCCTTTACCCACCAGGCGCCGTCACCGTGATTCGAACCCGGGACCCTCAGATTGACAGTCCAACGTTTTAACCACTTGGCTATTGCGCCCGTCTGCGATAAGGGATGAATTGATTAATATTGAGATCATTTGTGTTGTACCAGTGTTGTCCAGGCCTGGCAGGCATTGGTGGGGTCCAGGTTCTCTGCGAGGCTCCTTCCTGTCTGGTGGAGTTCACTTGACATGTGTCCTGTAGATATGGCACCGGATGTGTGTGTGTGTGTTATGTGTGTGTGTTGTGTGTGAGCGTGTGTGTGTGTGTGTGTGTGTGAGAGAGTATTTCTGAAAGCACACATTTTGTGTGCGAGTGTGTTACTGTTAGTGATTGTGTGTGTGTGAATGTGAATGTGTATGCACACATTGTGTGCATGTATACGTGCATGTATGTGTGTAACCCTTATCAATACAATACAATACAATGCAATACAATACAATACTTCTTTCTTAACCCAGTTGGAAATTACATGTGCATTCAAAGGCTCGTCACTCACACCACGCAGTCTCTCAGCCCGCAGGTGAGTCTAGCCCATGTATAACCATGGCAAAAACAGGGCTCCACACAGGACCAGCTCCTCGACCACACACACACACACACACACACACAACACACACACACACCACACACACACACACACACACACACACACACACACACACACATACACACCACACACACACACACACACACACACACACACACACACACACATGGATTGTTATTGTTTACCCTCCACGGAAAAGACCACAGCCATGAACAACTTGACCGCAAGGTGCGAAATGCCAGTAGGTCATTAAACTCACCATAACCAGGGCTCCCTTCTACCCAAACACCCTTCAGTGTCGAGTCTAGCCCTTGTACTAGGGTAGATATGCCTAATGCGAACGGTCCAGATGTAGCGACTAGCTCAACGTGCGTACTGTAAAGATAACATGTCGTCGGATAGTTAAACTTACTTTTGTTTTTGAAGGCTTTCTCCGACTGGTTGCACCAGAAAAAAAGTTCGTCTGCTCATTCTTTTCAATGTTTTGTCAACGTTTGAAATAGCAGGGGTGCCTGAGGGTAAATGCAGATGGGCAAGCCTAATTGTGAACGATGGCTTTCGGTACATTTTGACAATCAAATCAGAAGCAGGTCTTTAACTCATTAGACATAACATATTATTGGAGCATCACACCAGACAGTTGTATTGTTGGTTTTGATCACATGCACACAACACACAAACAGGCATTTAAACACACACACCCCACACCGCACACAAACACACCCATTTGGGAGTGCTCAGTTACTGTGCAACATTGTTCGCAAATAGACTCTGTGTCAAAATATCCTATGGTCTAATTGCAAGCAACACTATTTTGCAGATTCCTGTCAAAACTGACGTTCTGATCGCGACCACCAATATGCTTTCTTGAACTCTCTCAGCACTGGTAATGCGCATTCAACATATCCAATCAAATCAACTATTTTAAACTGTGCCAAAGTTCAAGTCCCACAACTTGCTTCCCTTGATTTTAGGATTTTGAGAGTACGTTTGTAACCTTGGTCGGCAGTGGCGCGAAAAGAGAAGAAAGAGCACGGAAATAGCCAGAAATAGCTGGTGTTTGACTGGTTCTTGGAAATGGATATTCATTAAGGTATTAGAAAAAGGTCGAAGAAGACGTTGAATTGTGAAAAGCAACCGTTAGGAATGGTTCGAAGTGGGGCGGTACACGAATCGTTCGCAATTACACGCTGTTCGCAATTACCCATACCTACCCTATATATACCCTATATTGCTGTGCTCTTCTGGCATAAAGACGTTTGAAAACATGGCCATTGAGGAGAAGCGTGAGCGAAGGAAGCAGGGCTTAACTTTTGGAGACGTTTTCCCTTGCAACACCTGTGGGAGGTGCTGCGCATCCAGAATCAGCCTCTTCTCCCATATGAAGACACACACCGACAGATAAGCCTGCCTGCCTACACATCCGTCGGACTGACAGAAGACTCCATCACCCTATATATAAGCATAGCAGAAGCAGGGCTCCCTTCAGTGTCGGGTGGTTCCTTTGTCGTACAGGAAGGAGTTTGAGTGCTTCAAGGACCTGGAGTCCGTGCAGAAGGCAGACAGAGGCTCTCGGCAGGCGGAGAAGATGTGGGAGTCGGCCATGCCCATCAAGTCCTGTGCCTCTGACGTGGTCGCTCAGATACAGGAAAACTTTGACATCCACGTGAGTGAAGACTGTTGGTAACGATAGTTACTGTGAAGCTATACAGATATTTTTCTGGTCATGGTCTTTTTTGGGTGGGAGGGGGGGGTGGGGTTCTGTATGTAGTGACTGTGAAATTATATGGATGGGAGGGTGTGGGGGGAGGGGTGGGGGGGCTTTTCGTGTGAGGTATGAGCTTGTAATTTTTGATAGATACTTGGGGAATTGGGAGATTGACTGGTATTTGATGCTGTTATGTACATTTTGTTGGTGTTTTTTTTTTTCTTCTTCTTTTTTAACAACAACAACAACAAAACTATTAAGTTTTTCCATCTCAAACGAATTTGCAGAATGAGAATGTGTGAGTTTGTTCATACAAGGGTGTGCACCTGTGCATATATTTGACATGTACACACTAGTACATACATGTTGGTATGTGCAGACACATAATACACACACACCATACACGCCAAGACACACAACACAAGACACGATTACTCAATTGTACATTAACTCGTACACACACAGACACACCCACCACACCCACCACACACACACACACATGCCGAAACACACACACAAACACACAAACACAATATGACTCACATTAATTCTGAGCTTCATGGTAGTAACTATGAAAACTTCTTGGCTGCGTTGCATAAACTATCCTAGCAGTGCTAAGTCTGCTTATCATTAAAAATTTTCCTAAGTCCATGGAATAAGTGTAGACCAAGAAAATTCTTATCACTGAGCATGCAAACTTAGCGCTGTTAAGATTCCCTGATTCTAGGCCTGATTCCCATATCTTTAAAAAAAAAAAAAGTTATGTGAATTTTCATGCGAAGGAGATCCATGCCAACACGCTGGACACGTACGGTGTGCGGTTTGACATCGCCAGCAACAGCCTGATCTTCCCAGTGCACAGCGGCACTGGTCATCTGGTGGGGGTGCATCGTCTGACCTGCACCATACCAGAGGAAAATGACAACGTCAGAGTCGTGCAGGGCTCCCTTCTGCCCAAGTGAGTGCTGGTCACTGTTGAGAAAAGATACAAAAAGATACAGCTTTTTTTTTTTTTTCTTTCTTTCTCTCCCCCCCCGCCCCCCTTCATCAGTGTCTGCACTGTTTTCAGTTTCAAGGAGGAAGGTGGCAGGATGGTTAAGACGCTCAGCTGCCAATACGGAGAGTCTGTGAGGGTGTGGGTTCGGATCTTGCTCTTGCCCTTTCTTCCAGGTTTGACTGGAAAATGAAACTAGTCATTCAAATGAGACGATAAGCCAAAGTCCCCTGTGCAGCACTCACTTGCACTGAAAAAGAAACCAATGACAATGAGAGTGTTGTCCTTTGGCAATATCCTCCAGAAGAAATCCACTCTGATAGGTACACAAATACATAAGCATGCACTCAAGGCCAGACTAAGCGCGTTGGGTTATGCTGCTGGTCAGCAGCTTTGTCTGCGTCAGTCTCAGTGCTGGCAGTCCACAGGGAACTATCACTGTTAGGTCGCCAGAAGGCCACACACCAGAGGAGACCCAGCACTGCTGCTGAGTCAGTGTGGTGGCATTCAGTGGTGCTGAGTCACTCTGCTTTTCTGCTGAGTCACTTCGGTAGCGTTCAGTAGTGCCTCTTCTGATCCTGCATATGCAGGACGTCACCTGCTTCTAAGCCTGATGCTGACGACTACAATCGCTTAGTCGTGGATCCAGACTGGGCAGACGTGTCCTCCAGAGTGGAGACAGCCACCGTTTTATTGACTCACTTGTGTAAACAAAGTGAGTCTATGTTTTAACCCGATGTTCGGTTGTCTGTGTCTGTGTGTCTGTGGTAAACTTTAACATTGACATTTTCTCTGCAAATACTTTGTCAGCTAGACACCAAATTAGGCATAAAAATAGGAAAAATTCAGTTCTTTCCAGTCATCTTGTTTAAAACAATATTGCACCTCTGGGATGGGCACAAAAAAATTAAAAAAATGAAGCCAAATTATATGCAAACTACCTTTACTGTTATATTTATATTTTTTGTATTCTCTAAACTTGGCACTTTGATCTGATATTTTGACCCAACAAAAGAGCAGTCATTATTATCATTTTTTGTTCAAACAGGAACTTCTTTTGCCAAGCGTGGAAGTTTTATTTATTTTGCAAACGTTTTGGTGCAGATAGTAAAAAAAAAAGGGAAATTACTCTGTAATTAATGCTAGGGGACTTAATTTGCTTTAAACTGATCCTTCTCATCTTAAACATTAAATTTTGAAATTATACTCAGTACATAAAAAGCTTGGATTTTTTTTTTTTTTTTTTAAGTGTATCACAAGTGAGTCTTGAAGGCCTTGCCTCTCTTGTGTATTGATTTATTAGTTTGGATTATACCCTTGTGGATGCTTGTTCGGTTGTTTGCTTAGAATTTACCTTGGTCCAGTAGTGTTAATAGCATGGTATGTAACACTATCAATAACATGTTAAGCCGGTTATGTTATCACTAAAATATGAACCCTGCTGCACGATCATGCTGATATGTGTCTGTTTCTGGCAGCATTCAGTTCTGGTGTGGACAACATTTTCTGAGCCAGTTACTATATAAGTGTTGTTGTTTTTTTAACTCACTCAGTACGGCCAGTCCTCTCTTCTCCTCTACACAGACCCCTCGGATGTCCAGTGGGTGTCTCAGTGACCCAACCTTTAGCTTCCGTCGTCAGAATTGTGATATCTGTTCTCGCTCTCTTAGATTTGTCAGCAGCTTTTGACACTATCGACCACTCTATCCTCTTGAACAGACTTAAAACTTCCTTTGGTATTCGTGACACTGCACTAGCATGGATCACGTCTTGCCTGTCAGATCGTACACAGAAAGTGTGTGTAAATGGTACATACTCTAGAGTATCTGCCTTGAAATATGGTGTCCCACAAGGGTCCGTCCTAGGTCCTGTTCTTTTCGTGCTGTATGCGGCTCCTGTGTCGGATGTCATCAGTCATCATGCGATGTCGCATGAGAGCTTTGCTGATGACACACAACTTTATCAGTCGGCTTCCATAGCTGAATTTGATGCACTGGTGACTCAAACACAGGAGTGCATTGCTGGCCTAAAGGACTGGATGACTCTCAACAAGCTGCAATTAAATGATGATAAGACTGAATTTATGATAACCTGTCCAAAGAAGTTTCGTCAACATCCTTCCTTTCCTGACTCTGTTCTGATCAATAGCACACCTGTTTCACTTTCTCCCTCTGTTCGCAGTCTTGGTGTAATCCTGGACCAGTCTCTTTCCTTCCAACAGCACATTTCGAATATCTGTAAAGTTGCCTATTTGGAACTGCGTAGAATCAGCTCTATCCGCCACTATCTCTCAACCGATGCAACCAAGACACTTGTATGCTCTCTGGTTCTCTCAAGATTGGATTACTGCAACTCTCTTTTGGCCGGCCTTCCCAAATACCTGTTAGACAGACTCCAACGAATTCAGAATAACGCTGCCAGACTCATTTGCAGAGCTTCTAAATTTGACCATGTTTCTCCTCTCCTTCAGTCTCTCCACTGGTTGCCTGTTTCTGATCGAATAGACTATAAGCTATCCACTCTGACCTTTTCCGCAGTCAACGGATCTGGCCCAAAGTATCTTTCTGAACTCATCCATATCTATACCCCGTCTCGCGAGCTCCGTTCTTCTTCTGATACTCGACTTCTCAGGATACCTCACGTCAGAAGTAAGACCTATGGACACAGATCGTTTTCTTTTCAATCGCCAAAGACGTGGAACAAGCTCCCTGATAACCTCCGTCATTCTGATTCCCTCGCATCTTTTAAATCTCGTCTCAAAACTCACCTTTTCCCTCAGCAGTAAGTTCAATTGTGGCAGGTCCACAACTACATGCATGTATATGAATGTGTATCGTGTGTGCGTGTGTTTATGTAAGTTTGTGCCTGCCTGTGTGTGCGTATGTGTTAGGGTAGCTGTTAGATACACATGCATGTTAATATGTATGTATGCAGTGTGTGTGTGTGTGTGTGTGTGTGTGTGTGTGCGTGCGTGCGTGCGTGCGTGTGTGCGTGTGTGTGTGTGTGTGTGTGTGGTCACATTTTGGTGTGTGTATGTAACATAGATATAATGTTTTATGTTTTCAAAAGCGTTTTTGTAAAGCACCTAGAGCAGATTTCTGGATAGTGTGCTATATAAGTATCCATTATTATTATTATTATTATTCTTTGTCAACATTCACCTCTTCAGTGTAAGAGCCTTCCACTTGTAATATTTTGATGGTAGTAATTGGGGTGAAACGCTGTTATCGTCGTCTATTTCACCGTTCGTATGGAGAGAGTTAACCCAGATGTGGTATCATATTGAACATAACCTACAAGAGCTAGGGGGAAGTAAAATACAAACTAAGTAACAATGATAAAAATAACATTGGTATGCTGTCACTTAAGCATATAAATCCAGTTTATCATTTATAAGTGTTGTCAAGGGTGTGGAAGCCTATGTTATGAATGCTTTTTTTTTTCTTTTTGCTAAACTATTTCCATTGACTTTGCTGGATTGAAGTTGTGATTCAAAGTAAATGTTGTCATGGACAAAGGGATTCAAGTAGTGATTCAAAGTCAATGTTGTGGTATGTTTTGCACATCAAAACAGACAGAGGGATTCAAGTTGTGATTCAAAGTGAATGTTGTGGTATGTTTTGCACATCAAAACAGACAAAGGGATTCAAGTTGTGATTCAAAGTGAATGTTGTGGTATGTTTTACACATCAAAACAGACAAAGAGATTCAAGTTGTGATTCAAAGTGAATGTTGTGGTATGTTTTACACATCAAACAGGACAAAGGGATTCAATTTTTCTTTGAATTTGAAAAGAAGGTGTTCCACTGTACGCCAGATACTCTTACTCCCTAGGCGGACACATTACCTTCAGGCCACCACTCCACTTAAAAGTAGAACGCCAGAGAATCGACAGACAGACAGAAAATAAGAAAAAAACTTAGCTGTATGAAGAGCACAGGAACAGGAGTCATGATGGCTGCCGGAAAAAGAGGGCGCTAGTCAGGGGGGCAAAGGAGAGGTTACCTACTTCTAGGAGGTTATTGGTCATAGCTACTTTCGTTTTCTCCGCATAGGCAGATAGTAGTTTGCACAGGACAGGAATGTCAGACCCCTGCCGGAGTCTGCACTAGTGGGTCACAGTAAGTATGTTACTTAAACGTAATTTTAGATAGAAAATTTCCTTAAAGTGTGTGTTGCCCTGTGCGCCAGGTCTGGCGTGCTGGGTCTGTTTGGTTTGAACACGCTGACGAAAGACGTGCAGGAGCTGGTGCTGACCAGCAACGAATGGGACGCCATGGCTGTGTACCAGGAAACAAAGGCGCCTGCGTTGTCGCTGCCATCAGGAATTTCTGCCCTGCCGCAGGAGGTAACGGTCCATGGTTCACCTTGCGAAAGGGATTTACTGTATTCTTTGACAAGGCGCACCCTCCACATTAAAGAACAACAACCAGTTAGAATAGAATAGAATAGTATATATGTCTTTATGACAAAGTGTACCAGGGTCACAAGGAATATTGGGGGGATAGTATATAACAAGGTGTGAACATAAATCGAAAATCATACACAAACACAGATACAGTAGAAATTAGGATACATACAAGTGCATATCAATATAAAAAAACTTGTGCATACTTACACATGCATGCACTGCACACACACACACACACACGCACATGCACACGCGCGCGCACACACACACACACACATTTGAACAGAAACCGCATATTACATGTGGATGGGGCTGATGACTGGATCTTCAGGTAGATGGTTGTTGATTGCACAATTCTAGTTATCATATTGGATTTGTTCGAGAGACAGGGCATTGACTGCTTTCAGGAAAAAGCTATTGGTGAAGCGATTGGTTTTCGTCCTTATACTTCTGTACCATCGACCAGAGGGGAGCATCTAAAAAATCCCACAAGCTGGATGTGATTTGTCCTGGCAGATTGATTTTGCTTTTTTGAGTAGCCGCTTATAATATATGTCTTCTAGAGAGAGTAGATCAGCCCCGGTAATCTTGGTGGCAGTTTTTACGATTCTGTTAAGGGCTGCGACTCCTGCCTTGGAAATGTTTAACTCAGTCTGGATGATGGGCCCTGATTGAGGAGGTGCGGGGGGCAGGGAGGGGAAGGTGTGTGTGTGTGTGTGTTCGTGTGCGCATAGGAAGCTGCTTTCAATTCCTAAAACATGCTCATCTGGAAATGCAGGTTTCATTATTTTACTTTTCTTTCAAAAGATACTTAGGTTTATTTAACAGTTGTTAGAATGATCAATTAGATGGACAACTGATTGAAAACTTCAAAAGATACTTAAGTTTATTAAACATTTGCTTGAATGATCAGTTAGATGGACTACTGATTGAAAACATGAATAGCATCACATATAAAATGAAAGTAACTGCATATTAGCAGCTGTATGATGAACCTACATAACCCGATGACTGAAAGGTTTATTTTTCGTACCTGTTTATTCACTGTTAAGTGCTTTATTGTTTCAGCTTCTGCCAAATTTGGAGCGGTTTTCCAAACTGATTTTGTGGTTTGGAGATGATGTTCGAGCCTGGGAGGCAGCCAAACTGTTTGCCAAAAAGCTGAACGACAAGAGATGCTGCATTATTCGGTGAGATCAGACAACTGCCGTTTAATAGACAGACTTGCTTGTACATGCTGCATATATACACGTGTGTGTGCACATGCATGCATGCACCCCCCTCACACACACACACACACACACACTCTCTCTCTCTCTCTCTCTCTCTCTCTCTATCTATTTAACTATCTCTGTGCTGTGAGACTGATTATTCTTTATACTCATGAATGCAAAAAGACATTTTATTCTTGTTATGATACGAATTCAGAAGCCCATGGGTTAGAAGTGAAATAGAACCTTGGAACTTTTGAACAGTTCTTTACATGGAAAGAAGAAACATTTAGAGAAAACAACAACTGCAATTACTTGCCTTTATTTTCAGTTTTAAGAAGAGGATTGGCTTAGAAATGAGGAAGATGCCAGTTAAATTACAGCAAAGAGAGCGACACCGGCTGGCTGACAGGGTTGTCATGTCAAAGGCATTTCCTACATCTATGTGCATGAATGTAACAGTACGTTTGCCTGATTGTCTTTTACAGTGTTTTTTTTTGTTTTGTTTTTGTTTTTTTGTTTCTACATGACCATGACAGTGTTTTCAGGCCTGACATGGCCCTGGTGGTCGGCCAGGGTTTTAGCAACAGTAATAATGATATTAATGATAACCATCATCATCATCATCACCATCATCACTGCTTTTACAGGCCCAGCGTGGAAGACCCCAGCCCGTTTGAGGCCCTGCGTCGTGGGGTCAAAGTTCGCTCAGTGCTCGGCAAGGCCCGGCCAGTCAAACACAAATCCATCGTCTCCTTCGCCCAGCTGAGAGAGGAGATCTTCTCTGAGCTGACACACTCCGAGCAGGTGGCTGGGGTCAAGGTCAGTGTGTTTGGGAAGGTCATGGTCAATGTGTCAGGAAGGTCAAGGTCAGTGTGTTGGGAAGGTCAGGCGTCGGAAGAGCGACTCGGGCTGATAGGTCTCTGAGTGGTTGTTGAAGTCTGTGACATAACAGCAGTCTCTCAAGTTTCTTGTGGGTTTAGTTTTCTTTACTGTACGTTACGTTTTAGTGCATTTACTTATTTATTTTTCTTATTGGTTTTATTTCAGTTTAGGTTGATACCATACTTTTCAGCCTACAAGGCGCTTCTCTTTTACTCAGATCTGACCCCAGAGTCTTATTGGCTGTATGCACCCTGCCTGTTTGTGAAAACTGAATTTGACCGCCACTTAGTACCGTCACAACAAACTCCATATATAACCGCCACTTAGTACCGTCACAACAAACTCCATATATAACCGCCACTTAGTACCGTCACAACAAACTCCGTATATAACCGCCACTTAGTACCGTCATAACAAACTCTATATATAACCGCCACTTAGTACCGTCACAACAAACTCTATATATAACCGCCACTTAGTATCGTCACAACAAGCTCCGTATATAACCGCCACTTAGTACCGTCACAACAAGCTCCGTATATAACCGCCACTTAGTACCGTCACAACAAGCTCCGTATATAACTGCCACTTAGTACCGTCACAACAAACTCTATATATAACCGCCACTTAGTACCGTCATAACAAACTCCGTATATAACCGCCACTTAGTACCGTCACAACAAGCTCCGTATATAACCGCCACTTAGTACCGTCACAACAAGCTCCGTATATAACTGCCACTTAGTACCGTCACAACAAACTCTATATATAACCGCCACTTAGTACCGTTATAACAAACTCCATATATAACCGCCACTTAGTACCGTCACAACAAGTTCTGTATATAACTGCTACTTAGTACCATCACAACAAGCTCTGTATATAACTACTACTTAGTACCATCACAACAAACTCCGTATATAACCGCCACTTAGTACCGTCACAACAAGCTCCATATATAACCGCCACTTAGTATCGTCACAACAAGCTCCGTATATAACCGCCACTTAGTACCGTCACAACAAGCTCCGTATATAACCGCCACTTAGTACCGTCACAACAAGCTCCGTATATAACTGCCACTTAGTACCGTCATAACAAACTCCATATATAACCGCCACTTAGTACCGTCATAACAAACTCCATATATAACTGCCACTTAGTACCATCACAACAAACTCCATATATAACTGCCACTTAGTACCGTCGCAACAAGCTCTGTATATAACTGCTACTTAGTACCTTCACAACAAGCTCCGTATATAACCGCCACTTAGTACCGTCATAACAAACTCTATATATAACCGCCACTTAGTACCGTCACAACAAACTCCGTATATAACCGCCACTTAGTACCGTCACAACAAACTCCATATATAACCGCCACTTAGTACCGTCACAACAAACTCCATATATAACCGCCACTTAGTACCGTCACAACAAACTCCATATATAACCGCCACTTAGTACCGTCATAACAAACTCCGTATATAACTGCCACTTAGTACCGTCACAACAAGCTCTGTATATAACCGCCACTTAGTACCGTTGCAACAAGCTCTGTATATAACTGCTACTTAGTACCGTCACAACAAGCTCTGTATATAACTGCTACTTAGTACCGTCACATCAAGCTCTGTATATAACTGCTACTTAGTACCATCACAACAAACTCCGTATATAACCGCCACTTAGTACCGTCACAACAAACTCCATATATAACCGCCACTTAGTACTGTCATAACAAACTCTATATATAACCGCCACTTAGTACCGTCACAACAAACTCCGTATATAACCGCCACTTAGTACCGTCATAACAAACTCTATATATAACCGCCACTTAGTACCGTCACAACAAGCTCCATATATAACCGCCACTTAGTACCGTCACAACAAACTCCATATATAACCGCCACTTAGTACCGTCATAACAAACTCCATATATAACCGCCACTTAGTACCGTCACAACAAGTTCTGTATATAACTGCCACTTAGTACCGTCACAACAAGCTCCGTATATAACTGCCACTTAGTACCGTCACAACAAGCTCCGTATATAACCGCCACTTAGTACTGTCACAACAAACTCCATATATAACCGCCACTTAGTACCGTCACAACAAACTCCATATATAACAACATTGTTGATCACAATGAATGCTCATGATCACACTGAACAGCAATACTTCACTCTTTACCAGTATTTGATTCAACATGGTTCACGTTCACCATCATAAGAAATTGAACCCCCGAAAACGGAGTATGGCTGCCTACATGGTGGGGTAAAAATGATCGTACATGTAAAAGCCCGCTCGTGTATATACAAGTGAACGTGGGAGTTGCAGCCCATGAATGAAGAAGAAGAAGAATCTAAATCGCATATAACACCAAATTTCAAGTGAATGTGATCGCACTTTACCATCAGGCCATGAAAAAAGAGCAGTATAAGAGTTGGGAATAAATTTATGGCGTGAAGAGTTGGGAATAAGTTTATGGCGTGAATAAGTTTATGGTGTGAAGAGTTGGGAATAAGTTTATGGTGTGAATAAGTTTATGGTGTGAAGAGTTGGGAATTATGGTGTGAAGAGTTGGGAATAAGTTTATGGCGTGAATAAGTTTATGGTGTGAAGAGTTGGGAATAAGTTTATGGTGTGAATAAGTTTATGGTGTGAAGAGTTGGGAATTATGGTGTGAAGAGTTGGGAATAAGTTTATGGCGTGAAAAGTTGGGAATAAGTTTATGGTGTGAAGAAAGAGAAATCCAAAAAACGAACTGATAGTTTTCAAAAGCAATGGATGGGACTGAAAGCATGGCTAGCAGGCCAGATTGTGATTGAACAAGTTGATAAACTGGTGCTTTACAACACTGTACATTTGACAAAAGTATTCAGAATTGTAAAATTGTGTATGAAAAAATCTTAGAAAGCAAAAAAAAAAAAAAAAAAAAAAAAAAAAAAATCAGCAGATAGCAGAGCAGGTGTTCATAGTAACAGGGCTAGAGTCCACAAGCGGAAGAAAACAATTAGTATTCACCGCATCCCTCATGTGCATCTGATCTGGAAATGAATGAGATGATGGTCTCTGAGCTCCTTGAGGTGTCGTATCAAGAGCTGACTCACGGCATCCCTCGCATGCATCTGATCTGGAAATGAATGAAACCATTCTGCCACCTTTCTCTTTGCTGATGGGACAGCAGTGAATAAATTGATGAACAAGCTTGATGGGCGCAATAGCCGAGTGGTTAAAGCGTTGGACTGTCAGTCTGAGGGTCCTGGGTTCGAATCACGGTGACGGCACCTGGTGGGTGAAGGGTGGAGATTTTTCCGATCTCCCAGGTCAACATATGTGCAGACCTGCTAGTGCCTGAACCCCCTTCGTGTGTGTATGCAAGCAGAAGATCAAATACGCACATTAAAGATCGTGTAATCCATGTCAGCGTTCGGTGGGTGATGGAAACAAGAACATACCCAGCATGCACACCCCGGAGTATGGCTGCATACATGGTGGGGTAAAAACGGTCATACACGTAAAAGCCCACTCGTGTGCATACAAGTGAACGCAGAAGAAGAAGAAGAGGAGGAACAAGCTGTGGCATTCCGTGGACGTGGTGGCGTGTGTGTTCAGTGGCGGCACTACATGGCAGTGAACCGACTGCTGACGGGACATCAGTACCAAAGTGGTTAACATTAGTGTGACAAAATTTAGGTCCAAGCAGGTGGTACCAAAATGGTTCACATGAGTGTGACAAGATTTAGGTCCGAGCAGGTGGTACCAAAATGGTTAGCATGTGTTCAGTGGCGACGCTACACGGCCATGAACCGATTGCAGAAGGGACATCGGTACTAAAGTGGTTAACATTAGTGTGACAAGAATTAGGTCCAAGCAGGTGGTACCAAACTGGTTAACATGTGTTCAGTGGCGACGCTACACGGCCATGAACTGATTGCAGAAGGGACATCGGTACCAAAGTGGTTAACATAAGTGTGACAAGAATTAGGTCCAAGCAGGTGGTACCAAAGTGGTTAACATTAGTGTGACAAGATTTAGGTCTGAGCAGGTGGTACCAAATTGGTTAACATTAGTGTGGCAAGAATTAGGTCCGAGCAGGTGGTACCAAAGTGGTTAACATTAGTGTGACAAGATTTAGGTCAGAGCAGGTGGTACCAAAATGGTTAACATGAGTGTGACAAGATTTAGGTCCGAGCAGGTGGTACCAAAATGGTTAACATGAGTGTGACAAGATTTAGGTCCGAGCAGGTGGTACCAAAATGGTTAACATGAGTGTGACAAGATTTAGGTCCGAGCAGGTGGTACCAAAATGGTTAATGAGTGTGACAAGATTTAGGTCTGAGCAGGTGATACCAAAATGGTTAATGAGTGTGACAAGATTTAGGTCCGAGCAGGTGGAACCAAACTGGTTAACATTAGTGTGGCAAGAATTAGGTCCGAGCAGGTGGTACCAAAGTGGTTAACATTAGTGTGACAAGACTTAGGTCAGAGCAGGTGGTACCGAAATGGTTAACATGAGTGTGACAAGATTTAGGTCCGAGCAGGTGGTACCAAACTGGTTAACATTAGTGTGACAAGATTTAGGTCCGAGCAGGTGGTACCAAACTGGTTAACATTAGTGTGACAAGATTTAGGTCCGAGCAGGTGGTACCAAAATGGTTAACATGAGCGTGACAAGATTTAGGTCCGAGCAGGTGGTACCAAACTGGTTAACGTGTGTTCAGTGGCGACGCTACACGGCCATGAACCGACTGCTGAAGGGGCACCGGCGAGGAGAGCTGACCGTCTTCACCGGCCCCACCGGCTCTGGGAAAACAACCTTCATCAGCGATTATTCCCTGGACCTGTGCATGCAAGGGGTAAGTGCTGTGTGTGTGGGGAGGGGGTGGGGGGGGGTGTTGTGTGTGTGTGTATGTGAGTGTGTGTGTGTGTGTGTTAGTGTGTGTGTGTGTGTTTTATCTTCAGTTTAACGTCTATTCACTATAAGTGTTTTTAGACGGAAAGGAGTAAAGAAGTGGATAAAGGAAAGGGAATGCATGTGAATATTAGTGTAAAAAAGTATTCATGTTATGTGTCAGAGGAAAAGTATATTATAAGAAAAAGGTCTAAAGAGATTGTGGTGTGTATTGAATGAGGTGTCATGGGAAGGAGAATATGTATATGTATATCAACAAGTATTAACCTACAACAGTGTGTTTGTGTGTATATGTGTGAGTGTTAGTGTTTGTATGTGTTTGAGTGTCTGTGACTGTGTGTCAGTGAATGTGAGAGTGTATATCTGTGTTTGTGTCTTTGTATGTGAGAGTGTATAGATCTCTGTGTGTGTGTGTGTGTGTGTGTGTGTGTGTTCATCACTGACTCATGTTTACAAGAATTGGAGTCTTTTCGTTGGAACATATGTTTATCACTTGACCTGTGTACCCAAAATGTGATCGTCAGCACAGAAACGTACAGTAGACATGAGCAGTTGTTTCCCTTGACATGACACTGTGAGTGTGTGTTTGTGACTGTGCATGAATGCTTGCTTGTATGTGTGTCTGTGTGTGGTGTGTGTTTGTGACTGTGCATGACTGCTTGTTTGTGTGTCTGTGTGTGGTGTGTGTTTGTGACTGTGCATGAATGCTTGTTTGTATGTGTGTCTGTGTGTGGTGTGTGTGTGTGACTGTGCATGAATGTTTGTTTGTATGTGTGGTGTGTGTGTGTGTGACTGTGCATGAATGCTTGCTTGTATGTGTGTCTGTGTGTGGTGTGTGTTTGTGACTGTGCATGAATGCTTGTTTGTATGTGTGTCTGTGTGTGGTGTGTGTTTGTGACTGTGCATGACTGCTTGTTTGTATGTGTGTCTGTGTGTGGTGTGTGGTGTGTGTGTGTGACTGTGCATGAATGCTTGCTTGTATGTGTGTCTGTGTGTGGTGTGTGTTTGTGACTGTGCATGAATGCTTGTTTGTATGTGTGTCTGTGTGTGGTGTGTGTTTGTGACTGTGCATGAATGCTTGCTTGTATGTGTGTCTGTGTGTGGTGTGTGTTTGTGACTGTGCATGAATGCTTGTTTGTACGTGTGTCTGTGTGTGGTGTGTGTTTGTGACTGTGGTTGAATGCTTGTTTGTATGTGTGTCTGTGTGTGGTGTGTGTGTGTGACTGTGCATGACTGCTTGTTTGTACGTGTGTCTGTGTGTGGTGTGTGTTTGTGACTGTGCATGAATGCTTGTTTGTATGTGTGTCTGTGTGTGGTGTGTGTTTGTGACTGTGCATGACTGCTTGCTTGTATGTGTGTCTGTGTGTGGTGTGTGTTTGTGACTGTGCATGAATGCTTGTTTGTATGTGTGTCTGTCTGTGTGTGGTGTGTGTTTGTGACTGTGCATGACTGCTTGTTTGTATGTGTGTCTGTGTGTGGTGTGTGTTTGTGACTGTGCATGAATGCTTGTTTGTATGTGTGTCTGTCTGTGTGTGGTGTGTGTTTGTGACTGTGCATGACTGCTTGTTTGTATGTGTGTCTGTCTGTGTGTGGTGTGTGTTTGTGACTGTGCATGACTGCTTGCTTGTATGTGTGTCTGTCTGTGTGTGGTGTGTGTTTGTGACTGTGCATGACTGCTTGCTTGTATGTGTGTCTGTGTGTGGTGCGTACAGTCTTATTGTGTGTGTCCTTGTGTGAATGGCAGTTAAAGTAATACCCTCCCCACAGCCCCCCCCCCCCCCAAAAAAGGAGGTAAAAAGAAGAATCCCTGCATGTTTGCCTTTTGGTCTGATGCATGTTTCCTTGCTGTATTATTTCATGCTTGGCTTGTGATAAAGTTTTATTGCTGAAATATGAATGAGGTGACCACGCTGCTGCTCTCCTGTTTGGTAGGTCAACACATTGTGGGGCAGTTTTGAGATCAACAATGTACGACTGGGGAAAATGATGCTGACGCAGTTTTCACAGTAAGTTTGTGTGGTGTGTGTGTGTGTGTGCCCCAAAATTTTGGACATTTTGTCATCTTTATTTCAGTGATTGATTGATTGATTGATGTGGATACTTATATAGCGCCTATCCTCGGTCAGAGACCAAGCTCTAAGCGCTTTACATACACGGGGACATTTTGCACCACAGACTGCCTACCTGGGTAGAGCCGACTGACGGCTGCCACTGGGAAAAATGGTTGTTGCTCTTGCAAGAAACATCCAACTGCTTCCTGGACATTCAAAACTGGATGACTCGAAATAACTTACAACTGAACGCGGACAAAACTGAAGCAGTGATCATAGGAACCAAACAAAAACTGTCTTCCATCACAATTGACACAATCAAACTTGGCAGTACATCCATCCCTCTTTCCACGTCAGTCAGGAACCTCGGTTTTGTCCTTGACAATACACTGTCCATGCAAAAATTTATCAGTCAGACATGTCAGTCCTGCTACTGTCAACTGCGGCGCATCAGTGCCATCCGGAAATATCTGTCCACTGATGCAACATCTAGACTTGTTGTTTCTCTCATTCTCTCTCGCCTTGACTACTGTAACTCTCTATTGTCTGGTTTGCCTGCTTCATCCATTCAGTCCCTTCAGCGCATACAAAACTCTGCTGCCTGACTCGTCCTCAGAAAGAAAAGATCTGAGCACATCACTCCTCTTTTGCAGTATCTCCACTGGCTCCCTGTCTCACACCGAATAAAGTACAAGATCAGCACTCTATGTTATAAATGTATTCACAAAACTGCCCCTTCCTATCTCTGTGGCTGCCTTCACCTCTACACTCCATCTCGCTCACTACGATCGGCTTCGGATCCACTCTGTTTATGCATACCCAGATTCAAACACTCGACTGTTGGCCGCCATTCTTTCTCTGTCTCTGGACCTTGTGATTGGAATGAACTTCCTCTTTTGCTTCGTCAAGTCTCCACTCTCAGCTCTTTCAAGTCTGGCCTTAAAACCCACCTCTTCCCAAAATAGCCTCTCTTGCCTGCCTCTTCCTTGTCTTTAGTTTCTACAGTTTTAGAGTTATGCATGCGTGTGAATGACTGGTGCGAAAGCGCTTTGATTTGTCTCTGCACAAGATTCAGCGCTATATAAATACCATTATTATTATTATTATTATTATTATTTCTTTTGTCCTTCCTTTACTCGTAAATCAGAATTGCAGTGTTGGTTTAACTCCTTCACCACCAAGTTTCTGTGTGAAAAACGCTCCCCCATGCCAAATATTTTAGATGTGATGCTCTCAGTTACAGTCCTTGGCTCATGTCAAAACAGCACAAAGTACTTGTCATGGAGCAAAGGTTAGTCATTGTTCTATTGGCAGGAAACTGGCTGCAGCTGTGAAGCTTTGTTACAGTGTGAAAAACAGTCCTTTTCACATGACCCCTCAATGTTGACTAAAGTCACCTATGGTGGTGTACTGTCTAGTCGACTAAGGCAGCCCATGGCAGTGAAAGAGTTAAGAATGATGCAGCACCTCCTGTTGTTCACCAGGATGAACCTGAGCAAGCGACTGGAGGAGTTTGACGAGTGGGCCAATCGCTTTGAGGAACTGCCCATGTACTTCATGACATTTTTTGGTCAGGAGAGCATCCGCAAAGTCATTGAGGTCAGTTGCTGGGTTCGTTCGGTTTTTGTTTACAGTGCATGTTCTGTTTTTCTATTATCTTATTTTGTAATGCAATTTTTTTTTTCTTCCTGTGTGTGTGGGAAATAAGTCCCACACTGTTTCGTATGACTGAGTGGGGTTTTTAAATGTGTGACCGTTTTTTACCCTATCATTACTCTGTCAACCATACTCTGTTTTAGGGGATACGCATGCTGATTGTGTTTGTGTTACCATAACTTGTCTGACATGGATCACAGGATCTTTAACGTGCTTATCTGATGCGTCCGCATGTGTATGCACATTGAAGAGGATTCAGGCACTAGCAGGTTTGTACATATGTTGACCTTATAGAAAATCTCCACACTTAACCGCACCAGGTGCAGATGGGATTCGAACTCAGAACCCTTAGATTGAATGCCCAATGCTGTAACTATTTGGTTATTATACCCGTGTTTTGTGATGCAGTGAAAAACAATATTTATATGAGAATACTGATACATGTTTCTGATGAAAAAGAAATCGTTACAGAAATATATGAGAATAACGGATGCACACTTTCTGTGAAAAAAGAATCTTTACAAAAATGTATATATGAAAATACTGACACACGTTTCTGGTGAAAAAGAAATCGTTACAGAAATATTATGAAAATAACGGATGCCCACTTCCATTGAAAAGGGAATCTTTACAAAAATGCATGAAAACATGAATGCACGTTTCCTGTGAAATGAGACATCTTCACAAAAATGTATGAACTTGCAGACGCACGTTTCTGTTAACTCTCTCCGGACGAAGGAATGCTCACGCATTCCTACACAAAACGTATTCGGATTTGGATTAAGTAATGGAATAGCATTCTCCGAAAGTACAATTCCATCATGCGCTGTACACGTGATTTTGTGATTAGCCAAGCAGAGTGCGCTATTCTGGGTCACTCCACAATCGAACAGTATGATTGGTCAGCCTGGGATGTGTGGCCTGTCTCGCACACACGCTGACAAAGTCACTGACCAGTCGTCTGCTCGCGTACCAGCCTGTTAGCAAAGCGGGCTCTTCTCAGAATGTTGTGAAGCGAAAAAGGCAGTGACGGCAACGTTTTAGGGTTGCCGAGGTGCTTGAAATGCTACAAACTGAAGGGTCGGACATTGAAGAGGTGGATGATGACGAAGAAGAAAGCGAATTTAATGCAGAAAGCGAGCATGGGTATGGTGATTCGGGGTGAAAAATTGGCAGTATTTTCTACATATGGCAAAACTGTAAAAATAAGATGAGAAATTTGATTTTTTGTGTATGTAATAGTTCAACACGTAATAAACCAATTCTGAAAGTTTCATTTTCTTACACAGTATTTTGTATTTTTGTAATTTTTTTCCAAACCCTTACAAATGGGCCGTCTGTGGGGAAAAGCAAGGGAGAAAACTTGTCGTCCCGAGTGAGTTAAGGGTGGGATTTTTTTTCCGACCTCCAAGGTCAACACATATGCAGACCTGCTAGTGCCTGAACCCCCTTTGCGTGTATACAGAAGCATAAGGTCAAACATGCACGTTACAGATCCCTGTAATCCATGTGAGCGTTCAGTGAATTTTGGAAAGAAGAACACACACCCAGCATGCATGCCCCCGAAAACAGAGTATGGCTGCCTACACAGCGGGGTAAATAAACAAAACTTGTCGTCCCGAGTGAGTCAATGCTGCACAGACTGAGTGACTGTGTTGTCATTTCCAGGCCATGTCCCACGCTGTCTACGTTCATGACATTGCCCATGTGATTGTGGACAACCTGCAGTTCATGATCGGGTCGAACGGGGAATGGGCCGACCGCTTCGCCAAGCAGGACACGTTCATCGCTGCCTTCCGCAAGTTTGCCACCAACATGAACTGCCATGTCACTCTGGTCATTCACCCTCGGAAGGTGTGTGCGTTGTCACCATGTCACACTCACACACTCACACACACACACATACACACAGTTATAATATATGCTTTGTTACTTTGTCATACATACACACATACACACACGCTCATGCAGGCACACACATACACACACACACACACACATGCACTCATGCGCACGCTCAAGGGTGTGCGCACACGCACATGCACACACTCACACACACACACACACACACACACAAGAAAATTTCTCTGCTGTGAATGTTAGCCTTTGATTTGAAATCTGTAGACTTTAGAAAGAAAGTTAACTGTTGTGAACGTTGTTACTGTTCTTAAATACACCCCCTGACCCCCTTATTACTCCTGTCACTGTTCCCACTCCCTCCCCCCCCCCCCCCCCCCCCACTTTTTTTTTTTTTTTTTTTTTTTTTGTAAGTGCAACAATATCACCAATGATGAATAGACTTGATAAATCAGGTCATTCAAACAAAACAAAAACAAAGAAACAAAAACTGACAACAGGAAAAAAACAAACAAACAAAAAAACCCAGAACAACATATAACCTTGATAAACGGCATGAACAAACTTTTTGCTCGTCAACACCTGTGAGTTGTAAAACAAGTGGAGCGATGGCCTGGAAGTAACGTGTCCGCCTAGGAAGCGAGAGAATCTGAGCGCGCCGGTTCGAATCATGGCTCAGCCGCCGATATTTTCTCCCCCTCCACTATACCTGGAGTGGTGGTCTGAACGCTAGTCATGCGGATGAGACGATAAACCGAGGTCGCGTGTGCAGCATGCACTTAGCGCACGTAAAAGAACCCACAGCAACAAAAGTGTTGTTCCTGGCAAAATTATGTAGAAAAATCCACTTTGATAGGAAAAACAAATAAAACTGAACGCAGGAAAAAATACAAAAAAAATGGGTGGCGCTGTAGTGTAGTGACGCGCTCTCCCAGGGGAGAGCAGCCCGAATTTCACACAGAGAAATCTGTTGTGATAAAAAGAAAACAGGACGTAAGATGAGAGCACACACAGCTTGCACGTGCGGCTCTTTCGCTGGGCAGGAAAAGGACACGGACGACCTGACCACGGCGTCAGTGTTCGGCAGCGCCAAAGCCACACAGGAGGCCGACAACGTGCTCATTCTGCAAGACAAGCGTCTGTCGTCTGTACGCGGGAGGAAGTATTTACAGGTGAGTGGGAGGAAGTATTTACAGGTGAGCAAGAGGAAGTATTTACGGGTGAGTGGGAGGACAGTATTTACAGGTGAGCGGGAGGACAGTATTTACAGGTGAGCAAGAGGAAGTATTTACAAGTGGAAGTATGAGTGGAGGTATTTACAGATGAGCGGGAGGAAGTATTTACAGGTGAGTTGGAGGATAGTATTTACGGGTGAGCAGGAGGATAGTATTTACAGGTGAGCATTTACAGGTGAGCAGGAGGATAGTATTTACAGGTGAGCACAGGTGAGCAAGAGGATAGTATTTACAGGTGGAAGGAAGTATGAGCGGAAGAATTTACAGATGAGCAGGTGGAAGTGTTCACAGGTGAGTGGAATGAAGTATTTACAGGTATGCAGGAGGGAATACAGGTATTCAGGAGGAAGTATTTAAAGGTGTGCAGGAGGTATTTACAAATGAGTGAAAGTATTTACTGATGAGCAAGAGGAAGTACTTATAGGTAAACAAGAGGAAGTGTTTACAGGTGAGCAGAAATATTAAGAGGAAGTATTTACAGGTATGCAGGAGGAAGTGTTAAGAGGAAGTATTTACAGGTGAGCAGAAATATTAAGAGGAAGTATTTACAGGTATGCAGGAGGAAGTGTTAAGAGGAAGTATTTACAGGTGAGCAGAAATATTAAGAGGAAGTATTTACAGGTATGCAGGAGGAAGTGTTAAGAGGAAGTATTTGCAGGTGAGCAGAAATATTAAGAGGAAGTATTTACAGGTATGCAGGAGGAAATGTTAAGAGGAAGTATTCACAGGTGAGCAGAAATATTAAGAGGAAGTATTTACAGGTATGCAGGAGGAAGTGTTAAGAGGAAGTATTCACAGGTGAGCAGAAATATTAAGAGGAAGTATTTACAGGTATGCAGGAGGAAATGTTAAGAAGAAGTATTTACACAAACGTGACATGAAACCTGCCCTTTCTCCATGGGAAGGCATTGTCTGTGTGTTATGGGGGACATTAAATGTGACATGAAACCTGCCCTTTATCCATGGGAAGGCATTGTCTGTGTGTTATGGGGGACATTAAATGTGACATGAAACCAGCCCTTTATCTGTGGGAAGGCATTGTCTGTGTGTTATGGGTGACATTAAATGTGACATGAAACCTGCCCTTTATCCGTGGGAAGGCATTGTCTGTGTGTTATGGGGGACATTAAATGTGACATGAAACCTGCCCTTTATCTGTGGGAAGGCATTGTCTGTGTGTTATGGGGGACATTAAATGTGACATGAAACCTGCCCTTTTCCGTGTACAGGTGACCATCCTTGACTTGGGAACACTTTGTCTGTGTGTTACCAGTGAAAATAAACGCGACATGACAGGCGCTATAGCCGAATGGTTAAAGCGTTTGACTTTCAATCTGAAGGTCCTGGGTTCGAATCTCAGTAAACGGCGCCTGGTGGGTAAAGGGTGGAGATTTTTCCAATCTCCCAGGTCAACATATGTGCAAACCTGCTTGTGCCTGAACCCCCTTCATATATATATGCAAGCAGAAGATCAAATACGCATGTTAAAGATCGTGTAATCCATGTCAGCGTTCCATGGGTTATGGAAACAAGAGTATACCCAACACACACACCCCTGAAAACGGAGTATGGCTGTATACATGGCGTGGGTAAAAACGGTCATAAACGTGAAAGCCCACTTGTGTACATACGAGTGAATGTGGGAGTTGCAGCCCATGAACAGAGAAGAAGAAGAAGAAAACACGACGTGAAACCTGCCCCTTTCTCCGTGTGCAGGTGACCAATCTTGACTTGGAAATGCTTTGTCTGTGTGTTATCGGTGACAATAAACACGACATGACAGGCGCAATAGCCGAATGGTTAAAGCGTTTGACTTTCAATTTGAGGGTCCTGGGTTCGAATCTCGGTAACGGCACCTGGTGGGTGAAGGGTAGAGATTTTTCCAGTCTCCAGGTCAATATGTGCAGATCTGCATGTGCCTGAACTCCCTTCATGTGTATACGCTAGCAGAAAGATCAAATATGTATGTTGAGGATCCTGTAATCCATGTCAGCGTTCCGTGGGTTATGGAAACAAGAACATACCCAGCAAGCACATCCCCGAAAACGGAGTATGGCTGCATACATGGCGGGGGTAAAAACAGTCATAAACGTGAAAGCCCACTGGTGTACACACGAGTGAATGTGGGAGTTGCAGCAAGAAGAAGAAAACGTGATGTGAAACCTGCCCCTTTCTCCATGTGCAGGTGACAAAGAACAGGTTTGACGGAGAGCTGGGCGTCATGCTCCTCAAGTTCGACAAGGAGTCGTTGAGCTTCGCCGTCAGAGAGAAGCCCGCCAAACGTGCCACCAAAGGAGACACCAGTGCGGAGGACATCCCAAGCGAAATCCCTGTGTCCATGTCTGATGACGCTGATTTTCCTTCAGGGGGAATTTAGAAGATGTGAAGCCGGTGAATTGTGAAGAAGAAAGGTGATTGTGATGTGTTGTTTTTTTGTTTGTTTGTTGTTGTTTTTATGAAATGACAAGTGTTTTCTATCTCTGGTTGTGTTGTTTTTTTTCCTTTTTGTGTTATTTTTATGTGTGTTCTTTGTCTTCAGAAAGATGATTGTGATGTTGTTTTCCCTGAAATGGTAAGATTTTATTTCCTTTTTTTTTATATATATATATATTGTTTCTGTGTGCATTCTTTGTCTCTGGTTGTGTGTGTGTGTGTGTGTGTGTGTGGTGGTGGTGGTGGTGGTTTGTGAAGAAGAAAGATGATTGTGATGTTGTTTTTCTGAAATGGCAAGAGTTTTATATCTTTTTTTCAGACTGCGTTTGTGTGCATTCTTTGTCTCTGGTTGCGTGTGTATGTCTGTGTGTGTGCGTGCGCATGCGTGTATGCATGTGTGTGTGTGTGTGTGTGTGTGTGGTGGTTTATGAACAAGGAAAATGATCGTGATGTTTTTGGTTGAAATGGCAAGAGCTGTATATCCGTGTGTTTTCTTTGTGTGTGCATGTGTGTGTGTGTGTGTGTTCTTTACTAGTGTATGTCATGTGTCTTGTGTCTGAGCATGTTTTTTGCACACGTGTGTGTGAGAGTGTGTGTGTATGTGTTCATGTGTTTGTGATGTAAGTGGTGATATTTGAGTGTGTGAGGGTGGCTGACATAAAGAGCCCTAAAACATGAAATATGTTTTGTATTTGAAAATGACAGATCTGCTGATGTTTGTCTTGTGCAGATATATATATATATATATATATATATATATATTTATATATAAATATATATATATATATATATATATATATATATATATATATATGATGTTAATTGATTATGAAAGATCTGCTGATGATTTTGTATTATGCGGAGGTGTATATGATGATCATGAATGCATTGATCGAAGGAAGAATGAATAGTTTGCCTGGGATGATGTGAACCCAGGACACGAAGACACATTGTTCGATGGATCTGTTGAAGGGGCATAACCCTGGGGGGGGGGACTTTGAGGATTGTCTCCTCACATTGGATGCCGGATAATCCCATGTGACAGTCGGCCATCCTCTCAGTCTGACCAGACATCATGTCGCGCTCTCTGGTGGCGGGCGCAACAGCCAGGCGGTTAGAGTGTTGGGCTTTCAATCTGAGGGTACAGGGTTCGAATCTCGGTGTCACCTGGTGGGTAAAGGGTGGAGATTTTTCCGATCTCCCAGGTCAACATATGTGCAGACCTGCCAGTGCCTGAACCCCTTTTGTGTGTATACGCACGCAGAAGATCAAATATGCACGTTAAAGATCCTGTAATCCATGTCAGCATTTGGTGGGTTATGGAAACAAGAACATACTCAGCATGCACACCCCCGAAAACAGAGTATGGCTGCCTATATGGTGGGGTAAATAAACAAAAACGGTCATACACATAAAATGTTACATGTTTGTCTGAGTGTGTATGTGTGCGTGCCTGAAATATGATTGAATGACACAGGAAACGAATGATGAGCGCCCAATGGCAGCCACCAGTCGGTTCTACCCTGTTAAGTAAATGACCCCGTGTTTCTAAAGTGTTTAGAGCTTGGTCTCCGACTGAGGATAGGCGCTGTATAAGTATGCATGTCAATCAATATCAAAAAGACTTTCTGTCTGAGGGTTCTGAGTTCAATACCAGTTCTGGCACCCGGTGGGTTAACTCACTCAGGACGGCCAGTCCTCTCCTCTGCCCTACAGAGACCGCCTCGGACTTCCACTGGGTGTCTGAATGACCAGACCTTTTGCTTCCGTCATCAGAAATGCAGTATTGGTTCTCTACATACACCTATTCAGTATAAGAGCCTTCCGCTTGTGATATTTTGATGATGTTAATTGCGATGAAACGCTGTCATCCTCGTCTTTTTCGCCGTTCATATGGAGAGAGTTAAGACTGGAGGATTTTTTTTTTTTTTTTTTTTTTATAACTCCCACATTGACACACAAGCTAACCTGCTAGTGCTTGAATTCCCTTCTTGTGTGTATCCACATGCAGAAGATCAAATGCACACTTTTAAAGTTCCTGTCGGTCATGTCAGCATTTGAACATACCCAGCATGGATCAGGAAGTTATTGAACTTTGAAATGTTAAGTTCTCAAATGGCACACTGTAATGATTGTGTTCTGATATTATTGAACTTTGAAATGTTAAGCTTCCCAAATGGCATTACAATGAACATAAATGTGGTATGTGTTATGTGGTCATGACATTTCTTAAACCATGTATCCCAATCTTTTTGGATGTCCCCTGCAAAACATACTCACACATGCACGCTCTGCATTCAGTTTCAGTTTCACTTTCTCAAGGAGGCGTCACTGTGTTCGGACAAATCCATACACGCTACACCACATCTGTTGAGCAGATGCCTGACCAGCAGCGTAACCCAACGCGCTTAGTCAGGCCTTGAGTGCATGCTTACATATTTGTGTACCTATGAAGGGGATTTCATTTTACGTAATTTCGCCAGAGGACAACACTCTCGTTGCCATGGGTTCTTTTTCAGTGCGCCAAGTGCGTGCTGCACACGGGACCTCGGTTTATCATCTCATCCGAAAGACTAGATGCTCAGTTTGATTTTCCAGTCAAACTTAGGAGAAAGGGCGAGAGCGGGATTCGAACCCACACCCTCACGGACTCTCTGTATTGGCAGCTGAGCGTCTTAACCATTCTGCCACCTTCCTCCTTGCATACACACACACATGCGCGCGCGCATGCGCACACAGTTTGATATGTTCCATCACCACAGTTTTCTGGGATGCTTATTCCCGGTTGGTGACATCACCTGAGGTGGGTGTCAGTGTTAAACCCAGGCCCAGCTAACAAACCCCATGAAGATACAGGGGATGTCTTCCAGTTACAAGTAATGCTCATGCTGTCTGTGAATTCTGCACTAGAAATTTCCTCTTATTTAGTAGTCTTTTTGGACTCACTTGTGTAAACAAAGTGAGTCTATGTTTTAACCCGGTGTTCGGTTGTCTGCGTGTGTGTCTGTGTGTCCGTGGTAAACTTTAACATTGACATTTTCTCTGCAAATACTTTATCAGTTGACACCAAATTTGGCATAAAAATAGGACAAATTCAGTTCTTTCCAGTCATCTTGTTTAAAACAATATTGCACCTCTGGGATGGGCACAAAAAAAATAAAAAAGAAGCCTAATTATATGCAAACTGCATTTACTGTTATATTTATATTTTTTGTATTCTCTAAACTTGGCACTTTGACCTCTTATTCTGACACAACAACAAGAGGAGTCATTATTATCATTTTTTGTTCAAACAGGAACTTCTTTTGTTAAGCATGGAAGTTTTATTTATTTTGCAAACGTTTTGGTGCAGATAGTAAAAAAGGGAAATTACTCTGTAATTAATGCTAGGGGACTTAATTTGCTTTAAACTGATCTTTCTCATCTTAAACATTACATTTTGAAATTATACTCAATACATAAAAAGCTTGGATTTTTTTTTTTTTTAAGTGTATCACAAGTGAGTCTTGAAGGCCTTGCCTCTCTTGTTTTCTTTTTCTTTTTTTCTTTTTTTTTTCTTTTCTCCCATTATTTTCTCATGTTATTTCTGGATTCCTGATACATATATCTTTGTTGTTTCAAGAAAGTCTTCCATTTCAGTTCCTAAGATGTTCACATAACGTTTCTACTTGTACACTTGTTCAAGTGAAGAAGGTGTGATTGTCAACACTGAGATGAGCATAGCAGCCCATTTTCAAGTGTTATTTCTAGCATGGTATTTTTATTTTATTTACTTATTTCTTGTACAAACAGATTTTGGGTATTACTTTAGCTTCTTTTTTGTAACTGGTGCTAAAAGAGGTTTTTTGTACCAACTTTTTAAAAACTTTTTCTTTTTCTTTTTTTCTAGTCTGTAGGTACTAAGTTACTGACATATTTACTGACATATCTAACAAAGCCTAGTCTGTGAGTTTTAATTGTGTTCAGTGTTATACTTTATTAGCTGCATTCCACTTCAACTTGTTTATTCGTGACTTGGGTTTGACAGAAGATAGTTGGTGTCTTCATTCTGACATGAATATTTTGGGCTGTGAAGTTTTTGTCTCGATTGCCAGCAAACCTTGACACAGTTTTTGTGGTCAACAGAGTTTGTTGAGGAGATGGTGAATGAGAGTCAAGCTGTTTTCTACAGTGGGTATGCATTTTTTTTTTTTTTTTAATGCATGTCATTGAACATAAACTGTGGACGTGTTTGTTGAAATGGTCTGCATCTTTTGGTACCGAGCATTAACCCTTTCACCGCCAAGCTCGCGTTTATGCACAGGCGTGGTAGAGGACCCATGTCACTGAAAGGTGACCCATTCATTGGTCTGTTATCTATGAACCTCCTGCTCTTAATGTTCGGTGGTAGGATAGGCCATATTTTCTTTTCATCACAGGGGGAATCCCCAGCTATTCTTAGGTAATGTCTTTACTGTGTTAATACCACAAGGTAATTTCTGCTCTAAATTGACTGGCGGTGAAAGGGTTAACAACATATTTGGAATAATGTATCCATGCGTTTTGAACGCAGAATATGTATTTGGTTTTGTGGAATGATGATGTCTTTGTTGATGTTAGTGTATGTGCCTCTGTTCTTCTTCTGTGTATGCAGGCTGTGCCTCCCACATTTACTCATATGTATGAGTTCACATGCATAACAAGTTTTACCCAGCCATGTAGGCAGCCACACTCCGTTTTTGGTGGTGTGCATGCTGGGTATTTCTTTGTTTCCACCAAAATACTGACATGGATTACAGGATCTTAAAAATGCACACTTGATCTTCAGCATGAGTATACGCACAAAGGGGGTTCAGGCACTAGCAGGTTTACACATCTGCAGACCTGAGACATGATAAAAAATTAAAAAATCCCCCCCCTCAACCCACCAGATGCCTTGACCGGGTTTCTTCTTCTTCTGCGTTCGAGGGCTGCAACTCCCACGTTCACTCGTATGTACACGAATGGGCTTTTACGTGTATGACCGTTTTTTACCCAGCCATATAGGCAGCCATACTCCGTTTTCGGGGTATGTTCTTGTTTCCATAATCCACCGAATGCTGACATGGATTACAGGATCTTTAACGTGCGTATTTGATCTTCTGCTTGCATATACACACGAAGGGGGTTCAGGCACTAGCAGGTCTGCACATATGTTGACCTGGGAGATCGGAAAAATCTCCACCCTTCACACACCAGGTGCCATCACCGTGATTCGAACCCGGGACCCTTAGACTGACAGTCCAACGCTTTAACCACTCGGCTATTGCGCCCGTCGACCGGGACCCGAACCCAGCACCCTGAGCTTCAAAGTCCACTGGACTGTTGCACCTGTCATGCCTGTGTTAGCTGATGATAACTTGTATGGCAGTGTTGTCTTTTCTCAATTTTATATGAAGTTTTATATCACCCAAAGTGTGTGTAAGCATATGTCCTTGCGTGCGGTTTTCATAACTGCTGTCATGTGTGCTTGTGTGTTTAAATCTTAAGAGCTGGACGTAAAATCACAGAATGGGTTTTTTTGTGTGTTTTTTTTAAGAATATTTCATCATATCATTGCACAATCAATCATAGGTTCTTTCCCTGTCTCTGGACCTTGCAATTGGAATGAACTTCCTCTTTCGCTTCGTCAGGTCTCCGCACTCAGCTCTTTCAAGTCTGGCCTTAAAACCCTCCTCTTCCCAAAATAGCCTCCCTTCCCTGCCTGTTCCATGTCTTCAGTTTGCCCAGTTTTTGAGTTATGCATGCGTGTGATTGATTGGTGCAAAAGCGCTTTGATTTGTCTCTGCACAAGATTCAGCGCTATATGAATGTCATTATTGTTATTATTATAGGTCAATCGTTGACATTTACCTGTTCTTCAGCCTTTTTTTTCTTTTCTTTTTTTTCCTGAACTTAGTTTTCTGATAAGAATCAAATAGGCCTTTCAGTTTCAGTTTCAGTAGCTCAGGGAGGCGTCACTGTGTTCGGACAAATCCATACACGCTACACCACATCTGCCAAGCAGATGCCTGACCAGCAGCGTAACCCAACGCGCTTAGTCAGTCTTTGAGAAAAAAAAAATATATATATATATAAATAATAGATAAGTTTACATAAAAAAAAAAAAATAATAATAATTATGATATAAAAAAGGGTAGTAGTAATGATAATAATAATAATAAAATAATAATAATAATAATCATAAATAAATAAGACAACAATGATGATAAATAAGCAAATAAATGTAAAACATGAAGACACACATTCACACATACACCCACACATGCATAACAGATATGCACCAAACATGCAGTTTCACAGATATGAAAGCACAGTCAAATACATATAAACGTACATGAGCTCCAACACACACACACACACACACCACACACATTACCCTGCACCTCATCATAGGCCTAAGGACCAGCACTCTACATGCAGTCAATGGAAGTTCCAATTTGTTGATGAAATGTGGTCTTTGCCAACTGATCAGAAAAGAAATAGACTGAACGGGGGGAAAAAAACCCCTGAAAAACAGGTAAAAGTCGTTGATTTTGTTTTGAAGTGATGTCTGATTGCATTAAAAAAAACCACACAAAAAAAAACCACTGTGGTTTTCACCCAGCTCATAGGATTTAACTGCTTGTTTGTGTTGCGTGTGCTTGCAGCACAATGAAGTGTGAGAGTCAACCCTGTGTTTATGCTTGTGATGTTTTTGAAATAAAGCTGATGCATAAGAATCCGAAATTTCAGAAATGTTCAGTCATTTGCAGAGTGCAAGAGAGAATGAGTTTTTCATCTTGTTTGTCCTTGAGGATTTGATTTTGCGCCTTATAAAAATTATTATTAGTAGTAGTAGTTTTTTTATATATTTTTCTTCTTTTTTTATTATTATTTTTTTCTCTCAAGGCCTGACTAAGCGCGTTGGGCTATGCTGCTGGTCAGGCATCTGCTTGGCAGATGTGGTGTAGCGTATATGGATTTGACCGAACGCAGTGACGCCTCCTTGAGCTACTGATACTGATACTGATACTTGAGGATTAAAAAACCCTACATGTGCTTAGTTGTGAATGTAATGGAATACACACACAATCACAATTACATGCGCGTGCACGCGCGCGCACACACACACACACACACACAGGTGTGATTACAGAATGATTGTCCCTGATATTCTAGTCAGCAACAAAAGGGTGTTGACAGATGCCATCATAACAAGGACAGAGTCACTCGGCACCTGAAGCTTTGTCACCGAAACACCGACAAAAGCTCGCCTCCTTCCACCTGACGCTGGAATGTGTGCAGGTCAGTACCACATCCTGTGGAATTTTAGCAGCTTGGCGATCACTTATGTTGTAGGAAGGTGGCAGAATAGGGAAGACGTTTGTCCGCCAATACAGAGTCCATGAGGATCTGAGTTCGAATCCTGGTCTCGCCCTTTCTCTCACGTTTGACTTGAAAAATCAGAATGAGCGTCTGGTCATTTGGATGGGATGATAAACCGGGGTCCCGTGTGCAGCACTGACTCGGCGCTGTGAAAAAGAAACCATGTTAACATAAGAGTAGTCCTTTGGCAAAATTATGTACAAGAAATTCTCTCTAATAGGTACACAAATATATGCATAGCGCTGTGAAAAAGAAACCATGTTAACATAAGAGTAGTCCTGTTAACATAAGAGTAGTCCTTTCGCAAAATTATGTACAAGAAATTCTCTCTAATAGGTACACAAATATATGCATAGCGCTGTGAAAAAGAAACCATGTTAACATAAGAGTAGCCCTTTAGCAAAATTATGCAGAAGAAATTCTCTCTAATAGGTACACAAATATATGCATAGCGCTGTGAAAAAGAAACCATGTTAACATAAGAGTAGCCCTTTAGCAAAATTATGCAGAAGAAATTCTCTCTAATAGGTACACAAATATATGCATAGCGCTGTGAAAAAGAAACCATGTTAACATAGAGTAGTCCTTTCGCAAATTTATGTACAAGAAATTCTCTCTAATAGGTACACAAATATATGCATAGCGATGTGAAAAAGAAACCATGTTAACATGAGTAGCCCTTTAGCAAAATTATGCAGAAGAAATTCTCTCTAATAGGTACACAAATATATGCATAGCGCTGTGAAAAAGAAACCATGTTAACATAGAGTAGTCCTTTCGCAAATTTATGTACAAGAAATTCTCTCTAATAGGTACACAAATATATGCATAGCGCTGTGAAAAAGAAACCATGTTAACATAAGAGTAGCCCTTTAGCAAAATTATGCACAAGAAATTCTCTCTAATAGGTACACAAATATATGCATGGCGCTGTGAAAAAGAAACCATGTTAACATAAGAGTAGTCCTTTCGCAAATTTATGTACAAGAAATTCTCTCTAATAGGTACACATATATATGCATAGCGCTGTGAAAAAGAAACCATGTTAATATAAGAGTAGTCCTTTCGCAAAATTATGTACAAGAAATTCTCTCTAATAGGTACACAAATATATGCATAGCGCTGTGAAAAAGAAACCATGTTAACATAAGAGTAGTCCTTTCGCAAATTTATGTACAAGAAATTCTCTCTAATAGGTACACATATATATGCATAGCGCTGTGAAAAAGAAACCATGTTAACATAAGAGTAGTTCTTTGGCAAAATTATGTACAAGAAATTCTCTCTAATAGGTACACAAATATATGCATAGCGCTGTGAAAAAGAAACCATGTTAAGAGTAGTCCTTTCGCAAATTTATGTACAAGAAATTCTCTCTAATAGGTACACAAATATATGCATAGCGCCGTGAAAAAGAAACCTTGTTAACATAAGATTAGCCGTTTAGCAAAATTATGTAGAAGAAATTCTCTCTAACAGGTACACATATATATGCATGTACTCAAGGCCAGACAAGCGCGTTGGGTTATGCTGCTGTCAGGCATCTGCCTTGCAGATGTGGTGTAGCGTATATGGATTTGTCCGAATGCAGTGGCACCTCCTTGAGAAACTGAAACTTGCGTATTTTAGTATTTTGTTTGTATGTGTGTGTTCGTATGTGAATGTGAATGTAAGGAGAGGTGGTGAGGGGAGGTATGCGCGCAAAAAAAAAAAAAGAAGAAAAAAAGGGCAACTAAAGCTATGACCGTCGTGGGTATTCCTTTCTCTTCTATGGTATTAATTCCCAATCACGTCACATCAAATGACAACAACAACAACAATTAATATGTGTACTGTATCACTTCTCTAAGCAAACTGTCTCGTCAGCTGCTGCAAAGCTGTCATCATTTAGTTAATTTGGCAGGTATGAGTATAATTGTATGGTTTCCCCTTTCTCTCTCTCTCTCTCTCTCTCTCTCTCTCTCTACACACACACACACACACACACACACACACATGAACAGTTACTTTTCCCTCACCAGTAGCCGTCTTTTTCCCCCTATCTTTGTCAAATAACACTTATGGCTAAAAGACGCTAAACTGAAGAAGAAGACAACAACAACAACAACACACACACTCACACACACACACACACACACACACACACACACACACACACACACACACACGTGTGTACGGGGGAGTATCAGTATCGACACGGGGGAGTATCGACACGGGGGAGTATTGACACAGTGGAGTATCGACACGGGGGAGTATTGACACAGTGGAGTATCGACACGGGGGAGTATTGACACAGTGGAGTATCGACACGGGGGAGTATCGACACGGGGGAGTATCGACACAGTGGAGTATCGACACGGGGGAGTATTGACACAGTGGAGTATCGACACGGGGGAGTATTGACACAGTGGAGTATCGACACGGGGGAGTATCGACACGCTCCCAGAGGTGAAGGTGGCATCATTCCACTACTGTCCTGGGCAATTAGGGGGTGAGGAAGGACAGGAGCTAACGGGATATAGGGGGATCGGGGTGGGAGAGGTAGGAGTGGGGTGGGGGAGGTGGTGTGGGGGGGTGGGGGGGGGCACTGGAAGTGTTGTTTACTGCTTGGGAGACCTTTGACACAAAACTGTGTCAAGCGTTTAGTTGGCCTCGACAGCTACTTGGGGCAGGCAGTTTCCAGTCTATGGTGGTTCTGGGTAAAAACTGGTGAAGAGCCTCGATCTGTACTGTGTTTTGATGGAAAACTGTTGGTTGTGTCCTCAGTTGGCGTTGGCAAGACGGCAGTGGCCCGGGCTAAGTTTCCTTACGAGGTTTGGACAGTGGGCTTCCGCCGTAGTCATCAGTTGGTGTAAATTTTGTTCATTCCAATCGCAAGGTCCAGAAACAGTGAAAGAACGGCGGCCAACAGTCGAGTGTTTGAATCTGGAATGCATTTACGAGTTAAAAGTTGGGTTAAATTGTCCCTTAATTAGACCTTTTAAGGACACCGGGCTTGACTTTGGTGAACGTTTACTACTGACAATAACATCCCTGGCGCGTGGCATCAGCCTCCGCGACTGTCGGACACTGACCCCTTACACACACACTGAGCCTGTATCGATACTCCCCCCGACCCCCAGCCACCCCCCCCCCCCCCACTCCCACCTCTCTCTCTCCCTCTTCCCCCCTCTCACCCTCAGTGACGCACGGAAGTCAAAAGTCATCGCTAATCTCTTCTCAGACTATCCCTTTAATCTTAATCCTCTCTGCAATGAGCAAACTGAACGGGACAGTGTTTTCTCTGTGTGTTCTGTGGAGAGAGAGAGAGAGAGAGGGCTGAATGTTTCTGTTGCATTCAGCGGAAGAAAGGCGATGAAGGTGGGAGAATGGTTACGACGCTTATCTGAATGGGTAAGACGTTTAAGATGCTTATCTGAATGCTTAAGACGCTTATCTGAATGGGTAAGACGTTTAAGGTGCTTATCTGAATGCTTAAGACGCTTATCTGAATGGGTAAGACGCTTAAGATGCTTATCTGAATGCTTAAGACGCTTATCTGAATGGGTAAGACGTTTAAGATGCTTATCTGAATGCTTAAGACGCTTATCTGAATGGGTAAGACGCTTAAGACACTTATGTGAATGCTTAAGACGCTTATCTGAATGAGTAAGACGCTTAAGACGCTATCTGAATGCTTAAGACGCTTATCTGAATGAGTAAGACGCTTATCTGAATGGGTAAGACGCTTAAGACGCTTATCTGAATGGTTAAGATGCTTAAGACGCTTATCTGAATGGTTAAGACGCTTAAGATGCTTATCTGAATGGGTAAGACGCTTATCTGAATGGGTAAGACGCTTATCTGAATGGTTAAGACGCTTATCTGAATGGGTAAGATGCTGAAGACGTTTATCTGAATGGGTAAGACGCTTAAGACGCTTATCTAATGGGTAAGACGCTTATCTGAATGGGTAAGAGAGACGCTTATCTGAATGGGTACTGAAGACGCTTATCCGAATGGTTAAGACGCTTATCTGCCAATACAGTGTTCGTGAGGGTCTGGGTTCGAATCACGAATGAAAATTACCGTTCATCCTGTGCAACCCTGTCACAAACTCTGAATTCTCACTACATTTGAACAATTATGATTTTTAGTGGCACCATCCTCATCCCTGTACGTCATCATAACAAATGTTTTATGTAGAACAATTTGTCTAATTGTCATAATTATGGATTGTCATACCTTGCTGTCATGGTTCGATATCCGCCGTTCTGTTCGAACATCACGACCCGTGCCCCATGGTAAAGTCGTGTCGCACGTGCCAAGGTGTGGTTTTGCATAGCAGAATTCGTGATGACGAGGATGGGCGTTTTGTTAATGACGGCACGGACACTGCATGTCAAATGAAAAAAAAAAAGAATTGAAATATTCTCCAAGAGCCACGATGTAAAGGGGAAAAAGCCGCAGTTTTATTTATAAGTTAAGATAACAACTAAAAAAAAACGTTAGTTTCCACGTGTGCACACTTTGCTTATATTATCACATTGACATAAGTTTACTGTTGGGCCAACAACAAAGTGAGAGCTGTTTAACAATGGTTTCTCCATTGCAATGGGAGGAGGAGGAATTTTTGCTTAATGTCCCGTCACACATATCGGTGATTGAAGACATTTTGTTAAAGTATTTATGAATACATCTGAGTATTATCGGTTAGAAGGGGTGGGAGATGTAGATGAATGGAGGGTTGGGGGAAACTGTGCAAATGAGGGTAAAAAGGTGGGTGAAATTTGGAAGAAAAACCAAAAAACCTCTAAATACAGTTACAGGAAATTACTGAAAGGACTTCGTAAAAGAGAAGTCGTTAAACTGACAAGCGAAACGACTGATAATGAATGCAAAAAGTCAAAAACATCAACGTTCTCAGTCACTTGCAATGGGAAATCATTTCCAGCTGAGTCTTTTGTGAAGGACAATGACTCTCAAACTATGAGGCAAGATCGCACTGCCGGCTCTTAGTGCTGCAGCCTTGGGGGGCTATAGTTGGCCTTTGGGAACCATCCCAACGCCGACTGTCCTAGAACCCTCTTGGCCGAGAGAGTGGGGATGTAACTTGGACAAGACTCTCCGCGAAAGTCAAATTCTGGACCAAAAGAGTCGGAACAGCAGTTGCCCCCTCTATTGTTCTGATGGTCATAGTCGGACACGACTATCATACACTTTGAAATGTTGCTAACAGAAATTACACCCAGAAACAACCAGAACTCTTCATATAGATTTGTCTAATAAAGATACAATATTCGGTGTAAAAAAAAAAAAAAAAAAAAAGAAAAAAAGAGTGAAAAAAACGGTCAAATGCCTAGAAGAAAAACTGTGAATATATTAATTCCGCCAACAGGTAAAATTCATTGTGGTTTATCAGTATCTGTATGATCACTGACGAACCACTGGATCAGAAGTCTTAAACGTAGTTGATTCTGTCCTCCTCCACCTTAATTCCCTCGTCCTTTGCACTGTAAATAGGGTGGTACAATCCACTATGCACGGTAAATAGGGTGGTACAATCCACTGTGCACGGTAAATAGGGTGGTACAATCCACTATGCAGGGTATACTTTCCCCTCTCATCCCATCCCCTCCCCCCCCGCCCCGCCCCCCCCTACTACTCTCCCTCTAACTATGTTCCCCCTATACCTCCTTATCCCCCATGTCCCCACTATTCTAATTACCCCCACCCCTCCTGACCCATATTGTCCTACTCTCATTCCACTGACTTACCTGACATCTGACCTATTCACCCACAGACATATATATATATATATAAAAATAAAAAAAAAAAAAAAAAACGGGGAAGAAAGACCACACATTTTCCTCCAAAGAACGGAGGAGTAGAGTTATAGAGTGTGATCCCCGCAGAGATCGCCCTAACTCAGAACTAAATTTGGCCAACATTTTTCGCGCTACAATGCCACCCAACCAAACTAAAATACTCATAATGTCCTGGTGTATCCACTGCAGAATTTTAGCATATCTCCTTTGGGGATTTCTTTTAACTTCCCCATCTTTACTGCTTTATCAATGACACTAAAGCCCCATATTCATTTCATTTTATGTTCTTGCATAATTTTATTTGGCATGATTATCATATTTTGTTGCTTTTTTCGCCCTTTTATCCCTCAAAAAAATTCTTGCATAATTACCTTATTTATAAAATTATACGAGACGTTACATGACAAAAACATAAGGTGTGATGCATCAGTAAAGTTACTCAATTGCTCTCAGCGTGTATACTGATCAGCAAACAATGATTTTGCATCGTGTTAAACTGCACGTGAAGCGGAGAAATCAAAGGACTATGTCTTTAAGGAAAAAACAAACAACAACTAAGTATTTGGTCGGAAATTACTGCCCTTTTCCTAACAGAGGGAACATCCATCTTCACTCCCCCTTACTGCCAATATTCGACAACTGACTGTCTCTGTCTAATTCTTCATCATGATCAAAGTGTAATGTGTTCAGTCTTGAGGATAAAGTCCTGTCATGCACGGGATTGAATGATAAGTGACTTCAACACACACACCTACCCCCACCCCCACCCCCCACACACACGCACGCACGCATGCACACACACACGTGTGTGCACACACGCGTGCACTAAATAAATACATAGATATTTCTCTCCATTCCTCCCTCCCTCTCGGTACACACACACACACACACACACACACACACACACACACACACACACACACACACACACCCAAGAGAGGGGTGAGAGAGGCTTGGAGATAGATTTATATTTGTTTGTTTATGTGTGTGCGTCTTTTTAAGCCACTGATGATTAGATATGTTCAATTCCGTGCATGATAAGACAGAATCCCTAAGACTGAGCAGATTATATTTTGATCTTGATGATGAATAAGACAGAGAAAGACAGGAAGGTGGGATGCTGAGTACATATATGACTCAGTCGATTGTTGAATATTGGCACAAAGGGTAGTGAAATTGGATGTTCCCTCTGTTAATCAAAGGGCAGTAATTTCCAACTAAACCCATTGGCTTTTTTTACCCAAAAAACATAATCATTTGATTTCTCCACTTCACATGTGGTTTGACACGATGGTAAAGCTTTGTTTGCTAATGAGTATACACGCTAAGAGCAGCTGAGTAACTTTAGTGATGTATCACACCTTATCTTTTTGTCATGTAACGTCTTATGTTAATAAGATAATTATGTAAGATTTGTTTTTTGTAAAAGGGTGAAAAACCAAGAAAATATGGTAATCATGCCGTATCAAATTATGTAAGAACATTGTATGAAATGAGTATAGTGCTTTAGTATCATTGATAAAGCAGTAAAAGTTCGGGAAACGAAAAGAATTGAAAGAAGGCAATACGCTAAAATTTGCTAAAAATGGACACACCAGGTCATTATGGATATTTTAGTTTGGTTGGGTGGCATTGTAGGAAAAATGTTGGCAAAAACTAGCTCTGAGTTAGGGAGATCTCTGTGGGGATCACACCCAGTAACTCTACTCCTCTGTTCTTTGGAGGAAAATGTATGGTCTTTCTTCTTTGTTTGTTTGTTTGTTTGTTTGTTTTGTACCGTGTGACAGGTCAGAGGGAAGAGGTTAGGCAGTGGAGGAATGGAGAGGGAGTGGGGGTGGTAGGAGGAAAATGGGGGAGGAGTGGGAAAGAGAGTGTAGGGAAGGTTTGGGGGGGGGGTAGGATAGGAGGAAAATAGGGGAGTGGGAAGAGAGTGTAGGGGAGAAGGTTTGGGATAGAAGGAAAAAAGGGGAGAGTGGGTTAGCAACCAATACTTTGGAGAAAACTAGCTCATCCTTTTTACTGTTGCAAAGTGTCTGCAGCTGATTGTGTCAGAACAACCTCCTACCCTCAACAACCACCTGCAGATGCTTCACAAAAAGAAAAAAAAAGAGCACACATTTTCATCCAAAGAATGGGGGAGTGAAATCATTGGGTGTGATCCCCTCCCACCCATCTCCCCAACCCACCCTCTGTCCTACTGTCCTTTCTCCATCTCCTCCCATTCTTCTCTCCCTGCCACCCCCATCTCTTCCTCAGCCTACTTCCCCCACCCCCACCCCTTCCCCTATCTCGTCCTCGTCCTAATCCTCCCTCACTCTCTTCCCCCTGGCCTATCCCCCCACCCCCCTGTCCTACTCTCCCTCCACCCATCCTACCCCATGTCCTAGTTCCCCTCCAATCCCGCCATTTCCCCCGTCCTACTCTCCCTTACTCATTCCATCTCCCTGCCTGTCCTACTCTCCCTTTCCCCTACCACCCCATCTGTCCTAGTCTCCCATCCCCCACCCCATATCTTTCACCCGTCCTACTCCCCCTATTTTCCCCTCTCCTACTCTCCCTTCCCCCAACCATCCTACCTGTCTTAGTCTCCCATTCTCCCCTATCTCTCGCCTGTCCTACTCCTCCTATTTCCCTCTCTCCTACTCTCCCATCACCCCATCTCTTCCCCCTGTCCTATTCTCAATTTCCCCCCATCTCCCACCTGCCCTACCTCCCCTGTCCTACTCTCCCTTTTCCTATCTCACCACCTGTCCTACTCCCCCTTACCCCATCTCCTCCCTTCCTACTATCCCCCTCTTATATACTCCTACTCCCGTTACCCTCAGTCTGGCTACCCCCCACCCCCACCCCCCCTACACTGCTGGACCTCCTACCCCCTGCAGTAACCCTCTATTTGACCTAATCACCTGCAGATGCTTTACACAAAAGAAAGACAAAAGAGCACATATCCCCCCCCCCCTTGTCATACTGTCCCTTCCCCACATTTCCCCCACCTACTCATCCTCCCCCAGTCTCTCATGCCCATCCCCTGTCCTACTCTCCCTTCCACCCCCGCCCCCCTGTTCTACTCATCCATCTACCATCTCCCCCTTGTCCTACTCTAACTCCACCCATCCTAGTCTCTGCCTCCCCCACCCCCCACCCCATCACCCCTCCCTCCGCCCTCCCCCCCCTGTCCTACTCTCCCTTTCTCCTATCACCCCATCTATCTTGTCTTCCATCCCCCCATCTCTCACCTGTCCTACTCCCCGATCTCCACCCTGTCCTACTCCCACGTCCAACTTTCTCTCAGTGCCCCCCTGTCTACTTTCCCACTCCCCCCTCTCCCACTCTCCCATCCTTGACCCCCCACCCCCACCCCCTCGTCCTACTCTGCCTTTCCCCCATCTCCCACATGGTCCTACTCTTCCTCCTCCATCTCTCCACCTCTCCTGCTCTCCCATCCCACCTCCCCCCTTGTCCTACTCTCCAATTGCCCCATCTCCTCCTGTCCTACTCTCCCTCAACCCATCTCCCACCTCCCCCATCTTCCCCCCTGTCCTATTCTCCCTCCTCCTCCCGTTACCCTCAGCACGACTTCCCCTCCACTGCCCATCCCCCTACCCTTTGCAGCAACCCTTCATTTCACACAATCACCTGCAGCAGACATTCTTTAAAAAAAAAAAAGGCATAAGACCTGCAAAGAAGAGAATTATTGGGTGTGATCCCCTCCCACCTTTCTACTCCCCATGTCTTACTCTCCCTCCCCCATCTCACCCCCCTGTCCTGCTCTCCCTTCCACCCCCATCTCCTCCACAGTCCTACTCTCCATCTCCCCATCTCGCCCTCATCCTTTTCTCCCTCCTCCATCTCCCCACCTCTCTTACTCTCCCATCCCACCTTCTCTCCCCTCTCCTACTAACTGCCCCATCTCCTCCTGTCCTACTCTCCCTCAACCCACCTCTTTCCTCGTCCTACACCCCCCCCCCCCACCCTCCCCCTCGTCCCACTCTCCCTTCCCCCAGCCTCGTCCTACTCTCCCTCTCCCATGCTCCACTCTCCCTCCCCCCTCTACCACTCTCCCCCCTCCTCCCTGTCCTCCTCTCCCTTCCCCTCATTTTCCCTCTTGCCCACTCTCCCTCCATCTCCCCTCCCTCCCTGTCCCCCATCTCCCCCTGTCCTACTTCCCCACCCCATACCCCCATGTAGTACCGCTCATACCAACCTGTCTTACTCTCCCATCAACCCCATTCCCGCCCAGCGCTATTCTCCCCCCAATCTTCCCCCTCCCCCGTCCTACTATCCCCCTCGCACACCCTGCTACTCCTATTACCCCCAATCTGACTTCTACCTCCACTGTCCTACCTCTTACCCCCCTTCAGGAACCCTAATCAACTGCAGACTCTTCACAAAAAAAGAGAAAGAATAAAGAACTCACATTTTCCTACCAAGAATAGGAGAGCAGAGGTATTGGGTGTGATTCTCTCCCACCCATCTACCCCCCCCCCCACTCCTCCTACTGTCCCTTCTCCATCTCCTCCCCCATCCCTACTCTCTCATCCCCCCCATTTTGACTCTGTCCTACTTTCCCTCTCACCCCAACCCTTTTCCCCATCTCCCACATGGTCCTTCTCCCCCCCTGACCCTTTTCCTCCTGTTCTCCTTCAACCCACCTCCCTCCCCCATCTCTTTCCTCGTCCTACCCACCCCCTCCCTGTACTCCCCACCCATGTCCTACTCACCCCCTATTCTACTCCCTTACCCCATGGTCCCCACCCCCACATCCTACTTCCCCCATGGCACCCCTATATCTTCCCTGTCCTCTCCCTCCCCTGGTTTACCTTCCATCTGACCTGTTCACCCACAGACATAAATGAACAACAACAAAAAAAAAAAAAAAAAAAAAAAAGAAAAGAAAAAGAAAGGATGAAAGACCACACATTTTCCTCCAAAGAACGGAGGAGTAGAATTTTAGGGTGTGATCCCCACCAGAGATCGCCCTAACTCAGAACAAAATTTGGCCAACATTTTTCCTCACACACACACACACACACACACACACACACACACACACACACACACACATATACACCCCCCTTACCCAGGCGAGGGGGGGGGGGGTCATAATGATTTCCCGAAAGTTTTATCAATTTGCCATCCAAATATACCTGTCTGCCAAAAACGATTTACGGTATAAATATACCAGGGTATGATTAAAAAAAGACACTGTTTTTATATTGTCGAGAAAGTGTGTGATCAACAAAAATGATATGTTGTTATTAAAGAAGTGTCCTATTTGACTAAGATTAGGTTTGTAGAGATTCATATTATCTCACTCAGTCTTTTACTATCAAGAATTACCAGCTAAAATGTACCCTAGCGTTACAGGCGTTCTGTTACTGACCTATTTCTTTTCAGTGGTACTTTTCTTTCCAGTTTGAACTTATTCCATAAAATCCTTCTTGATTTTCTTTGTAAATTGTGACAAATTACATTGATTAACTTTAAAACCATCATCAATACTGAATCTCATATCGCGGCGAAACAGTGTGAATGTGTGTGTGTCTGTGTGTGTGTGGTGTTCACCGAATAATTATATTTACTGTGTGTCAGCGGGATGCACATATCGTATATGTTTGTGTATAAGTGTGTGTGTGCGGGCAGAGAGACAGAGAGAGAAAGAGACAGAGACAGACAGACAGACAGACAGAGAGAGAGAGAGAGAGAGAGAGAGAGAGAGAGAGAGAGAATGAGAGATAGTGGCAGAGAGGGGGAGCGATAAAGAAACAGAAAATGAGAGACGGAGAGAGAGAGGGAAGAGAGAGAAGAGAGAGAATGAGAGATACAGAGAGAACTCAGAACTGTTTTAATGTACATGGGCCTTGGGCCGCAATACAAAAGGACTGGGGTCGGGAGAGATAGACAGAGAGAGAGAGAGAGTGGCAGAGAGGGGGAGACAGACAGAGAGAGAGAGAGAGTGGCAGAGATGGGGAGACAGACGGAGAGAGAGAGAGACAGAGACAGAGTAGCAAAGATGGGGAGACAGAGAGAGAGAGGCAGTGAGGGGGAGACAGAGAGAGAGAGACGGAGAGAGAGAAAGAGAGAGAGAGTGGCAGAGAGGGAGAGAGACAGAGAAACAGAAAATGAGACGGAGAGTGTGAGAGAGAGACAGAGGGAAGAGAGAGAGAGAGAGAGAGACTGACAGAGGGAAGAGAGAGAATGAGAGAGAGAAAAAAAAACTGACAGAGGGAAGAGAGAGAATGAGAGAGAGAGAGAGAGAGAGAGAGAGAGAGAGAGAGAGAGAGACACAGAGAGAGACAGAGAGAGAGAGAGAGGCAGAGAGGGGGAGAAACAGAGAAACAGAAAATGAGAGACGGAAACGGTGAGAGAGACACAGAGAGAGAGAAGAGAGAGAGAAATAAACTGACAGAGAGAAGAGAGAGAATGAGAGAGACAGAGAGAGAGATGCAGAGAGGGGGAGAGACAGAGAAACAGAAAATGCCGAGAGACGGAGAGTGAGTGAAATTCGGAGAGAGAGAGAAAAAAAACTGACAGAAAGAGAAAGACAGAGAGAGAGACAGAGAAAGAGAGAGAGAGTGGCAGAGAGGGGGAGAGACAGAGAAACAGAAAATGAGAGACGAAGAGAGAGAGAGAGAGAGAGAGAGAGAGAGAGAGAGAGAGAGCGTTTCCCCGCAGATACACTGAGTCGTGATGAAAAAGTCTAAGTCCATTCCACACAACAGCGGGCCCAACACACAAGTCGCTGCTCAACTCTGAAGGCGGACGGCTGGTATGAAGAGAACACATAACACATTCATCATTCCACAACACATCTTTGATGAAGCAGAAAGCAGGTCCACAACTACATGCATGTATATGAATGTGTATTGTGTGTGCGTGTGTCTATGTAAGTTTGTGCCTGCCTATGTGTGCGTATGTGTTAGGGTAGCTGTTAGATACACATGTATGTTAAAATGTATGTATGCAGTGTGTGTGTGTGTGTGTGCGTGCGTGCGCGTGCGCGCGCGTGTGTGTGTGTGGTCACATTTTGGTGTGTGTATGTAACATAGATATAATGTTTTATGTTATCAAAAGCGTTTTTGTAAAGCACCTAGAGCAGATTTCTGGATAGTGTGCTATATAAGTATCCATTATTATTATTATTATTAAAGCATTATCAGTCACAAATGTATACATACATCTGACTGTTTTTGGATCTTTGTGAGAGGGAGTATCGACACGGGGGAGTATTGACACGGGGGAGTATCGACACGGGGGAGTATTGACGCGGGGGAGTATCGACACGGGGGAGTATCGACACGGGGGAGTATTGACACGGGGGAGTATCGACACGGGGGAGTATTGACGCGGGGGAGTATCGACACGGGGGAGTATTGACGCGGGGGAGTATCAACACGGGGGAGTATCCGGCTGACCCCTCACCTCTACCTCTTCTTCACATCATCAAGGAACATCCTCCCCCCCCCCACCCCTCCCCTCCCCACACCCTCCCACCCCCCGTTTTAGGTGCCAGAATAATCAATTTATATGATTGTGGGCCCTCAACAATGAAGAAGAAGACACACTGGCACACACATTTGAGTTCGGGTCCACAGTCTTTCCCGACTTAAGACTGAATGAGTGAGAGGGGAAGGAACAAATGCTTAAAGGGAGATAACAGTTTCGTCAGTTAGGTCCCATTTTTTCCCAGCATTCCTGTAACCACTGCCGCCATAGCAAAGAATGGAAAGATAGAAGACGCCATCAGTACAGGTGTTCTCACGATTGCCAGGTAGCTAACAAAGGAGACAAACAACGAGTGGTCAGCGACCAGGAAAAACGCCACATTGCCGTCATCACGTATGAGTCGTATATTATCGACCTTTATTTTGATACACTGTGGATAAGTGCTGAAAACTTACGTCGAAATGAGTTCAGAAACAAAGGCAATCTCTGGCAAAAAGAAAGAAGGGTTTCTGAAGCGTCAAGCAAAGCAGACGAAAGTGCCCGAAGTGACAGAGGATGAACTGTTGAAGAAGGATTGTGTAACCCCTGACGATGTTTTGCGGCTCACCAAAGCCACAGAAAGTAAGTGAGGAGAAACTACATTCACGCATGACGATGTACATGTACATAATAGTGCAGCATTTGCATTAACAGACAAGTTTGGGACAATGTTTTGTTGTTGGTAGGCTAGATTTCGCAAGTGGGATGACTCAGGACGACTGCGAATAACTCACATCAAAAAGATCCCTTATTCCATGTTATACTTGTGACCACGTATGCATTTTCAGTTGTATTAGTGAGAAGACCTGTGAACAAGCTCCAAAGAGCTTCAACACGGACACAAACCAGTAACCAGAAAATGATTCTTAGAACAGAGAAGTCGAGAAATAACCAGTAACATTTTTATGTAGGTTGTGCAAAAGATTATTCAGTGAGATGTCATTACTTCATTATTTACTTAAGCCGTCAAAAAGGTGGATTATAAAAGTGGCTGTTGAGAAACAGTTTGTGTAATTAATACAAGGTTGTGTACAATTCTTATGATGTCTGTTTAACATGTGATTGATTCAGTGAATGAGTGATAGTTGAACTAAACAAAACAAAAGTGAACATCTCAGAAAATGGTAATATCCACATTTCTTACCCTGCACTGTGTCCTTTTGAAGCCAGAAAAGGCTGTGAATTAGTTAAAGATATTGTTATATATACATTTCTTCCCCTCTACTCTTTTATAAGCCATCTTTACAGCATGTGAGAGGGGATGAAATGTGGAGTATCTATTACAATGTTATTAACCGATTTACAACTTTTGCCATCTTCCAAATGAAATTGAATGGAAAGAGTACAGGGGAAGAACTGTGGATATTGCCACATTAAATGTTTCTGGTGATTATGTTTTGACTGAGAAGTTGGGCAGTTGATTAGGATTTCATAAACTCGCCAAACTCTGACAAGGAATATGGATGGAATCAAATTATCAATACAGAATTTTTTATCAGCTTAATGGGTGGGTTATTTTTTATGGTGGGAGGGGTGGGGGTTCCTTTTTTTTCTCTTCAAGTTTTGTTTTTTTGTATGCACATAAATTGTATACATTTATTACATGACATTTGTTAAAACTGTGCAATTCAGTCTTTCTATAACTTGTGTAAGTTGAATTCTCTGTGTATATAGAGACTGGAGCTGATATTTTTGGTATTCTCCCCAGCCCCCCACCAAAAAAAAAAACAAAAAAAAAAACCCTCCCAAAGCAACAAACAGAAAACAAACAATGGATTTATAACAAAGATGAACTTAAAACGTGAGTTGACTGTGTTGGAAGTTTGTGAGAGAGGTTAAAACTGTTATGGTGTTAACATTTAAGGGAGGGGTAAAGCAGGAAGAAAATAACAAATAAACGAACGAAAAGAGACAGAGAGCTCTGCATGGAGAAAGGTGGCCAAATGGTAAAGACGCTTATCTGCCATTGCCGTGTTTGTCAGGGTCTGGGTTTGAATCCCAGTCTCACCCGTTCAACCAATTCTGGAAAATCAAACTGAGCATCTAGTCATTCGAATGAGATGATAAACCGAGGTCCTGTGTGCAGCACACACTTGGTGCACTGAAAACAAACTGATGGCAGCTAAGTGTTGTTATCTGGCAAAATACTGTTGAAAAAATAATGAAGCATAAATGAAGCACAAGCCATTGGAGGTGACTGCAATGTGGGTACAATCTTGTGTTTTTAACAGAAGGAAAAATTTGTGAGTGTATTAGCATGTGAGAGCCTATACTGTATAAGCATGGTGTGTGTATTGTATACGATGTGTGCGTGTGTGTATGTGTGTTTGTGTGTGTTCTATCCGCTTCATAAGTCATCAGATGTGGAACGGCGACTGGGTATGACTTATGGCCAGAACATTTACAAGCACTTTCAAAAGCCAAGGTTTGAGATCACATGTCAAGGTCACAACAGTATGTGATGAAAAAAAAAGTTCTTCAGTTCTCTGTTGTCTCTTGAGGCTCAGGCACACACACACACACACACACACACACACACACACACACACACACACACACACACACACACATATGATATGCACAGAATGGCACACACACATGCACGTGCGCATGCACACACACACAAAAACAACACCTTTCAATCCTGTGTTAGTGTGTACATGATACTATCTATACGATTCATGTGTATTGTGTACAGTAACATGGGAGAGAATGGCGCACATACAGTATACACACAGAATGGCACACATTGTAACTTTAGACATCCATTCATATCCATTCAGATAAAGACAGAAATTTCACATCTCACTCCTCTCAGTCAGCCATGGTCACATACATAATAATCACACAGGAGACAAATATCTTTGCACATATTTACATAACCCCCCCCCCCCCCCCCCCCCCCCCCCAAAGTATATTTGAAAAATTGACATATTAACTCACACAGTCATACTATGGCTGAAGGGCAGCAACACACAATACACTGCACAACACATAACGGGAATACTCATGTCCAAGAGTCCGTTTCACTCCAGTCCTCAGTTCTGGACACCGGTTGCTCCTCAGCGCCTTCTCCACAGCTTGGCTGCCCTCGATGATGGCGCCATCAGTGGTTACTGCTGCTGCTGCTGTTGCAGTTGGTCTTGGCCCAGCGCCAACCCACAAGCTCTTTAAACCAAAATAAAAATACTTTCAGTTCATCTTGGCTAATGTACGTATTTAGGCTTGTCTCCGTATTGTCTTGTCTTGTCTATTAGTCCTGTCAGTCACATGTGTGTGAGTGGGTGCGTGCGTGCCCTGTACAATTTAACTAACTTCCCTATGTTTAGTCACAATTATCTTCACCATTAATTTGCCAGTTATGAAGTTATAGTTTCTGAGCTATCGTCTTCATAATACATAATATATCTTTTAGCCTCTTTCTGTCTTTCCAATCCAGTCGTCTGTTTCCAAGCAAGCTCTGGTAATTTTATTACAACATATTACAAATTTATATTCCCTTATTCCAGCATTACGAAGAATCAAATCAAATCAAATTATGGTGCTTAGAGCTTCGCCAACCACTAAGGCTATCGCCACGTTTAGCGTTAAGAAGAAAGTCTCAGTGGAAATCATTCTAATAATGATACAAAGATTACGTAAAATCAAGTGAAAGCAAAACAATATTCTTTTCTCCCTGTCACAGTAGCAATGACATTATGAACACTTTGACAAAGAAAAAGGAATCTAACTGCCAAGTTTAGAAACAGTATGATAATATAATAACATTGCATTTTTTAAAAGACCAAAAAGCAAACCGACCATCAAATGTACATACAGATACACTTGTCCAGATTACTCCATGGATGCTATAACAATGAATTAAAATAAACACCAGAATTATTCTTAGTTGTTTTTTTTCCACTCTCACCTGAGCACTAGGGTCTCAGAGCCAAAGTTTTCTGCGGCTTCAGCCGAACGGCCGCACAGGTACGATGACAAATAAGTTGTGTCAGAGAGCATGCATCTACCTGAGCTTTCACCTGAACATCCGTATAAGAAAAATAAATGTTCACTCGAGCGCCCCATGCGCCTCATGCAACCACACACACACACACACACACACACACACACACACACACACACACACACACACACACACACACACATATATATATATATATATATATATCAAAATTGCCTCTCTCATTAGTGTTATGCCACACGAAAAAAAGCGTCTACTGCGATGTGATGACTTTCATCACACACACACAGAATGGCACACATGCACGCATGCACACACACGCACGCACGCACGCACACACACAATCATTTTATACACACACACACACACACACACACACACACACACACACACAGAATGGCACACATATGATATGATATACACAGAATGGCGCGCACACACACACACACACACACACACACGCACGCACGCACACACACACCTTTCAATCCTGTGTTAGTGTGTACATGTGATATTATCTATACTATTCATGTGCATTGTGTACAATAACATGGGCATTTAGCATGGATGTGTACACACACTCACACAGAAAGTACACACATGAATGCATGTATTTGTATGCACACAAAAATAGAAAAAAAAATCAATTATATGTAATATGTATTTTGTACAGAGCTTATGACAATGATTTAAATTAAGGAGAAAACATTTTCCATACAGCACCTGGTTAAAGATTACTTGTTTATGAATATGTATTGATTACTCTTTGGCATTAGATTATTTAGAAGCCTTTAGATTCTCTTGCTGTCTGAAAATAGCAACAGTACTGATTTAGAGAGAGAGAAAAAAATAACCTGGCTATAAATAGACAGTGTGGCGTGTTTGATATAGCAGTGTCATTGTCCTGAAAAAGCAAAGGTGAAATGGTAGGGTGATTGTAAAACGTCAGGGACTGTGCTGTGACTGGTATCAGTGTACTCGTGTGTGTGTTAATGAGTGTATTGATTGGTAGGGACGCGGTGGAGTTAGGTTGTCGCTTGATGGATGTTTTGGTCTTTGAATGGATTGGTGTGTGTGTGTGTGTTTGTGTGTGAGTGTGAGTGTGTGTGTTTTTTTGGTGTGTGTGTATACAGTTCTGTGTGTGTGTGTTTTGTGCATGTGTGTGTGTGTGTGTGTGTGTGTGTTTGTGTGTTTGTGTGTGTGTACAATTCTGTGTGTGTGTACAATTCTCTGTGTGTGTGTGTTTTGTGCATGTGTGTGTGTGTGTGTGTGTGTGTGTGTGTGTGTGTGTGTGTGTGTGTGTGTGTACAATTCTGTGTGTGTGTGTTTTGTGCATGTGTGTGTATACAGTTTGTGTGTGTGTGTGTGTTTATGCATGTCTTCTTTTAAAATATAATGCCTACACACGGTTTTTGTTTGTGTCCACCCACCTCTTCTCCTCCTAATTAGTTTGCCCACCCCCCATCCCTCCCTTTTTTTTTCTTTTTCTTAAGAAGAAGAAGAAGAAACAAAGTTTTGTTTGCACATTTGCACCTGTGGATCCATGCACACATAGTATTCTGATAAGATAAAAAGGGGCTGTCTCAGCGCTTGCCTGTAAAAGTGTAAGTTGACTATATCTATGGATTAGATCTACAAAGTATACAGGTGATGATCCCACACTGTGCAAAACTGGTGTTAGAATTTTAATAGAAATATAATTAGTTAAGATTTAATTTGTTATTATTGGAGAAGGGGTGGTGGGGGGGGGGTGGCGGGGGAGCATATCATTGCTGAGTTTTCATTTTGCTTCCCAGAAATCTGTCAGAATTTATTAATTGTATGCTGCCAAGCAAGGGAGCACAATATTCACCATTCACATGATTCAGACATGTATATATATATATATATATATATAGAGAGAGAGAGAGAGAGAGAGAGAGAGAGGATATAACTCTTGACAGGCTTTGATCTATAGTACTTACCTTTTATAAATTTTATATAGACAGATACTATTAAAAAAAAAAGAAAAAAAAAAGAAAAAAGCAAATAGTAATTTTATTAGTGAACATCAATACTGACAAATGGTCATAAGAGATCTTGCTAATTAAATATTGATTTGGACATGTCTTTTTAGGATACATGTGTATGACTGTTTTCATTACACTATAAACAGCATGTCTTGTGGCAGCACACATATACACACACATACACAGTGACACACAGAGACTGACATGCGCACACATGCACACACACACACACACACACACACGCTCACGTGAGCATGCATGCGTACACACACAGACACAGATTCACAGACACGTACAGTGAGTGACAGTACTGACACACTCACAGACACACACTACTGACACATTATAATGCACACACACACACACACACACACACACACACACTGTTAAATGTAATTGTATGTTAGTTTTGAATTTTGTGGTAGTTTTCTACCTTTTCTGTTTTCCTCTTGCCTCTCCCCTACCCTGCCCCCCCTCCCTCTTCCCCATACCCACCTGCTTTTTTTTTCTCTTTTTTTAATTGCCTAATATCACTGATAGTAAAAAGATGTTCAACTAAAGAACGAACACACACACATACACACACACACACACACGCACGCACGTACGTACGCGCGTGTGACATGATATGACTGTGGAATTGTATATATTGTTATCGCACCGTGTTGAAGTTTGCACTGTACTACATGCAGCAATCTGAACATGGAAGTGGTCTTTCTGTTTCAGAATATCTGTGCCCACCTGAAGCCAACGTCTATGGCATTGACTTCACACGATTCAGGTTGAGGGACATGGACACCCAGACTGTGCTGTTTGAGGTGGCCAAGCCACCACCCTCAGGTAGGACTTGTGTGTGTGTGTGTGTGTGTGTGTGTGTGTGTGTGTGTGTGTTTGACTTTGTGTGTGTGTACGACTGTGTAAGTCGACCTTTGAGATGTAGAACTGCCAGTTGTGATGAACATCATCAGCTATGACGTCACTTGATCGGTTGTTGTGTCAAGTTTCGAGAGCTGAGCAGTACACTCCATTACAAAAGTTTTAAAAATTTTGTGCGGATGAACCTGCATGAACTGTGTGTTGTGATACATGTGGCAGTCTGGATGGTGGTCATTCATATGAGATGATAACTGATAAGCCAAGAGTCTGTGTGTAGCATGGGCATAGAGCATGTAAAAGAACCCACAGCAACAAGGGAGCTGTACCTGGCAATATTGTGAGAGAGAGAGAAGCCTGACTGAATGACACAGGAAACGAATGATGAGTGACTAAAGGCAGCTCTCAGTTGGCTCAACCCTGCTAGGCAACTTGTTGTGCAGATGACTCCGTGTTTGTATTTAATAAAGCATTTAGATCTTGATCTCGTGTGTTATACTTATAGAAGTATCCATATCAATAAACTAGTAAACATATGTGCATATGAATCAACCAGTAAGTATGTGTATCGTTCAACCGGTAAACTTGTATCCATATCAATCAACCAGTAAGTGTCTGTAACAGTCAACCAATAATTATCCATGTATATCAATCAACCAGTAGTAAGTATCCATATCGATCAACCAGTATCCATATCAACCAACCAGCAAGTATCTATATCAATGAACCAGTAAGTATCCATATCAGTCATCCAGCATGTATGCATATCAATGAACCAGTAGTATGCATATATATAGATCTATATATATCAGTGAACCAGTAAGTATCCATATTGATCAACCACTAAGTATCTGTATCACTCAACCAGTTAGTGTCCTTACCAGTCAAAACTTGCATCCATATCAATCAACCAGTAAGTGTCCGTATCAGTCAACCAGTAAGTATCCATTATCACTCAGCCAGTAAGTGTCCGTATCAGTCAACCAGTAAGTATCTATATCAGCCATTAAGTGTGTGTAATAGTCAACCAGTAAGTATCCGTATCACTCAGCCAGTAAGTGTCTGTATCAGTCAACCAGTAAGTATCCACATCAACGAACCAGTAAGTGTCTGTGTCAATCAACAAGTAAGTATCCATATCACTCAACCAGTAAGTGTCTGTATCAATCAACCAGTAAGTATCCATATCAATCAGCCAGTATGTGTGCAGCGGATGGAGAGGATCTGGATCAGGATCTGGAGGATCTGGATCCCAATGCCGGTCGCTTCGTCCGCTACCAGTTCACTCCACAGTTCCTGCGGCTGAAAACTGTGGGCGCCACGTAAGCTTTTTGAACAGTATATTGACTTTTTTGTTGCTGTTTGGTGGATTGGTTTTCTTGGGTGGGGTGAGGAGAGAGTGTGGTGGTGGTGGTGGTGGTGTGCGTCTGTATGCATGTATATGTAATGCGTGTCTGTATGTGTGTGTGTGTGTGTGTGTGTGTGATTGTATATATATATATACATTATGATAGTCAGTCATGTCCGACTATGACCATCAGCACAGCAGAGTAGGTAACTGCTGTTCCAACTATTTGGGCTGGAATTTGAATATAGTGGAGAGTGTCGTGCCCAAGTTGCATCCCCACTCTCTCGGCCAAGAGGGTTTTAGGACAGTCGGCATTGGAATGGTTCCTAAAGGCCAACTAGCCCCCCAAGGCTGCAGCACTAAGAGCCAGTGCAATTTTGCCTCCTAGTTTGAGAGTCATAGTCCTTCACAAAAGACTAAACTGTAAATGATTTCCCATTAACTGGGGAAATGATTGATAGTACAGCTGTCACTTTGCTGTTGGCCCAACTGTAAACTTATGTCAATCTGTGATATAAGTCGAGTGTTGGGCCAGGTCATATATATATATATATATATATATATATATATATATATGTCTGTGTGTGTGTGTGTGTGGAATGTATTTGGTAATTTTATTTCAAATGTGAAACACAAGATTAAAATGTTAACTTTTGTTTGGTTGATATATGTGTGAGTGTGTGTAGTAGTAGTGGTAGTCTTCAGTTTAACGTCTTTCCACTTTGAGTGATATTAGACAAGTAAGTGTGTGTATATGTATATATATGTGTGTGTGTGTGTGTGTGTGTACACACTTACTTTGAGCTTGTTATTGAGTTTGATCATGAATGTGTGGAAGCATGCACATGTGTGTGAATGCATACTTGCTTGCGCTCTGTGTGTACATGTGTGTCTACATGCATTCAAATGGAGCATATAACAAACCCTGACACTTGAACCTTGCTGCTTGCAGGGTGGAGTTTGTCGTTGGAGACAAAGACGTGAAGAAGTTCCGCATGATTGAGAAGCACTACTTCAGGGAGCACTTGTTGAAAAGCTTCGACTTTGAGTTTGGTTTCTGCATCCCTCACAGTCGCAACACGGTGGAGCATATATACAACTTCCCCGAACTGTCCTCTGAACTGAGTAAGTAGAGCGTCATCCCTGAACTGTCCTGTGAACTGAGTAAGTAGAGCATCATCCCTGAACTGTCCTGTGAACTGAGTAAGTAGAGCGACATCCCTGAACTGTCCTCTGAACTGAGTAAGTAGAGCATCATCCCTGAACTGTCCTCTGAACTAAGTAGAGCATCATCCCTGAACTGTCCTGTAAACTGAGTAAGTAGAGCATCATCCCTGAACTGTCCTGTGAACTGAGTAAGTAGAGCATCATCCCTGAACTGTCCTCTGAACTGAGTAAGTAGAGCATCATCCCTGAACTGTCCTGTGAACTGAGTAAGTAGAGCATCATCCCTGAACTGTCCTCTGAACTGAGTAAGTAGAGCATCATCCCTGAACTGTCCTCTGAACTGAGTAAGTAGAGCATCATCCCTGTATTGTCACTGTCGGGTTATGCTGCTGGTCAGTCAACTCAACTGTCTAGCAGATGTGGTGAAGTGTGTGTGGATTTGTCTGAACTTAGTTACACTTTGAGAACCTGAAACTGATAGAAACTTATTTAATTACACATACTTAACCGTGACCCAACTAATGCAGACTCTGGCAGGGGTCTGACATTCCTGTCCTTTGCAAACTACTATCCGCCTATGTGGAGAAAACGAAAGTAACTACGGCTGATAACCTCCTGGATGTAGGTAACCTCCTCTCAACTTATTTGAACACATCAGTCTTAAAGACGTTGCCTCTCTTGTTTGAAGTGAAGTGAAAGGTTATTAGTAGATCTAGTCATTATTCCTGTTTGTATGTTGTGTGTGGTGTATGTTCAAGTAAGCACATGCATTGACACGCTCTGAATGTTTGTGTGTGAGTGTGTGTTCTGGGGGTGGCGGGGGTGGAGGTATGTTTATGTGAGTAGGCGCATGTTTTTGCACTTAATGTGTATGTATGCATATGTGTCAGTAATCCTATTTTGCGGTTTTTTTTTTTATTTTCGATTAATGTTTTTACCCTTGATGTTCTGTCCCCCCCCCCATGCCAGTATTCCTTTTTACCCTGCTACACTTGCTAATAAAGACATAAAAACGAACGAATCAAGGGGGCCGAGTCGAATCGAGTACACAGAATGTAAGAATACAATACAGACAAGCCGCATGCAGCAAAGTAAGGCCAAATGAATACGCTTAATAGCCAAAAAAAGCGTAAGACGAGACAGAGCGTAAACCTGACAAGATGGCGTGGAGAGCCTTGGCCAAAGGAATGATTCAGCGCTTACAGCTTTTAGAGGCGTTTGATTGGCTTAGAGCGGACCGGGCAAGACGGCTCGTCTTTTCACTGTTAGCTGCACAAAATTTGGCCAAGCAGAGCAAACCGATAGGCCTAGTTTGCATCAGTTTGACATGGTTAGTACATGTATCACCAAACATGGAGTATAATACAAACTCCTCCTTTCTATTCCTTTCCATTCTGTTGTAGTGTATTGTTGTGTGTTGACAGTGCGGGATATGGTGGAGCGACCCTTTGAGACGCGGTCGGACAGTTTCTACTTTGTGGAGGACAAGCTGATCATGCACAACAAGGCCGACTATGCCTACAACGGGGGGTCCTAGTGCCTGCTGCCCCCTGTCCGTCTGTCTGTCTGTCTATCTGTCTCCTGTAACATTGTCACAGAGTATTGTCACCCAGTGGGAGTCATTTGTGCGTATGTGTTTGGAGGGGAGTCATGGGGGGGTGTTGGGTGTGGTTGTGTGTGTGTGTGTGTGTGTGTGTGTGTGTAGTTGTGAGCGTCTTTGCCTGTGTGTGTGTGTGTGTAGAACTTCAAGTGTGTGTGCAGTGTGTGTGTGTGTGTGTGTGTGTGTGTGCATTTGTGCATATATGCTTTTTTTTATTTTAATTAATTAATTTTTTTTTCCATTTTGGATGTTCCTGCTCACTTTGTCTGGCAGGCGACTTTGTGACAAAACATTTTCTCTTGACCTTTGCTCAAACAGGGTATATTTCATGGAGGCATGGGTCGTCCTCCATGTCTCGTGGTCCACAGTTCCATGTTTTCTTGTCCGGAGTTGTGTGTGTGTCTGTCCTTTTTGTTGTTGTTGGTGATCCAGGGTCTTCTTTTTCTTCTGATTGTTGCCCCCCCCCCCCCTCCCCCTCCCCCCACCCCCCATCCCCCCTTTTTTTCTGTTTGTTTTGATTGTTTATTCTGGGCCCTTGTCTGGTCTTTCCAAGGTGGTTGTTCTAGTCTGTGTGTCATGATGTTTTTCTGCTTGTTTATCATGGTTCATTTTTGATGAAATTGCCGTTAGTTTATTTATTGGATTAAAAGAAGTGCCAGCAAACCCAGGTATGAGAACAGTGTTGGGAATATTGCTTGGCGTTGGCCACATCTTCCCTTCCCCCGTGTTGCTTGTTGCTTATGCTTAGGGATAATTTCTGTATGTCAGTAACGTATACACAGATAAGGATAATTTCTATATGTCAGTAACGTATAAACGTATACAGAGATAGGGATAATTTCTGTATGTCAGTAACGTATACAGAGATAGGGATTATTTTTTTATGTCTGTAAGGTAAGCAGACTTGTAAGCACAAACCTGTTTCTGTTCCGAAGCTTACAGTGAATTCAGCAGTTTGTGTTCTCTGTTGCATCAGTTTCTGGTCGTGTGTATGTATGTGTGTACCGTATAAAGATCGCCCACACTGATGAGTGTCCGTGTGGCACTGGACCCCAGACCCCTGAACACATCCTCCAACACTGCCCAACCCATGAAGCTCTACGGCGTCAAACCTGGCCAGGGGGCACAGAGCTACAGGCGCAGCTTTGGGGAGACCGCCACGACCTGGAGAAGACCGTGGGTTACGTCGTGGCGATAGGGGTGACCGTCTGACGCAGCCAAAACATCGAACGCGGAAGAAGAAGAAGAAGAAGTATGTGTGTGTGTGCTTGTGTGCATTTTGTCATGACGACTGATATTATAACTCATATTGATACACATTGTATACCCTGTCAGTTGGATTGTTTTGTGTCAGTGAGGTTGTAAATAATTTATCACAGTCACTGAACCATATTGGAAGTCTTGTTGAGAATTCATCACTCTTCCGCACTGTGTTGTTGTGGGTTAAAACTTTGTCAGTGAAGGCTCTATCACACGCCTCGTGTCTGTAAAAATGCTTGTCTGTGGAGTGACTGATTTATTTATTTGTTGTTTCCTGTGCTTGATCAAACTGTTGTAGTCCACTCATGTTTGATACCAGTATGTGCTTAATGCCTTGTTTACATATTTTACCCATGGCGGTTACGAAAGGTTGTCAGTGTTCACGCACACTTGGAGACATTTGACTGCATTGAAAACATGCAGCGGTCTAAAGTTTTGAGCATACTCAGCACTGCATTAGCCCGAAACATTGGAGTAGGTTTGAATTTCTTTCCAAATGAAAATGGTTACTGTCCAGCTTTAAGTTTAACGTGTGGTTGGCACCCCAATTTGTGCCAGTTTTTTTTTTTCTCTGTGATTTTGGGTTTATGCCATTTTCAGCTACTTCTGTACTACACAGAAACATGTTTTGTTGACAGCTGATATTTTAATGGCTATTCTTAATAATTGGAGACCAGGGGATCAAGAATTTGAATTATAATGTACTTCACCTTTAATGGAGACTAAGTCCTGATAATGGTCTTTATTTCCTGGTCGAAATACACCTGTCAAAGAATTAACTGCATGCAGTTTGCTGCTGTTTAATCACCAGCTGTAAAAAAAACAACTAAGTATGAAATTTGACCTGTGTTTTAGCGGTATTTCTCTTTTCTGCGATTTGCCCTTCAGTAATGGCCCTTATAAATCTCTCCTGAGATGTTGACTACACATTTTTTCAAAGATATTAACACTGTTTTTTTTGTTGTTGTTGTTTTTACAAGATCTGATACAATATATACATCATTTTGCAGTTGTTTTCTTTCTTTTTATCACGTTTGTCAAAATCATGTTTTCACTTATGTGTTGTTCAAAGCGCGCGCGCGCACACACACACACTCGCAAATCAATACTTACTTGCCGATTTCAGTGTGTATTTGCATGTCGTACATTTGTATGACTTTCATCAAGCCTCGCGTTTTCTTTTATTTGGATATTTATGCAGTCATTTTTGCATAATATATTGCATTGATTTTTCTTTTGAAGAATTTAGAAATCCATCTTTTTGCGATACTTTACATGATTTTTTTTTTTTTAGCATGAATTTTTATTATTTGTTGTCATTCAGGATTCCAGAAATTGCTGCTTTTTTTTTTTTTTTTTTTTTTTTTTTTTGAGAAAGGATTCTTCTCATGACATCTTTTTCATTCATTTTGTATTTACTTTGTTCCTGATGATCAGAATGTTGTGGCCTGATGAATATTTTCACCACTTTTTCCATTCATGGTTTGGTTGCACCTGCACTGGTTTGTTGCACAAAGAGTCTTTGTGTGTGTACAGAACTTTACAACTGGTGAGCCACGTTCCCTGGTCATTGTTTTTTTTTTGTTTGAGAAATGTTCTTGCTGGAGATGAGGACTTGGAGAAGAAATATTTTTGTGGGTAAGTCCTGTTTTAGTATCCTAAATTCAGGGACCTATATTTTAACAGCAAATTTTGTGCGTGATGAATCTCTATTGCCAATAGTAGATGTTGTAGCCGGTTTTCAGCAGCTTTTGACTCATATTTTGAGGGTTATTGTGCTTGATTTTGAAACAGAATCGGTGGCTGAACTCAGTTGGAGTCATCTGGCTAGGTCTGCAGTGACACGTTCATTTAGTTTGTGCCAGTCGGAGAGTGGTTCTTTCTGTTTTGGGCCCTGCAAACCATGCAAATGTAAACAAACAAAAAAACAGATGGCAAGTGTCAGTTTGTGTTTATGAAACCAGTCATTTTGCATTGTATTATGCCAAATTCTTGATGATAAGGGTTGATTACCCATATATGCCTACTTAGGATAATGCACAAAGAATGTCATTTGGTCCCAGGATTTAGGATACTTTAATTGGGCATTACCTGTTTTTGCCTTGAAAATGGTTTGACAGCTCTGATCTCTGTACAGATGTGTCTGTATCTTGCCTGTTTGCCACTGTCTCACTTAGACAGGGAAACAAAGCAGGGTCAGAATCACATTGTAACATGTTTTTTGTGTTTTTTTGGTCATCGTAGTGTGTCTTGTCTCTATGGTGATGTGTTCTCTCTTCTCCGTTCAGTGTGTGTGTGCGTGTGCGTGTTTTTGTGTTTGTGTGCATTCACTTGTGTGAGTGAAGAGAGGAAGATAGTATTGTGTTATTGTAGTTTTCATTTTCTTGATCAGTTATGTCTGGTTTTATTCACCCCTTCTTTATGTGCAGATTAGATTCAGAGAGAATGATTCGATTATCTAAATTACTGCTCAGCATGTAGTAATGTTGACAAACCTTTTTGAGTAGGAGGCTCGAGTTAAATGTATTTATTTAAAAAAAAAATTTTTTTTTAAGCCATTGGAGATTGGTTGGGGTGAAAAAATAAATAATTTTGAAAAATTATCGGAGTAAAGGTTGGTCCCTTGTGTGGTGGGTTAACAAATGAGAATTGAGCATTTTTTTCACATTGTTTTTTTGGTTCTGTTTTTGTCGAAGACCATTTTGTTGTTTTTGTCCAATTGAACTCTACGTAAGTGTCATCACATTGAGAACAGAAAGTAATTTTCAGATCCAGGTATAATCAAAATTTCAACCACAGCCACTTTACTCACTTTGATCTAATGCTACATGATTACATCTTTGAATTATTGATTTTATTTAATCAATCTTTAGATGAAAATTTTGTAATAATCTTTTGAAAATTTTGGGTGAGTTGCATGTAGCCATGAATATTTTTGCCGATCAGAATTGTGCCATTTTGTTTTCTGACACTGCCCAGACAATCCAGTAATGGTCTTACATGTTCATGAAATTGCTGCCTTTAATTGTCAGCATTGAAGCATTTGGGAATTTCCTCTTAACAGACGATGACAGTCATTTTTAGGGTGTATTGTTTGCTGACAATACCCAGACAATTCTGTCTAGTCATGGCCTTCATGCTGTCATTAATATCAACTGAACAAAGACTCTTTAACAATGCCAAAATATAGTGTTCCAACAATTGTTTTCAAATTATATGTATAACACATTCCCCAAGCTGCTGTGAGTGAGACCATTCTCCTCATGAAAAAACCCCATTTTTTCCCTTTTGTTTTGTTTAACATTGTTTTCCTTTTAAGATTTTTTTTGGATACTGAAAAGTTTATTTGGTTTCAGTGTATTATACTTGGAAGATGAGAGCCTTTTCATTTGAGATTTAACAAAGTATTGTTTATACCGCTCAGTTCTTTTTGAAGTTGCTGTTGAGTTTGTGTGTTCTTGCACAGACAGTGTTGAAGGATTTATGGAATAAGAGATTGTTATCAGACAACATGAACATCCAGAGCGATCATGAATAGGTGACATTTTTCTTTCTTGATTTTTTTTTAATTTTTTTTTTTATTATTGTCTTCCTTCCTTAATTTTATCTTCAGATTTATTTCCAGGTTGCAGTGATTCTGTGATTTAAAAAAAAAATCTTTTGTAATGGTTCTCCACATGTACAACAGTACTTGGATATTTTTGTTGTGAAGTACGTTTAATAGTGACTGTTCTGGTTTTTGTTGAAAATATTGCATGTGCAGCAGTGTTTTTTGTTTGTGTGTTCAGTGATAAATATTGAACGCCATTGTCAATTCTAAGTTTGTTGAAAGTATTGCATGTGCAACAGTATTTTTTGGTTCAGTAATTTTCGAAAGTGAATGTTCATGTCTAGTTTTGTTGAAAATGTTATTTGTCTCGTCAGATGGTTTTGTACTTATGGAAGTCTTTTCCTCCAGATATCATAGGATAAGTGATTGTGTGTGTGTGCGCGCGCGCGTGTGTGTGTGTGATCTACTTCCTTCACATTCCCAGGTTAATGAATGTAACGTTTCATGTGCAAAACAAAATTGAAAATCAAAACAAAGATTATGCCACTTCAGTATGTAAATATCTGAAATGAAATTTGTTTTTCTTCTCAGATCGTGCTTGTAATTGTCTTAAATGAATTTTGTTTTTTCTTTGTCAGTGATGTGCCATTTGGCATCTGTGTATTTTGTGTGTGTGTGTGTGTGTGTGTGTGTGTGTGTGTGCATGCAGTGGTGTAAGTCATGCACTGTCAGTGACTGGGTCTGTGGAAGTCTGTGGTGGTCTTCTGTGTCCTTTGTGCTGTCATTGTGAGCCTCTGTGCATCATGACATTTAGATTTTAGTGCATTGACTTATTCATATATTTTTTTAATTTCACTTATATGTTCAGGATTTACAGAAACACCTTGGGTAGGCTCTGAAGGCTTGGGTTTGTGTGGAAGTCAGGCAAGTGCTGGTGGTTTAAATTAAAAAAAATTTTTTTTTTAGATGATGATGATGTGTAGTGTGCATGGATTAGTCCACATGCTCCGACACGTTGAAACTGAAACTGCATCATGGCCTGAACAGTGCTGTGTAAAAGAAGTGAGGTCCAGTTTTCTGCCAGAACCATAGCTGACTCGGGATCTTCTGGGGGCGCTGCACTGTAGCGACACGCTCTTCCAGGGGGGAGCAGTCCGAATTCCACACAGAGAGATGTGTTGTGATAAAAAGGAATACAGGACAGTACAATATATACATACAGTACAGTTCAGTATATACACTATATACAGTATAATACATACAATATATCTAGCTTCGGTACAGCACATGCTGTATGAATAATTATTGGGTCTGGGGAATAAACTTATTTCAAAGACTTCACTGTGAACACCCTTGCACAGCCACATTGGAGTTTGAACATGCACATGTTTCCACACTAGCACGAGAGGTTGCTGCAGTTCGTTAAGTAATGAAGAATACCACTTCAGGAGATGCACAAATGTCATAAGCGCTGCTTTCTGATTATCAGTGCAGAATTCTTTACGTTTTTGTCGTCGACGTTGCTCATGTGATTAGTCACAAAAGTTTTCACTTCTGTTTTCTTTTCTTAAGTAAGACTTTCATTAATATTTGTCGATTTGTTTTTTTGAAAAAAATGTACACTTTGATTGCAGTAATTTTAGAATGTGAATGTGGATTTATTGTAGTGATTCAAACTTTTTTTTTATATTTGTTTTAGCCCTGAAAATAATGGAAAAAAAGATGTGTTTTGGTGTGCTATAAAGTCTGATTTACCATTAAAAGTGTTATCACTCTTTTTTTACCTGTTGTATGTTTTATTGATCGACAGGTAAGAGAATACGCTGATCATCTCTTCTCTTCTCTGATCCTTTTCTGTACCTGTGAGCATGTTGTTGGAAAGCACTGAGCCACAATAACTGGAATGCAACTGGAAATTATATGATTTATTTTTGATTAGCAAAAAAAGAAGAAAAAAAAGTTGTTCAACACAGCTGAGCAGCTCTTGACAAAACTTTGGGGGGAAAGTCTGAGAGATTTGAAAATAACATGAAGATTGTCATTCATGAAACCAGCGCAACAACTGATAATTTAAGTTGGACTTCAATCTGAGGGTCCTGGGTTTGAATCTCAGTCACAGCATCTGGTGGGTTAAGGGTCAACAGATGTGCAGGCATGCCAGTGCATGAACCCTTTTTGTGTGTATGCACATGCAGAAGATCAAATGTACACATTAATTTAAAGATTTTGTAATCCATGTCAGCGTTTGGTAGGTTACAGAAACGAGCACATACCCAGTTTGCACCCCCCCCTCCCCATCCTCCCCACCCTGCCTGCCAAAATGGAGAACGGCTGCCCACATGGGCGGGGTAAAAAGGTTTGTGTGAAAAAAGCCTGCTCTGTTCATTAGAGTGAATCTGGGAGCTGAAGCACATAAACATAGAAGAAGAAAGTTCATTCATGAAACAATACAACACTTAGTCCACACATTTTCAAAACAGTTTTATTTTCAAGGCAACAAGTGTTTTTGCAAATCACAGCCACACACACAGACACACACGCACACACGTGTGCCACTTGTGAATTTCACCACACTTTCTTGTCCTATTTTACAAGTAAATTTGATTACAGCCTCAAAACAGTCATGCACTTATGGGTACTCGCTTATTCAATCATAATTATTGTACGTCGCACAACATTAATACAGAATATTACTGATATGAAAAGGTATGTTTGATAAAATTGTTCTGCATGTGCAAAGGCTTTGGCACATACATGTACACTGCTACATGCAGTGATACACAAGAAAACATACTTTTATATTTACTTTTATATCTACCAGTTGCTCTTTTTGCATGGCACCACACACATATATATGAATACACAGACACACACACATATGCAAACATGCACAAACTTGCATAAAAATGTAAAGGCTCCCACGCATCATTTAAAACCTCAAGCACAAGCTGGTCAATGACACAAGTTCTCCCAGCAACACATACTTCCTGGCAGAAGGCAAAAGCAGTGCAACTGGATTTATTGCAGTTTATGTTTGTAGTCCTTTTCTGACTGCTTCAGTGGAATATTACCTGCAACACAGCATGCACTGTATACTGATGTAGGTGTGGTGATAAACTGATGATCATCCCTTACCCACCACTCAAATCCAGAAGCAACATGAACACTGATGTAGTTTAAGCATGATTAATACCAGTAAGGCAATGAAATTCACTTTCCCCAAGAATTATTTAATACTGATAATATGTGTGTGTGTGTATGTGTGTAGTTTAAGCATTCATTAATGCCATTAAGGCAAAATATTTTACTTTTAATTTTACCTGACTTACTTGAAAGAGATAACATTCATCTATATAAATCTACCTATTTATCTATCTACGTAAGCAAGATTAACTTTCAATGGTTAAGACTGCTTTCAAACATACATCAAAGTTTGCGTTACCAAGAGGGCTTTCTGCCAATCACATCTCATGGGCATTCAGAGTGGTGGCTTAGTGGCAATCATGGAACTGGGTGTCTACAGGTTCAATTCTTGAATGGACCAGGATTTTTGCATTCCCCTTTGTCAGACCCTGAGTGGTGCTTTGGGTACTAGTCTTTAGGATGAGAATAAACCAAGGTCCCTTTTGCAGCATGCACTTTGAAAAAGAATCCACAGCAACAAGAGAGTTGTCCCTGGTGAAATTATGTGGAAAATCCACTTCTGATAACATAACAAATACACCTGGAAACAGAAAAAAAAGAGTAAGGATGGGACTGCACTGTCACGACATGCTCTCCCAAGGGGAGAGCAAGCAACTCTCACACAGAAATCTTTGTGACAAAAAGTTATACCAGACATAATCCATCAGTGTCACAACAATAAAATACCAACAGTAATGGTATTGTTCACTTGTCTGTTCTGCATCAGACAAGCCTCAAAATGCTTTGAACTTATGCCGTGCAAACAATAACAAACATTAAAAAACCATGTCAAAATCAAGAGATTGTATTTCCCCCATATCCTCTCTCTCTTTGCTGTATGAAGAGCACAGGAACAGGAGTCATAATGGCTGCCGGAAAAAGAGGGTGCTAGTCAGGGGGACAAAGGGGAGGTTACCTACTTCCGGGAGGTTATCAGCCGTAGTACTTTCGTTTTCTCCGCATAGGCGGATAGTAGTTTGCACAGGACAGGAATGTCAGACCCCTGCCGGAGTCTGCACTAGGTGGGTCACAGTTAAGTATGTGTAATCAAACAAGAGATGGTATTTCCCCCACATCCTCTCTCTCTCCCCTCCTCCCACATTCACTCCTAGTCCTGGTCACCTCCGAACTGTCCACAATCAAATGAACTTAAAATTACCTTGAATGGAACAGAGAGACTGAAAGAAAAAGAAAGAAACGTAGAGAAGAGGATGGAGAAAAAGATGGGGGTAGAACGAAAAGACGGAAGAATAATACCTGGTGGGGCAACAAAATACTCTTCTTCTGTTTTGGTGGCATTGGACAAAATGCGTGCCCGGCAGTTCCCTTCAGTTTCGTCATCTTCTCGAAGATACAGTTCCCTGTTGAAAGATAAGAGGCCTTCAGAAATGACTAAAAACAACCAAACTCGCTAACTGTCACTTGTGTCAGCCCAAACTGTCAAAATGAAGGGTGCTTCCTTTTCCACAATGCACAGTTATTGAAGTACTCAAACTGCTGTCAAAACTGGGAATGAACTGTGTGAGTGAAAACACAGACCTGACAAATAAAAAAACAACAACCAACATTGATATAAACTGTATTTGAAAGACTATTCCATCACTGCAGGCCTGCAATATAATGACCAGTCATTGCTGATTAACACATACCTTTTGATACAAAAATCATACAAACATGCATGCAACCACTGTAAGCTCTTACCCCTTTCTCTCTCTCTGTCATACACACGTAACCTTGTTTCATAACAACTGCAAACACGCATGCGCGCGCACACACACACACACATTTCTTTCAGGAAAACTGCAAAAACATACACTTCAGAACAACTGCACACAATGCAAACACACACACACACACACACTTCTTAAACCCATGTTTACCCTCTCATCTTTCCCATCTCAATATTACCTATCTTTAGAACACAGGATAACTGCTGCACACCCATCTCACCTATCTTCCAGCACACAGGACAAAGGCTCCACCCCCATCTCACCTATCTTCCAGCACACAGGACAAAGGCTCCACCCCCATCTCACCTATCTTCCAGCACAGAAGACAAAGGCTCCACCCCCATCTCACCTATCAGCACATAAGACAAAGGCTCTACCCCCATCTCACCTATCTTCCAGCACAGAAGACAAAGGCTCCACCCCCATCTCACCTATCTTCCAGCACACAAGACAAAGGCTCCACCCCCATCTCACCTATCTTCCAGCACACAGGACAAAGGCTCCACCCCCATCTCACCTATCTTCCAGCACAGAAGACAAAGGCTCCACCCCCATCTCACCTATCTTCCAGCACACAGGACAAAGGCTCCACCCCCATCTCACCTATCTTCCAGCACACAGGACATAGGCTCCACCCCCATCTCACCTATCAGCACATAAGACAAAGGCTCTACCCCCATCTCACCTATCTTCCAGCACAGAAGACAAAGGCTCCACCCCCATCTCACCTATCAGCACATAAGACAAAGGCTCTACCCCCATCTCACCTATCTTCCAGCACAGAAGACAAAGGCTCCACCCCCATCTCACCTATCTTCCAGAACACAGGACATAGGCTCCACCCCCATCTCACCTATCTTCCAGCACACAGGACATAGGCTCCACCCCCATCTCACCTATCTTCCAGCACACAGGACAAAGGCTCCACCCCCATCTCACTTATCTTCCAGCACACAGGACAAAGGCTCCACCCCCATCTCACTTATCTTCCAGCACACAGGACATAGGCTCCACCCCCATCTCACTTATCTTCCAGCACACAGGACAAAGGCTCCACCCCCATCTCACTTATCTTCCAGCACACAGGACATAGGCTCCACCCTCATCTCACCCATCTTCCAGCACACAGGACATAGGCTCCACCCCTATCTCACCTATCTTCCAGCACAGAAGACAAAGGCTCCACCCCCATCTCACCTATCTTCCAGCACACTGGACATAGGCTCCACCCCCAATTCACCTATCTTCCAGAACACAGGACATAGGCTCCACCCCCAATTCACCTATCTTCCAGCACAGACGACAAAGGCTCCATCCCCATCTCACCTATCTTCCAGAACACAGGACATAGGCTCCACCCCCAATTCACTTATCTTCCAGCACACGGGACATAGGCACCACCCCCATCTCACCTATCTTCCAGCACAGAGGACATAGGCTCCACCCCCTCTGTGTCGACCATGTAGAGCTGGTTGGCTGACTGGATGGCTGCTGACAGTCGTTGCAAACCTTCTTCATTGCTGAACTCCACCAGCGACAATCGCTCCAGCTGGTCCACCAACTCACGGCTGATTTCTTCCACCTGAGGATAAGTAATTAGTGTACACAAGACCTCTGTGAGAGGATGACTGAGAGTGATCTAACGTAGTTGTCAACCTTCCAAATGAAAAACCTTTTGTACTTTCTGGCTGAATTTTTGTTTCATCTGAGCAGTATAGGAGGGTGCGCTGAGTACCCCATTCTTATCGGCTCCCACATTAATGACACAGTGTGCTTTCTGTTTCTGTGGCAGTTGATTAATTTACTGACAATTGTAAAAAGAGACAATGGTGAAAAAAGATCAACACTGTCACACAGACTTAAATGTCTGGTGCTCATGATTTGTAATAGACTGTAATTTGTGTGGGATTTCATTATGGCATACATTGTGCTGTGCTGTGCTATGTGTGTGTGTAAATGTGAGTGTGCGTACATGTGTGTGTGTGTGTGTGTGTGCATGCGTGCATGCACATATATGTGTGTGCATGTGTGTGCGCGCACATGTGTGTGTGTGTGTGTGTGTGTGTGTGTGTGTGTATGCATGTGACACTTATTAATATAGCCATCAACATGCATGAACACAAGTCGCACACAACATGATCTCTGACAGATCCAATTCTTTACCGCAGGAAGTTTGCTGCTGTCCACTGGGATCCATGTTGGTTTTTCTGGAACCTGAAAAGTATCAATGACTCACTGATTGTCAACACTCACTGTAAACCAAGAATGAGATAGAAAACTACTTGTTAAAAAAAAAAATAGAAAGAAAATAAGGAGCTCAGCTTCTCACTTTCTCTTATGCTTTCTTTCTTTATAAATCAACAAGTTGCGAGATTCCTTGCAATTTTGTGTAATCTAGCATATCACACACACACACACACACACACACACAGAGTGCACATTATTTCAATTAAATAACTGACCATAGAGGAGTGGGATATATTTGATCTGAAATACATGAGAGACAGAGACAGAGAGAGAGAGAGAGAAGAAGAAGAAGAAGAAGTTTGACAGCATGTGAGGACCCCAATAAAGAAAGTGCTTTCACTGCAAACAAAAAGCAATTCTAAATAATTGTTGTTATAGTGTTAACACCACAACAGAGATGGGTCAAAGGGGAGAGCTAGCATGTTCGCTAGCAATAAGATGGTTGGAGAGAGAGAGAGAGAGAGAGAGAGAGAGAAGGATGGAAGAGTGACTGTCAAGGCCATCCATCAACAGATCTGCAGGTTTCGTAGACTCAGATGCGTGGCACTCAGAGAGTCCAGGGTGTCAGCCTCCACACCAGTGTCAGGCAGGTCGTTCCAGTCTCTCAAGGTGGTCGGGAGAAGTGACTGTTGCCGGAATTTGGTGCTGTATTGGATTAAGCACGACGGGTGGAGATCACTTTTGTCTGTGTCGAAGAGGAGCTGGGACGGTCTTTGATGATCTTGAGTACCATTGCCTGGCTTGCAACTTTCTTTCGAGGATGGCAAGCAGTTCGTCAATCATGCCCGAGATTCTTGTAAATAGCTTGTGTTAATATTCTCAAATTTGGCTGCAGCAAGACTGAGACCAGCTATTGCTTACCTTTGTTGAGAAACGTTGGTTTACCAAATGACACTGTCGCAAAGACAGGTAAATTCGTCTTACAAACATGTCGAGAGAAAAAGCGTCTGCTTTCACAGTTCGCGTATGAGTATATCCCCCTTCAAAAGAATTTGATTTTCAGATACCCTTGGGTCTTTGTGTCGCGGTTTCTCTAAATGTTCTCTTTAAGTTGTATGCATTGAAATAAAACGCAGTAGTGATGCTATTATAAAGCATAAAAGACGAAAATATATATGAACTTAATACCGGAAGAAGGAAGGGTTTTGATGACGGATGTGAACAGGCAATACTTCCTCCATGCTTGTGGTGATCGGCCGCATTAACTTTTTAAAATATTTTGCATTGCTCAAAAGTCTGTTCTAGAACGTGCAATTAGCAAAGTACTGCCACAGTGAATATGAATAGTGTTGGTGATCACTGCGGAGAGCTGAAAAAAGCATATGAGGAATGTTTCAATAAATGGTTTTCAGAGAAATTTCTTAAAGGCGTCACCGAAGACTCGTGTGCTCCACTTTTTAGAGAGTACCAACAGTGCGTCAAGGTGATTTGGGTCACTTTTATTTGGCGTAAATTATGCCTTGGCTTTCAGGCAGAAATTCATTGTGTGCATTTGGTTTCTTTACTGTTGTAATTGCATATATTTTATCACTTTCTCCAATTATATGACAGCGGAAAAACAGCTCGCAGGGAAAGATAATGCTATTTAATTCAGGATAACAAGTTGACTTTTTATCGCTTTATTGGTTGAAGTATTTCTTAGTTTGCACTCATGATAAAGCAGTCGACGATTTCTCATTCACTGTTCTCAAATTTGGACTGATAAAACTGAAAGTAATTCAATTGTTAGAAGCAGGAGAAGAAAGAATTTACTGAATAGTCTCCCCTTTATCATTCATATGTATTCATGTCTCATGAAGTGTTTCTGGCAGCCAGTCTTACATTCAAAGCAAGTGTCAAAATGAAGATCCGTGTATGTGCAACGTGTGTGTGATAATGGGCGCTCAGATATTTTACTTGAACCCTTTTTTCGTGTTCACTTGTTGCCATTTGGAACAATAATAAATTAGACACACACACACACACACACACACTCTCTCTCTCTCTCTCTCTCTCTCTCTCTCTCTCTCTCTCTCTCTCTCTCACACACACACACACAGAAATAGGGAAAATATTTTCAAGACAAATGAAGGGACAAGAAAGAAATGAAATAAGAAGCATGCACCCATGCATGCATATGATGACATATATCCAGAATCCGTGCATCCAGAATTGGCCTCTTCTCCCATATGAGGACACACACCGACAGATAAGCCTGCCTGCATACTCATCCGTCAGTCTGACAGGAGACTCCATCACATGTATACATATGCATTCACATTATTTCCCATGTTTGCATTTTATTTTGAATCAGTACATCTTTAAAGACAGATTGATACCATCAGTTACATGCATAAACATTAACATAGAACAAGATATGCATGTCTCAAGTATTGTTAAAGCCCATGAGATTATGTCTCTTACTGGAGGGAGCAGTAGCTTATGTGTATTGTCTTTGTGTATCATGTTTCATTGTTTGTATGTAGTCCATGTTTATTGGTTGACTGGCTAATCTATGAACACAAGTTGTTGATTTTGGACTCTGAAGTAATGGCTAAGTGACTGTGCCTGACATGGCATTGAGCGTTCTGCAGTTTGATTCCAGCAAGCATCAGGATTTTTACTTCCTGCTCCTCTGAACTTTGTGTGGTGCTCTGGGTGCTACCACTAGTCTTTTGGGTGATACAGTACACTGAGGTCGAGCATGCAGCATGGCCTAGTGCATGTAAAAGAACCCAAGGCTACAAGAGAGTTGTCCCTGGTAAAAAAAAAAGAAAGAAAAAAAAAGAAAGAAAAAAGACAGAACATTGAGATGTGGAAAAAAACAGAGCAAAAGTGTGGCATTGTGTTATTGCGACACACACTCAATGGAGAGAGGTCCCCAAAGTGTTCACATAGAAATTTTACTGAAGTGAAATACAATATAATGCAAAAATAATGCATACACATATACAAATAGTAAAGAGTGGTAACTCTCTCCATTCACAAGGTACACAACTTCAAGTCAGTGCTGCTTACGCTACCAATTCAGCTAGCACACAGGTAAATAAAAGGTACATTCCTCAAAAATGGAATGCATATACATATAGCTTTATGATTTGTTAAGTTTATTTTATTTTAATGTATGATGGATAAGGAAAATTAAAGATAGATAAGAAAATAGGTGATGGCCAGGAAAGTACATTTTTCACAAGAGCTTTGAAAGCAACAAGAGCTTTGAAAGCAAGTGGCAGCTAAAAGCAATAGTTTCAATATCTGCTTATTAAACAGTAGAGCCTGAGTATGATATATTGTTATGCTCATCCACATACATTGTCAAAAAAACCAAAAAAAAAGAAGCAAAACCTTGAAATGTTAAATCACATGCACATGTCCATACACACGCATGCAGTGATACACACATATATTTGTGTGCGCACAATCAAAAACAGTGCACAAGAACAGCAAGTATAACATGTTTTCTGTGCTTGCACATGTTTCAGAAAGCAATCAAAGAGAAGAAGCTGAATCTGTGGGAACTGGAGAAAGACGTTCTGGGCACGGACAAGGAGCAGAAAGTGCCCCCTGGCAGCGGCAAGTGATCACACCAGATGGTACCTTCACAGAGCGCCACCTTCCAGTAGCCTGCATGCCATTCGCAAGCTCAGAAGTCTTGAGACCGTAGAACTGACACAGGTGTGGAGAGCCTAGCAATGCTTGGTAGGGGAGAACACAAGCAGAAAAGTGGAGGATAAAAAAAAAGAAGAAAAAAAGCAACAACTAAGAAATAGACGTTAGATTCTCGAAGTAATGATATCGGATGGAAAGTAGATTATACGTGTAGCTGCTAAGATTTATGTATCAGTGAGACTGATTTAAAGTAACCTTCACTTGTAGCTTTGCCAGCTTACTGGCAGTGCTGATGATGTTGGTGTAATAATCGTCTTGTGTACTTGCATGTGCTAATGTCAACAGATTTTGTTGTTGTTGTTTTTTTGTAAACACTGTTTAAAAGCAGCTGAATTTACTTTTGCAAGCAATTTATCAGCCAACTGATTGGAAAGGATATATTTATTACTGTTATGTAATATGTCTTCGTATGTGTATTATACAGGGAACAACCTCTGGGTAGAATGCTGCTGATTAGTTGAAAATCCTTTCCTATTCTGCTGGCTCAGTGATAGATTTTGTTATGATTACCCATGTCAAGAAATTGGGAATTAGGATGCAATGTACAGAGATATAGATTTTATTGGATGTTTATGAATTATGAGGAAATTTTTTGCAGACTTTTGCAATTGATAATTCAACTTTTTAGCATTTTCTGTATCATCAGTATATAGTCAGCAGATTCTGATAATGATTGAAAAAAACAACAGATATTGCTGATACAGTTGCAACTATGTTTTCATTTTGTTGCACTTGAATGTTAGTATGATTTAAGAATATTTTAAACTGTAGTCTAGGGATGGAAGTTGTATTAACACAGTCTTGCATTTAGCAAAAATCCGCTAAAAAAAAAAAATCTTATTTTGTTTGAGTACAGTATAAGTACCACGGCACAAAATACCCCAAAGTAGTAAAAACATATGTATACCACAGTTTAAATTTTTTTTTTTTGAATAGGCATACCGTGGCATTAAGAATGACTTGTAACTTTTTCTCCCTCAGTTGAACTTCTTTTCAGAATTTGATTTGTCCAGTATTAGCACTGTTTAAAGCCAACGTGTTTGTTTTGTATTACATATTCAGAGCAAGGTTCACCAAATTATGTAAGTTTAAACCCAAGTATGTTTATCCATGAGCGAGAAAAGCAAATTATTAGCGTGTTGATGAGGTATTTGCAGCTGTCTGTTTATTCATGAGCAAGAAAAGTAAATGATTAGTTTGTTGATGAGGTCTTTTGCAGTCTTATAGCTGTGGGGTAAAAGATACCAAGAGAACATCATGGCCACAGTCCAGAACGGCACTTGTAACCCCATGCCAGGTACCTCACAGCCTGCAAAGTGTCACACTGCCATGCCTTTACATGAAAAGGTTGACTTGTTAAATCGCATCAAAGAGCTTCCCCCTGGCACCACCAACGTGAAGATATGTGAAATATTTGGGATATCCAAGTCCACGTTGAGCAGGCTCCTAAAATCTGAAGCAAAGATCCGGGAGAACTTCAGGTACTGTAAATATTTCAAGCGTTACACCCCCTGCAAGGACCCTGATGTGGACGAGATGCTGAAAGACTGGTTCTATGCAGCCAGGGCCAAAGGAATGACCATCACCAAACCCATCCTCAAAGTGAAGGCGGGAGAGCTGGCGCAGAAACTGGGGCGAACAGAGTTCTCCGCCTCGGACGGCTGGCTGTCTCGCTGGCAGGTACGCCACAACGTCAGCTTTAAACGGGGGCATGAAACAACGAAGATGGACATGCCTTGTCCCCAAGACTGGTTCACCAAAGTGTTGCCGGAGTTGATAGAGGAGTATGGGCCAGACGGGGTGTACCATGCCACAGAAACCGGACTGTTTTACAGAGCGGCGCCGGACACCTCCTTCATGTTTTCCTGTGAAAGAAGCGAATCCATGAGAGCGATGGAGCAGGTTACGGTGCTGGTGTGTTCCAACATGACTGGGCGAGACAAGCGCAAGCTGCTGCTGATTGGAGAAAACCCCTCACCTGTCTGTTTCAAAGGCTTGGACGTCAACCGACTGCCGGTGACCTACCGAGCCAGCAGGGGAGCTATGATGACCGCCACAGTGTTTGATGAGTGGTTGAGTGAGTGGGACGCTCGCCTTCTGGCGGAGGGTCGCAAAGTTCTGGTGCTGGTGCAGAATTGTTGCGCACACCCTCCTGTCACCACACTGTGCAACATCCGGCTGGAGTTCCTTCCCCCTTGCACGGGTTCCGTGGCCCACCCCTTGCACCAGGGGGTGGTGAAGAAGCTGAAGACGCTGTACCGGGTGGAGATCCTGCAAATGGTGCAGGGGTACAACGAGGAGAGCCAGGTGGCCAGGCGGGATGTGGCGGGGCCGGTGCATGTCAGTTCCAGGATCACCGTGCTGGACGCAGTTCAATTCCTGGCCAAGAGCTGGCGCGCCATACGAGAGTCTGTCATTGCCGCAGCTTTCCTTAAAGCAGGCTTTGAGTTTCCTGGAGAGAGAGACGGTGACGATGTGTGCTTGGAATCAGATGCGGCGGAACTGGAACACAGCCTTACGCTGCTGGGGCTCCCCAAGATGGAGAACTGGGAGGAGTACAACAGCATTGATGATGCTGTTCAGTGCGTGGAGGAGAGCAACCCAGACGAAGATCTTGTGGAGGCTGTGGTGGCCTCGAAGAAACGCAAGCTGCTGGAGCTGTCTGAACAGGCGGAGTCGTCTTCTACTCAGATGGAAGACAGTGGTGATTCGACCTCTTTTCAGTCTGGTACAGAGACAGCAGAAGCTGTCGAAGAACCTGTTCCCATGGTAACAAACATTGAAGCGAAGCAGAGCCTGTCCACACTTCAGCGGTTCTGCACCCAGCAGGGGCTGAGTGAGTCGATCTGCAGCTTGTTGGACAAGCTGCAAGATGAATTGAACACTTTCTGCTATGAGGAGAAGAAAAATGGCAAGTTGTGACCCGTACTGTGTGCTAAGCTTGCTGACTTGTTGACACTCCAGTGTGGATGTGTGGACTGATGTTTTGCATGGTGTGACTGATTCAGTGATGGTGTGGGCTTGGAGGTTATCTTGGGTGTTGGACAGTTTGGGTATGAAGGATGGATGAATTGATTGGTGAAATTTTTTTTGTATATTTGATGTATAAATATTGTATTCTTTACCATGGTCATTCATCGTATTGATTGTGGACCACTGAAGAACTGTCTGAATGTGACAAAAAAATTTATGCCACAAAAATTTTTAAATGACATGCGTTTTAAACTTAATTTTCTTTCAATGGGTGGGATGGGGGGTGAGGGGGATGCAATTTTTGTTAACATTCGAATGCTAACACAAAGGATTGTTGCAGTAACAGAGTTGCTAACATGTTACTAAGATATATGTCACCTCAACTAAAACAAGCAGATTTAAGAATCAACAGGGCGATTCATCAAAATTTTAAAGTATTTTTAGCTTTGACAGTTAAAAAATTTGGCTAATTGAGCATGGAACTTTGACCAAATGTTACCCAATTTATTTTGTGAAAGAAAGAAGGTACTGTTCAAAACTTCACAGCTGGTTTTTGTCCCCACTCTAATACCCCATGTTGACTGATTGTTTATAATGCATGTTGGCAGGGAAGTAGGGGGTGGGGGTGGGGGGAGAAAAGGAGAGCAAGGTCATCTGCCATCAATTGTTACCCCTCCAAAAAATCTGTATTGGGCTTACTTTTAAATTTAAAACAGCTGCCATGGAGAGAAACACACACACACACACACACACACACACACACACACACAAAGACATCATCAAACTAATTCTGAAAATGACAGCAGACTTTTCTTTGTTAGCAGTATTTCATTTGTGTGTGTGTGTTTTTTTTTTTTCATCTTTGAATTAGAAAACATTAATGAAGTAAACCCTGACAGAATGGATAAAACAGTATGACTATTTTTTTGTTTTTGTTTTTTTGTTTTGCTGCCCCATCATCTGCACCGTTTCAGTGGCATTACTCCCACGCCACTCATTTAGATTCCCCTGTACACGGCCACACCCGGGTTCGTCCGTCACAGTTCCAGCATTGGCAGTCGGCAGGGAACTATCGATGTTAGGTCGCCAGGAGGCCACACACCAGAGGAAACCCTGCACTGCTGTTGAGCCACTTCGGTGGTGTTCAGTGGTGCCTGTTCTAATTTAACGTACTTAGGACACCACCTACTAAGCCCCCTACTAACGACAATAATGGCTTAGTCGGACTATTTTCTGTTTGCTACTTGCATGTGCTTGGTTTAGATGTTTTGGATAATCTTGGTCAAAGTGAAGTAAATCGTGTTACACATAATTTTTGTATCCAGTTTTGTTGATTCCAACATTGCCAAGAGAGGGTGGGCGTGTTATCTCTGATAGCAACTGTTTATGATGATTTGTTTGTTTAGAAAATGACGCACTTTAAGGTGTTGGGTCTCAGGTATTGCACTGTCTGTCAGTGTCCATTGCGTCCTTTTTGGTACCCCCCCTTCCCATACATCTGCAAAATAAATCAAAAGAAGAACAAAGCAAGTCATCATTTTTCTTCTGCTTTGTTTCATCTGTGTGATGTCCAGCCAGTTGCCATCTGTCTGACACAGCAACACACTTCAGTCAGACATAGCCAGTTGACATCAGTCTGACACAGCAACACACTTCAGTCAGACACAGCCAGTTGTTGTCAGCCTGACACAGCAACACACTTCAGTCACACACAGCCAGTCGCCATCAGTCTGACACAACAACACACTTCAGTCGCACACAACCAGTTGCCATCAGTCTGACACAGCAACACACTTCAGTCACACACAGCCAGTCACCATCAGTCTGACACAACAACACACTTCAGTCACACACAGCCAGTTGCCATCTGTCTGACACAGCAACACACTTCAGTCACACACAGACAGTTGCCATCAGCCTGACACAGCAACACACTTCAGTCACACACAACCAGTTGCCGTCGGCCTGATACAGCAACACACTTAAGTCAGACACAAGCCAGTTGCCACCAGTCTGACACAGCAACACACTTCAGTCAGACACAGCCAGTTGCTGTCAGCCTGAAACGGCAATAAAATTCAGTCACACACAGCTGGCCATTTACCGTCAGCCTGACACAGCAACACACTTCAGTCACACACAGCCAGTTGCCATCAGCCTGACACAGCAACACACTTCAGTCACACACAGCTGGCCATTTGCCGTCAGCCTGACACAGCAACACACTTCAGCCACTGTCAGCTGCCGTCAGCCTGACACAGAAACACTTCAGTCACACACGCAACTGGTATCATTGAAGAATTACGTCCCTTAGAACAGCATCCGTCCCATGTGTGTGCTCGCGACAAATAACGTTCGGAGACGGCTGGTCACCAGTGTGAGCACTCACCACCAGTAAATGATTATGACATACACATAATTTTCGGCCAGCTTCTGACAGCAGCTGGCTGGGCTAAGTGTGAACGTTGCCTTGTGATGTTATTTGCTGTTTCAGTCCACAGTAACCAATTCATTGCAAGAAGAAAACCTAGATCTTCCTACACTTTAATAATTCAAATAACTTGCATTCATTGAAGTATATCCTTGGCGCTGAAATATTCTCAGGTGTGACGCTTCCATTGCTTTGGGTTTTGGCCACAGCTTACATTAAAAATTAATCTTTTTGTTGATTGGTTCGTTAGCAACGTGATCAGCTTAAGTGTGAAATTTGTCAGTAAACTCTAAAAAGAAACAACATGTGTGTTTTTGGAAAACAAGAACCAACAACCATGGCAAAGTAGCCATTAATGTAGGACGACAGCTGGTTATTAAATCTTTATGGGTTTGGACGCAGCAGAAGCACAACACAAGGATTTTTTCAGAGTTAAGTACGCTTCACTTGGGCTTAAACGTGACAACTTTGATCACAAAGTTTGGGTTTTGATGCATCTTTAAGAGAATCGCTTAACTTTTCATGACCAATCCAGCAAACGAGTGACTGTCTCTAGGGCCTGGTTGATGCTGAGATATATCATTATCATAATCATTAGCATTAGTGATACGTATACAGCACATAATTTCTGTCGTTTGAGGGATACTGACAGTCTCCACTCAGTGGAACTGGAGTCGCTGGCACAGTCTGGTTCTGTTTCCAAGCCAAAGCGAATATTGTCTTCAGTATGGAGCTTTCTAAACTGTGCTCTATACGTCATTGTACCATTAATTCTGTCACATCGTATGTCTTTCACTAAGGCTTGTTGCTCTCCCGAATTTCGCTTGCATTTTGAAGTCATTTCAGTGGATTGTCAAATCACCAAAACCATACCACACACACACACACACACACACACACACACACACACACACACACAGAGAGAGAGAGAGAGAGAGAGAGAGAGGGAGAAGTTCAACTGTATTGCCTAAATTCTTCCTCGCCACGTCGTGGATCCAGTCAGATGTGAGAGGTAAAATTAATGACGTTGTGACTGAAATGTACTGGGTTTTTTCAAAAATACTTTTATTTAAAGATTTGATGTGTGTGCAATAATGAAGAGGAAAACAGGGGAGGGAGGTTGAGCACGCCCACAATCTGCTAGCTGCTAAAACTGTACACACACGTAACTGTCAATACAATCAAAATACTCCACAGAGAAGAATCACCACATACCGTCGTCTCGATCCTCGGTCAGTCATAGTCACGATATCAGGGCAAGTCCACTCCAAAATTGGTTAAATTCGTGAAGACACCACAAACTTGTCAGTCTGCCAATTTGCAGCTTGATCGAAACCTGACATGCAGTAGTGTTAATTCTGTCAGTACAGACTGGTGACGGTGTGCGGACCCTTTAGGCCTACAAGAATCGCCTTACAAAAGATGGGTAATGACCGAGAGACGCTTCACAAATGAGGAGGAAGGTGGCAGAATGGTTAAGACACTCATCTCCCAATACAGAGTCAGTGATAGAGGGTCTGGATTCTGAAAAAGAACCCATGACAACGACAGCGTTGTCCTCTGGAAAAATTCTGTAGATGAAATTCACTCTGGTAGGTACACAAATATACATGTATATAATATGCATGCACTCAAGTCCTGACTAAGCGCGTTGGGTTACTGTGCTGCTGGTCAGGCATCTGTCTTGAAGACGTGGTGTATGGAAATTTCCGAACGCAGTGACGCCTCGTTGAGAAACTGAAACTATACAATTAAAGACATCTTCCAAAATATGCCACAGGACACACAGCAGCAAAGGTGGCTGGGAATTACATAACTCAAGTTCTGAGAAACAGAGCACTGTGTCTAAGGTGGTTGGAAATCATAGGATTCTAGACAGCCGGCACTGGATACAGCAGCAAAAGGCGGCTGCAAAGTTCACACACGATTCTACACGGCGAAAGTTCCTTTTTTGGCGCCTCGCAGTCTCCGCACGTTCCTCTTGGTGGGGTTGGTGGTGATCTTGAGAGCGATGCGGACCTGACTGAGCCAGGGCTTCTCCTTGAAGGTGTTGGCCACCGACATGGACTTGATGGCGCGTTCCCTGGGCGTGGCCCCAGCCTCCTCCTTCACGTGCTCCGACCACGTGCTGATGGTGGGCAGGACGAAGGCCTCCTCCCTCTGCCCGTTGTAGTAGAAGAAGGGCCGCCGGTCCGTCTCGTCGGACAGGAGGGGGAGAGGGATCGAACCCTCGTTGGCCGTGGCTTTGGACAACAGCAGAGCGGAAGTGACGCGTTTTTTCTTCTTCGGCTTCCGCTGACTCACCGGAAGTGAGCGTGTTGACGTCAAGGGGGCGGCTGTGACGTCATCAGCGTTGGTCCGAGCGGTGGGCTTGACGGAGCGGGTGGTGGGGATGGGAGGTAACTGGGTCAGCGCCGCCTCCTCCCCCTCCTCCTCCACCGGGGTGGTCGGGGTGTCGGTGAAGTCGGCGAAGTATAGCCCGGAGGTACCGGCGGTGTCGGCCTGACTGTCTTCCGGTTCCGCGGCTTTTGCTCCGCGCTCGCTGCGGTCTGTGCCGGGCAGCTGAAGGGTGGGCACCTTCCCGCTTGTGGGGTTGCTTGGCGGCTGCTTCGTCCCCCCTGTCACAAAAGGTGAAATAATAAAAGATAAAATAAAATATGAAAAAAATGAAGAGAGAGACAGAGACTGATAAGAATAAAGGCCAAAAACAAAAAAAATCGAGAGAGAGAGAGAGAGAGAGAGAGAGAAACGAAACGAAACGAAATTTTATTTCACCAGGGTAATGAGATAAGCAAGTACACATGCTTTTTTCCACCCAGCCCTGGACAAAGAGAGAAAAAAGAAGAAAACACACACACACACACACACACACACACACACACACACACACATGCACACAAAACAAGAAAACAAAAACGCACAAATTTGCAATTATCAAGTACAAGAAAAAGAGAAGAAAAAAAAAAGAATTAAGTATTATTAAAAAAAATAATACATAAATAAATGAAAATAAAAATAGACAAAAAAAAAATTTTAAAAGAAGGAAGGTAAGGGGGGTGGGGGGTGGGGGGTGGATAGTCCATCGACCACAAACAGAATCACATACACATTTGCACACTCGGGGAAACAAATGTTACAAGGGGAGATAAAAAAAAAAAAAAAAGAAGTCAGGCATGATATACTACTCACACACAGACAAACTAAGACATCAGTGAGACAACTACACATTATCAGAAAAAAAACCACACAAAAATCCCCCACAGTTATTGACTTGAAGAGAATAAATCAGATATTGTTATGTGTTACCTTTGAGTTTAGGCTTTTAAAAAGGAAAGTTTTGTATGCTGATTTAAATGAGCTGATACTGCTTATATTTTTAATGTATTCTGGTAAGGAGTTCCAAAGTGTCCCCCCTGAGTATGCCAGACTAGTTTTAAACAGATCGATTCTTGGTTTTTTTATAATGATATTATTTGTATATCTGGACTGATTCAAGGGGAACCGTGCAGTTAGTGAAGAAGGAGCAAATCCATTTTGTATTCGATACATCATAATTGCTTTATTGTATTGCAGTTTGTATGTTAGGGGAAGGATATCAAGTGTAATGTAGTCTTCGGGTGTCAGTGTAGAAGATTTTACGAGTACAACTTTAAGGGCTCGCTTATGAATTCTGACTAGTGGCTTCAATGTACTGGCACTACAAAGGTCGAATAAAGTGGATGCATAATCTATCGAAGACTGAATATGTGCGTGGTAGAACAGTTTTCGTGCATTAATATCTAGAAAATGCTTAACTCTAGATAACTGGAACACTTTTTGGGAGACTTGCTTGCATAAACATTCAATATGAGGTGTCCAGGAAAGGTTGTTATCTATGGTTACTCCCAGAACTTTGTGATTACTTACTTCATCTATCTTCTTATCACCTATATAAATGGACGGTATACTAAAATCAATATTTTGTCGTTTTTGTCGAGAAGTAACTATCATGTATTTAGTTTTTTGCTCGTTTAAAGCCATGTGGTTTTGTTCCGTCCATCTGACCAACTCATCAACATTTTCTTTAAGGCTAATAGATAATTCTTTCAGGTCAGAGTGATTCGAATGAACAGAGGTGTCATCAGCAAAAAGTTCACACAAGCCTCTCGTAATAGATAGAGGAAGGTCGTTAATATATAAAGAAAAAAGAAGGGGACCAAGCACTGATCCTTGAGGAACACCAAATAGTTGTGTCTGAAATCCAGATTGTGCATTGGTTAGAGAAACAGTATGTTGGCGATTAGTGAGAAATGATCTGATGAGAGATAAAGCATGTTCGGAAATTCTATAAAGTGTTAGTTTTCTCAGTAATAGGTTATGGTCAATAACATCAAACGCTTTCGCAAAATCAACGAACAATACTGCTGTGAATTTGTTGTCATTTATGTTCATAAGCCACTCATCTACTAGATTAGTCAGTGCGGTATGGCATGAGTGATTTATTCGAAACCCAGATTGGTTGGGATGGAGTAAATTATATTTTGAAACATGAGACATGAGATGCTTATAAATGTGTTTTTCCAAAGGTTTTGAAAGAACTGAAACTATTGAAATAGGCCTGTAGTTAGAAGGATTAGTTTTATCGCCAGATTTATACAGTGGAATTATTTTCGCTTGTTTAAGATGATTAGGAATGTAATTTTTATCAATACAAAGATTGTATAAATAAGTTAGGGAATCGGCAATGATAGGAGCACTGGATTTTAAGATTTTACCATCTATGCCATCAAGACCTCGTGTGCCTGTTTGTTTTAGGTGTATGAGATAAAAATAAATGTCGTATACGGACACTGGTGGAATGTTTAAGTCTGATGTTATGTTTTTGGAATTACAAAACTCTTTCAGTGACGCGAGATCGTTAAATTGGGATCTATCACTTTTTACTGTTAAATTAGAAACATTGGAAAAATGGTAATTTAGGTCATCGATATTTATACTGCTTGCATCAACTAATACTTTATTAGTTCTTTTTCTTGTGAGGGTGTTTATGGCCTTCCATATCGATTTTGAGTTATTGTTAGTTCGGCAAGAAAACAGATTCCGGATATATTTCTTTTTTGATGAGCGAAGCATTGCAACTACTTTATTTCGTTGTTTCTTAAATTTTTCATATTGTTTCGTTTTTAAAAGATTATTTCTAAAATGTATGGCTTTTAGAATTTCATCAGTTAGCCAAGGAGGTTTAGGGGTATGTTTGACTCTTTTGGTTTTGAATGGAGCATGCTTATCATATACATTAATGAATGTTTTATGCCAAAATTCAAGGGCCTCGTCAGGGTCAGTGAACTGATAGATATTTGACAGGGATGACTGAGCTAAGTCAAATAGGAAGGACTCTTTATCAAAATTAGTGAAACACCTATAAGTAATGAATTTATGTCCAGATTTAGGAATTTTCGTACCCTTTTTTAGCCAGGTGACGCACACCGGTAAATGATCACTACAGCCACTGTAAGGAGCGCAGACTTCTATGATATTGTGTTTTGTACTGACATAAATATGATCAATTAATGTTTTTGAAGATGGGGTAATTCGTGATGGAGTATCAATTAACTGATTTAGGCCAAAATTATCATATATTTGAATCCACCGATGATTGGGTTTTAGGAGGTCTATGTTAAAATCTCCAAGAAGAATGACTTCATTACCAGCAAGTGTAACAGCCTCCATCATTTCACTAAATTTATCAAGCCAGTCAATATGTTCTGAAGGGTTTCTGTATACAAATCCAACGTATAACGGTTTACTTTTTTTAATGTATACTTCGATCCAAACTGATTCTACATGATATTTTTCAAAGGAAACAATACGTTTGTAAGAGAGAGACTGGCTGATGTAAAGAATTAAACCAGTTTGTTTGGGAAGAATGGGATCAAGGCGGACAACGTTATAACCAGGTATAGATACGTCTGCATCGGAAATAACGGATGTTAATCTGGATTCAGCACAACAAAATAAATGGAACTGATTGCCAGAATTATACAGAATAGAAGAGAGCTCATCTAATTTGTTTAGAACATGATTGACATTTAAAAAACCTACTTTGAGACCATCTCTAGACGGCCATGTATTGACAGTGGTCATTATTATAATCAGAAAATATGTAACTCACAATAACACACACAGTTACTCGAGAGAGAGAGAGAGCGACAGACCCGGAGAGAAGATTAACTCACTCAGTACGGCCAGTCCTCTTTTCTCCTCTACACAGACCCCGCGGATGTCCAGTGGGTGTGTGAACAACCCAACCTTTAGCTTCCTTCGTCAGAACTGTGGTATCTTTGTCAACATTCACCTCTTCAGTATAAGAGCCTTCCGCTTGCAATATTTTGATGATGGTAACTGGGGTGAAACGCTGTTAACGTCGTCTCTTTCGCGGGCCGTTCGTATGGAAAGAGTTAAAGGCCCCATAGCCTTTTCCGATCATCGGGGCAGTGAATTCCCATCGTGTTCACTGTGTCAAGGGCCTGGCATGGGATATTCGAAGAAGAAATCGTCATTTTTTGACAAAAGAACAAACAATATTGGAAAATATAGAATCAAACTTCGTCCACATATCAGTCCGTACACAAGCTAATGCACGGACACCGTCAAAGCCCTTCGGCAATTGTTACTGAAAGCGTGGCCGAGTGTATAAAGAACTGTTTCAATGGTATAACTTATGAATAATTGTGATAAACACACACACTAACACATACACACGCATACACATAGACACACGGACACAAATGCAAGCGTTCATACACGCACACATATACATAGACACACGCACGCACACGTACACACATATACACTCACACACACACACACACACACACACACACCCCTGAACCTGAACCCACCAGTCATGAAATAAGCACGCCCACGAGAAGTCATCAGCCGTGGCACCATCACCCCGGAACCACTACTTCTCTGCTGCTGCTGCTGCTGCTGCTGCTGACTGGAATCCTTCCTGGACTCCGCGGCACCGGATGACGTCACGGTGATGACGCTCTGCTGAGACTGCGTCATCGTGGACTGGGCACCTGCACGTGCAGTCCGGGCGGTCCGGGCCGTCCGGGCCGGTGTGACGTGGATGGAGGGGAGGCGGGGGGTGTCGCTCGCCATGTCCTCCGCTGGCTGGAGCTCTGGGGGCTGGGTGCTAGTCTTTCCGCCGCTGACGCCCGCTCTGCTGCCAGTGGGCAAGGGTGTGGGCTCTGGACTTCTCTGCGTTCTGAGTGGACATCGGTCAGGGAACAGGAGTGAGGGGGTAGGGGTGAGTGAACGTGAACTGAGAGAAGGAGGGAGGGAGGAACATGGCCCGAGAGAGAGAGAGAGAGAGAGAGAGAGAGAGAGAGAGAGAGAGAGAGAGAGAGAGAGAGAGAGAGAGAGATCCGAAAACTACGGACAAATAGATTTATAGATAGATACATAGATAGGGAGAGATGGAGAGAGACTGAGAGAGAGAGAGAGAGAGAGAGAGAGAGAGAGAGAGATCTGAAAGAAAGGGAGAAAGTGGGGGGGCGGTGGGGGGCGTGGGTGGGGCAGAGAGAGAAAGAGAGGGGGGAGGGAGGGAGGGAGGGAGGGAGAAATGGAGAAAGAAAGAGACAGAGGACACAGAGGGAGAGACGGGGAGCGGGAGGGAGGGGCGAGGGGGTCGCTCAGTGGAGAGAGAAAGGGGGAAGGAGAGAGAAAGAGATTAAGACTGACGGGTGGAAGAGAGAGAGACACAGAGAGAGAGAGAGCCTCTGAGAGAGAGACAGACAGAGACAGACAGAGAGAGACAGAGGCACAGACAGAGAGAGAGACAGAGACACAGACACAGAGAAAGAGAGACAGAGTCTGAAGTCTGAATGGTTTATCGTTTAGGCCTGTCTGCCCGTTACAACAGGGGTAAACTATGGGGGGAAGGGACTTCCGTGTTAATATCCATCACTATAAAGAACAGCGTCAATATATGAAAAGGAAACAAGGGGAAGAAGAGATTGAGTGAGAGAGAGAGAGAGAGTGAGAGAGAGAGAGAGAGAGAGAGTAAAAAATTCAAAAATATTTTAATGTCAGGCCTCTGGCCCATAACATGAGTGATGACATGTTCTGTGTACCGAGAGGAATGTTGACATTTGTGTAGCTTGCATCGCGCGCACATTCATTGCTTTGTGAACCGGCAAAACTAGACAGCTTAAATCAGTAAAACAGATTCATCAAGAGAGTGAACGTGAAAACGTGAAAAGAAACGTGAAAAGTCATTTATTGTCCACATAGCAATACAGCCCTCAGGACAAGGGGGGGTATCATATTAAGCATATTGTTGCACCTCTTGAACGGTTCTAACATCACACACACACACACACACACACACACACACACACACACTGATGCACACACATACACATACACACGCGCGCATCAAGAGAGTGAGTGAGAGAGAGAAAGAGAGAGAGGAGATAAGAACAGGGAGAAGAGGAACCTGAAAAGACAGAAAAATAGATGGGCAGATTGGTGTGTAACCATGCGTCATAAACTAAAGATAGACTTCAGTGTTAGAGAGAGAGAGAGAGAGAGAGAGAGAGAGAGAGAGAGAGAGAGAGAGAGAATTGGTAGGAGGAGGCGTCCTTTTCCACACGGGGTTTGTAACAAAGACCCAGTATATAAATGTGGGCTTACAATCAGTCCCTGTCAGTAGCCGGCACTGCAGGCAGCCGAAAAAGTCTCCGGCACATGCAAGAAGCAGCACACCCTCCCCCCCCCCCTCGCAGTCTCCACCCCCCTCCCACTAACCACCCTCCCCCCGAACACACACACACACACACACACACGCAGAGAGGCAACGGTCTCACACTGCACACACACACTCAATTATATCCTTTGTAAACTCATTTTGTTAACAGAGAAAATAAGACAGGTGAACACACTTCTCCTAGTTTCAGGCCTCGTGGGCACAACAAAAAAAAAAAGAAAAAAAAAAGCAGCATCTGTTAAATCACCACCAACACGTGCTCTAGCTTTCTTCGAGGATTACCTCGACGTCGCAGCATCTGACGGGGGAGCGAGTTTGGTTTTGGAGGCTGTGCGGGCGATGCGACCCGCCTTTCCGCCCTTGACCTTCTCACCGGCCATGGACTTCAAATTCTGGACTGCAACCACGTGTTTGAAGTAGGCCTCAGGATCGGGATCGTTGCCACTGCTGACGCCAGTGTCGGTGATCTTCGTCTGTCACACACACGCGCGCGCGCACACATGCACACACACACACACACGCACGTGCACACACACACACACACACACACACACACACACACACACACACGTGACACATTGTTCTATTCAAGTTCCTTTCGTCTGATATTCCCAATATAAAACTAGTGAAAAGATATAACAGAAAGGATGAAAGAAACACAGACAGACACACATGCACGCGCGCACGCTGAAAGGTGCTTAAGTGTTTGTGAAGCGTGTACGTGTTTCTGATCTGGGCTTTTATGAAGTGGTGCTTATCTGTTTGTGAAGCGTATTGAATATTACGAATGGTGCCCAAGTAAATATGATGCATAGAACTACAAAAAGGGCTATTTCGTTGTTTTTCTTTTTTCGTTTCTTAGGAGTGCCCTTGATTTGTCGTTTTTGCTGTTGCTTTACAACGTTTCTTGATGTTATTTTGTTTGTTTTTGTTGGTTTCTTTGATTGTTGTTTCATGTGTTTTCATCCATTATTGTTTTTCTCCCAACTTCTTTTGGATCATGAATATTGGCCACCTTACTGTTTATCTTATCGCCGAAATTTTATGCCTTTGTCTCAAGAAGAGAAACAGTACTCTTTTTGTTGTTTATTGTACCACTGATTGGTCACATGTTTTACATTTTCAACTGCTTATTTGTCGTCGTCCAAAAACCTCTCCCACATTTCTTTCATCTTCAAGTCCGAAATGCATATTAGACTTCACAAGGAAGTTAACAGCATACCAAAAACGAAATGAATAAAACGTGTTATATTATGTGTACGGCCAAACTTATCATCATAATTGTTGGATAAAAGGCAGATATTGTGACAGATGTATGCTAAACTTATCATCGTTGTTTTCGGCGTTCTGGTACAGAAGAATTGAAGTGTGTTTTTTTGACCAGGGATTTTATGGAGTGGTGCTCAACTGTTGAGAAGTTAGGCGTGTGCCGGTTTCTGACCAGGGATTTTATGGAGTGGTGCTCAGCTGTCGAGTTGTGAGGCGTGTGCCGGTTTCTGACCAGGGATTTTATGGAGTGGTGCTCAACTGTTGAGTCGTGTGTTTCTACCAGGGATTTTATGGAGTGGCGCTCAGCTGTTGAGTCGTGAGGCGTGTGTTTCTACCAAGGATTTTATGGAGTGGTGCTCAACTGTTGAGTCGTGAGTCGTGTGTTTCTACCAGGGATTTTACGGAGTGGTGCTCAACTGTTGAGTCGTGTGTTTCTACCAGGGATTTTATGGAGTGGTGCTCAACTGTTGAGTTGTGTGTTTCTACCAGGGATTTTATGGAGTGGTGTTCAACTGTTGAGTCGTGTGTTTCTACCAGGGATTTTATGGAGTGGTGCTCAACTGTTGAGTCGTGTGTTTCTACCAGGGATTTTATGAAGTGGTGCTCAACTGTTGAGTCGTGTGTTTCTACCAGGGATTTTATGGAGTGGTGTTCAACTGCTGAGTCGTGTGTTTCTTTGCAGGGATTTTATGGAGTGGTGCTCAACTGTTGAGTTGTGAGGCGTGTGTTTCTGACCAGGGATTTTATGGAGTGGTGCTCAACTGTTGAGTCGTGTGTTTCTACCAGGGATTTTATGGAGTGGTGTTCAACTGTTGAGTCGTGTGTTTCTACCAGGGATTTTATGAAGTGGTGCTCAACTGTTGAATCGTGTGTTTCTACCAGGGATTTTATGGAGTGGTGTTCAACTGTTGAGTCGTGTGTTTCTACCAGGGATTTTATGGAGTGGTGCTCAACTGTTGAGTCGTGTGTTTCTGACCAGGGATTTTATGGAGTGGTGCTCAACTGTTGAGGCGTGTGTTTCTTTGCAGGGATTTTATGGAGTGGTGCTCAACTGTTGAGTTGTGAGGCGTGTATTTCTGACCAGGGATTTTATGGAGTGGTGTTCAGCTGTTGAGTCGTGTGTTTCTACCAGGGATTTTATGGAGTGGTGCTCAACTGTTGAGTCGTGTGTTTCTACCAGGGATATTATGGAGTGGTGTTCAACTGTTGTGTGTTTCTGACCAGGGATTCTATTGAGTGGTGTTCAACTGTTGAGTCGTGTGTTTCTTTGCAGGGATTTTATGGAGTGGCGTTCAACTGTTGAGTCGTGTGTTTCTACCAGGGATTTTATGGAGTGGTGCTCAACTGTTGAGTTGTGTGTTTCTACCATGGATTTTACGGAGTGGTGTTCAACTGTTGAGTCGTGTGTTTCTACCAGGGATTTTATGGAGTGGTGCTCAACTGTTGAGTCGTGTGTTTCTACCAGGGATTTTATGGAGTGGTGCTCAACTGTCGAGTTGTGAGGCGTGTGTTTCTGACCAGGGATTTTATGGAGTGGTGCTCAACTGTTGAGGCGTGTGTTTCTTTGCAGGGATTTTATGGAGTGGTGCTCAACTGTTGAGTTGTGAGGCGTGTGTTTCTGACCAGGGATTTTATGGAGTGGTGCTCAACTGTTGAGTCGTGTGTTTCTACCAGGGATTTTATGGAGTGGTGCTCAACTGTTGAGGCGTGTGTTTCTTGCAGGGATTTTATGGAGTGGTGCTCAACTGTTGAGTTGTGAGGCGTGTGTTTCTGACCAGGGATTTTATGGAGTGGTGTTCAGCTGTTGAGTCGTGTGTTTCTACCAGGGATTTTATGGAGTCAGTGGTGCTCAACTGTTGAGTCGTGAGGCGTATGTTTTTACCAGGGATTTTATGGAGTGGTGTATGTTTCTACCAGGGATTTTATGGAGTGGTGTTCAACCGTTAGTCGTGTGTTTCTTTGCAGTGATTTTACGGAGTGGTGCTGTTGAGTTGTTACAGCTGTGTGAAGCAGGTCGGGGTGTTTCCTGACCTGGGCTCTGGACTGTTGGGTGGCCATCAGTCTCCTCTTCTCCTCCCTCTCCTTCTCCCTCTGCACCTGGGCCTTGGACTTGCCCGTCATGATGCTGCGGCTGTACCCGTCCACGTGGACCCCAAACCCCACCAGGGGACCTGCCTCAGGCACACACACACACACACACAGACACAGACACACACACACACGAATATATTTACATGATATATTTACGTAGTAGAAAACGTCATGTAAGGGCCCAAGATGATGACGTAAAAAATAACATTACGTCACCTATCATGAGCGTAGTCTGTGACCAAGCTGCCGGATGGCAGCGAAAATTCAGATTTTTTATTTCTTCTTTCTGTGTGTGTGTGTGTGTGTGTGTGTGTGTGTGTATAATTTATTGTTTAACAAAGTAGCTGTTCGTTTTCAACTTTGCTATATATATATATATATATATATATATATATATATATATATATATATATATATATATATAAACATTTACACATACATCCATGCAAAACACACACACACACCGACACGCACACACACACACACACGCAAGCCGCACACACTCACACAAACACACATCGATACACACGCACACACACACACACACACACACACATCGATACACACACACACACACACACACACACACACACACACACGCTTACACACGCTTACACACACACACACACACTATCAATATATGGAGTCAAGAAAACTGTTCTGACGCTTCAAGTTCATCAGCAATGACCAAATGAATGAAAACCGAACACACGGACAAGCGAATCAAAACGAACGAACAAACGAGTGAATAAACGAAAGAAAGAAAAAAAGAAAGGAAAAAAAAAAAAGGCAGGCACAAACAGAAACAGGAAAGCAAGAATGCAAATAAACAAAAAATCAAGTGAGCACAACTGTCTTGGAATCCGAGAAGTTGTATGATAGTCAGTCAGTGTCTGTCTGACAATGATCATCAGAACAGCAGAGGAGGCAACTGCTGTCCAGACTGTGTGGGCTAGAATTTGAATAATTATAGTGGAGAGCGTCTTGTCCAAGTTACATCCCCACTCTTCCCGTCAAGAGGGTTTTAAGACAGTCGGCGTTGGGATGGTTCCCAAAGGCCAACTAGCCCCCATGGCTGAAGCACTAAGAGCCAGTGCAATTTTGCCTCCTAGTCTGAGAGTCATCGTCCTTCACAAAAGACTAAGCTGTAAATGTAATTTCCCATTGCAATGGAGAAACCATTGATAATACAGCTCTCACCTTCCTGTTGGCCCAGCTATATAAACTTATATCAGTCTGTGACATAAGCTGAGTGTTGGACCTCTGATCTGAGAAGTATCAGTGGGGGGTTTACCGACCTGTTTGGAAAGGTCGCCTTTTGAGGGAAGACTTGGACTGGCCGTATTTGACGTACACCCTTTCTTTGGCCTTTTCGCACCACTGACGTAAGTTGTTGTAGAAGCTGATGTTCAGAGCGAAGGTTTTTGTGACGTTTACCTGTCACGAAACACGTCAGTCGTGCTCAGTGCGTCACAAAGGACTTTTACTTTAAAGACCTACACCCCACCCCCCACCCCTCTCCCCCGCCTCCCCCCAAGGATTGGATTACTTGGCAACGATAACAAGAGGTGAGGTCTGGGTTGCGTGCGTGCGTGCGTACGTGCGTGCTTGTGTGTGTGTGTGTGTGTGTGTGTGTGTGTGTGTGTGTACATGTGTGCGTGCGTGCGTGTGTGAAAAATGCCTCACCATCTTCACTCGGTGTGTGTGTGTGTGTGTATGTGTGCGTGGGTGCGTGTGTGAAAAATGCCTCACCATCTTCACTCGGTGTGTGTGTGTGTGTGTGTGTGTGTGTGTGTCGCGCGCACGCGCGCGCTCATGCGTACGTGCGTGCAAACTGGTGTGCATGACTACACTTGGGTACCACTAAATGAAAAAAAAAAAAAAAAAGAAAAAAAAAAAGAACGAATAAAGAACACCACCACAATAATAATGATAATCATGATCATGATGATAATCATGATCATGATCATCATCATCATCATCATCATCATCATCATCACTACTGTCATCGTCTTGGTGTTCCTTTACCTTGGACCACTGCTTCGTGAGCAGGAAGGAAGCGCAGTTCTTGATCTTCTTGCGGAGAGCGATGTTGAGGGGAGCCAACCCCTCCCCGTCCTTCGCCATGACGACGGTGATGTCGTTGTTGACAAACACCCTGCACACACATCAGTCAGCATCAGTCCCCGCTGTTCCTGGGTGTGGACAGAGGGGTGGTGGTGGTGGTGGTGGTGGTGGTGGCTCACACACAGACACTCACACATACACGCACACACACACACACACACACATGCACATGCACGCACACACACATACACACACACACACACACACACACGCGCGCGTGCACACACAGACACACACACACACACACACAGACACACAGGCACACACACACACTTGTCCATCCCACCCACAACTACCCCCCACCCACGCACACACACTCACGCATACCCTCCACAAGCAACCCCCCCACCCCACCTACCCCCACTCCATATACACACAGATATACCCCTCAAAACCAACCACTACACACATAACACATACCCCACACCACCACCACTACCACCACCACCACCCCACACACGTACACCCACAACCACCCCCTCCATCCCCACCTCACACACATACACATATACATACCCCTAGGCCCTCAAAACCCACCACACACACACATACACAAACCCATATCCATACCCCCATAAACCTACAAACTACACACATACCCTCCACAAGCGCCCCCCATCTCCATCCCGACACACACACACACATGATTGTATACCCTTGAAAACCCACCATACACACATACACAGATATACTCCTCAAAACCCACTGTACACACATACTCATACCCCCACAAACATACACACATACCCTCCACAAACACCCGTCACCCACCCACCACACACACGTATATACCCCTCAACCCCCCTCGCCCCCTCCCTCCCCCACACATACATATATACCTCTCACAACCCACCACACACACACACAC
>NC_134887.1:33242421-33257421 GCF_041734735.1 Babylonia areolata | reverse complement strand
CAGTCTACAGTACTTGCGTATGTGTGCGCGAGATTGAAGTCTGACTGAATGATACGAGGAAACGAAGACAGCTGTTAGCTGGCTTTACTCGGGCATGCAGGCTGTTGGGAGAATGACTTTGTTTGTAAAGCGCTTACATTTCAAATCTCTGACCGAAGATAGGCGCCATTTAGGTATTAAAAAAAAAAAAAAAACACCCCACAAAAACACACACACCCCCCCCCCCCCAACAATAATGATGGTAATAACACCGCTCGAATAACTCTTGATTCAGCGGAATGAAAGATGAAACTTCATAAATACATGTAAATTGAAAGCACACACACACACACACACACACACACACACACACACACACAAACATACACACACACACACAAACACACACACACACACACACACACACACACACACACACACACACACACACACACACCCCACTGAGCATCACAATTTCTTCAGGACGGTTATTGATCCCTCAAGAAAAGACAAAAGGATGTGTATTGATTCACCTTAATCGTCCCGAAGGTGAGTGCTGTAACTTTTCTGCAACCCCCCCCCCCCCACCCCCCCACCCCACACACACAGAAACAGACATAGACACAAACACAGGCACAGACACAGACACACAAAGACACAAACACAGACACAGACACACACTCCACCCCGCACAGATACTCTCGCCGTCAAACATAACATAACATAGCATAACATAACATAACAGCACAGCACAGCACAGCACAGTACAGCACATAATATGACAATACGACACGACACGACACGACACATGACATGACATGACATCACATGACATGACAGCACAACACATGATGTGACGACACGACACGACACAACATGACAAGACATAAGAGCACAACACATGATATGACGACACGACACGAAACAACATGGCATGACATAACAGCACAACACATAATGTGACGACACAAAACAACATGACATGACATAACAGCACAACACATGATGTGACGACACGACACGAAACAACATGACATGACATAACAGCACAACACATGATATGACGACACGACACGAAACAACATGACAAGACATAAGAGCACAACACATGATGTGACGACACGACACGAAACAACATGGCATGACATAACAGCACAACACATGATGTGACGACACGACACGAAACAACATGACAAGACATAAGAGCACAACACATGATGTGACGACACGACACGACACAACACAAGACACAACTGCACAACACATGATATGACGACACGACACGACACCTCAAGACACAGCATGACATGACATAACAGCACAACACATGATGTGACCACACGACACAGAAATGACATGTCATGACATAATAGCACAACACATGATATGACGACACGACACAAGACACAACATGGCATGACATGGCACAACAGCTCAACACATGATATGACGACACGACACGACACGACATGACCCAATATGGCACGACATGACCCAAAACAGCACAACACATGATATGACGACACAACATGGCACAACATGACATGACACAACACATGATATGATGACACGACATGACATAACAGCACAACACATGGTGTGACGACACGAAATGACATGACATAACAGCACAACACATGATATGACGACACGACACGACACGACAAAATTCACCTTTTCCTTGCCTTCGTTGCACGCCGTTGAAATGATAGTCTACTGAGTAGCAACCAGTCCACACACACCCCAAAAAAAACAAAAAAAAAACAAAAAAACAAACAAAAAAAAACACCACCACCACCACCAACAAAAAACAACAACTCCACTCAACACAAGTTGATGCTAGACTGACAAAGGCATTGTTGCTCTACATGCATCACCATCACACAACACAACACAACACAACACAACACACACACACTGCTCCACCATATCGCAAGGAACCCGTTACAAGATCGGCTTGATCAGTTTTTTTTTAACTCATTAAACCACCGGCGATGGTTCGTGTGTTGACCGAGAATGGCAGAAGAAGAAAAGGATTAGGGGCTGATCTTTAATCCGTTTCGTACTGATTAGTGTGTGCATGTTAGGGATCAACCTTTTAGCCGCCAGAGACAGACAGACAGACAGACAGACAGACAGACAGGCGCTTGACAAAAGTGACTGAACGTGGGTTTAACAGACTATGCATGTGATGGGGGTGGGGGGGGGGAGAGAGGGGGGAAGAGAGAGGGGTGGAGAGAAAGAAGTAGCAGGGAGAGGGGGGGGGGAGGGGACAGAAAAGGGGGAGAGAGAGTGGGGGAGAGAGAAAGAGGGAGAGGGGGCGGGAGAGATAGAGAGGGGTGGGAGAGAAAGTGGGAAAAGACAGGAGACAATGAGAGAGAGAGGGGGAAGAGAGAGAGAAAGAGTGAGAGAGAAAGAAAGAGAGAGAGAGAGACAGACAGACAGGCAAACAAACAGACAGACAGACAGACAGATCGTGGGCTTGGGACAAATATTTTGCCATTCATTTTATTGTTCATTGTGCTCCCGTACAATATCGCATCGTCTGTATTTCTTTTGTTCTCTATTTCGCTATTTCTTCTTCTTCTTCTTCTTCTCTCTCTCTCTCACTCACTCTCTCTCTCTCACTTTGTGTGTGTGTGTGTGTGTGTGTGTGTGTGTGAAAGAGAGAGAGATAGATAGAGAGAGAGTGAGTGTGTGTGTTGTGTGTGTGTGTGTGTGTGTGTGTGTGTGTGTGTGTGTGTGTGCGCGCGCGCGCGCGCGTGTGTGTGTGTGTGTGTGTGTTCCTTCTATTTCCATCCTTTCTTTCCTTCATTCTTTGTAACAGTTCTTCATGTTGTCTAGATCAACATAATGATCATGACACCAGCAATGAGACTCAGTTCCAAAAGACAGCTTTTCATCACACTGACAACAATCATTTTATTTCCTGTGCCTATGGCAGGGGTTGCTATCCGATTGCGCCGGAATGGGCAACAGTCAGAATCATTGCCAATCGGTTCCGGACCGATAGGTGACCTGTCTTTTGGCGCACGGCAGGGAAGCACTTACGGCCACGCTTCTTTCAATTTTGTTACAGGACCAAGAAACCTAAAGCGTTGGAATGAAATAAAAACAAACAAACGGAACGTTTTGATTTTTTTAAAGGGGCAACAAAATTAAGGTTTCGTTAACTCACTCAGTACGGCCAGTCCTCTCTTCTCCTCTACACAGACCCCTCGGATGTCCAGTGGGTATCTGAATGACCCAACCTTTAGCTTCCGTCGTCAGAACTGTGGTATTCTTTGTCAACATTCACCTCTTCAGTATCAGAGCGTTCCGCTTGTAATATTTTGATGATGGTAATTGGGATGAAACGCTGTTGACGTTGTCTCTTTCGCCGTTCGTATGGAGAGAGTTAAAAAGAAAAAAAAGACTACCTACTGTAGGATTTGTATAACAGAAACTAATAATCATAATATTAATGCTAAACAAGGCGGACTAAAAAAAACAAAATACCCCCCCCCCCCAAAAAAAAAAAAAAAACCAACAAAAAAACAACAACAAAAAACCCACAAACAAACAAACAAAAAACCCCACAAAAAACCATGAAAAAGAAAAGTGATTTAAATGATAAGCAAGGCTTTGTTTTCAATACCAAATACGTTGAATAACAACTGATATCAACAAGGAAAATGCTTTAGATGAACACCCTTTGACAAGGCCAATGCGCCCAGAAGAAAAGACAGACAAACCCACAGATTTGAAACATGTTGACGATCCACACGTTTTGACTAACGAAGAAGACAAGTATACCAATGGTTTTGACCGATGACACCACCGACAAACCAAAGTTTCTCTAACACTGGGCAAAATAATTTTTAATACAGAAATGCTTTCTGTGTTTGTTTCTTTGTACCAACACAAAGGTGCAGCCCACCCACATGAATAGTGGGGATTTGTCTGAAATATCACTTCGTGAACAGACGTTAAACTAAAGAGAATATAGAGTTGAAGGAAGAACGTTTTTTTAACTGGTGAATGTTCAGGTGATCTACTCTCCATTATTGTTCCCTGCTAATTGGTGAATGTTCAGGTGATCTACTTTCCATTATTGTTCCCTGCTAATTGGTGAATGTTCAGCTGATCTACTCTCCATTATTGTTCCCTTCTAATTGGTGAATGTTCAGGTGATCTACTCTCCATTATTATTCCCCGCTAATTGGTGAATGTTCAGCTGATCTACTCTCCATTATTGTTCCCTGTTAATTGGTGAATGTTCAGCTGATCTACTCTCCATTATTGTTCCCTGTTAATTGGTGAATGTTCAGGTGATCTACTCTCCATTCCTATTCCCTGCTAATTGGTGAATGTTCAGCCGATCTACTTTCCATTATTGTTCCCTTCTAATTGGTGAATGTTCAGCTGATCTACTCTCCATTCCTATTCCCTGCTAATTGGTGAATGTTCAGCTGATCTACTCTCCATTATTGTTCCCTGCTAATTGGTGAATGTTAGGTGATCTACTATCCATTATTGTTCCCTGTTAATTGGTGAATGTTCAGGTGATCTACTCTCCATTATTGTTCCCTGCTAATTGGTGAATGTTCAGGTGATCTACTCTCCATTATTGTTCCCTGTTAATTGGTGAATGTTCAGGTGATCTACTCTCCATTATTGTTCCCTGTTAATTGGTGAATGTTCAGGTGATCTACTATCCACTCCTGTTCCCTTTTGTGTAGCCTTAACCCTTTTTCTGGAGCGAGTGGTGGTTCGTCCGTCGGGATCGACGAGGACCATCTAGTCATCCTGGGGGTGGGTGGGTTGGGCTCTGTGGGTGCGCAGATGACTGATCAGGCCGGAAGGTTCTGACGCAGTGTGGACAGGGGATGGTGGCAGCTGTCGGGGACTTGCTGGCACTGCTTTTCCTGGCCTGTCTGCGTTGCTCTGCTGCAGCGATTCTGTTGGCCTCACAGGATTTGGCGCCTTTTTGGACAGCTGAACGCCACTTTGGTCTGTCCATTGCATTCAGCTCCCACGTATCGTGGCTGATGTTGAAGGCCTTCAGAGAAGCTTTGAGAGTGTCTTTGAAGCGCTTCTTTTGGCCTCCATGGGAGCGCTTGCCATGTTGGAGTTCGCCGTACAGCAGTTTCTTGTGGAGCCGGTGGTCTGGCATGCGAACTACATGATAGAAAAAACAACAACAACCATTGGGCTTAGTACTGTACTTGTATGCAAACAATTGTGGAAATGCTGGTTTCGTTCGCAGCCACACTGCAGTGTTGTGAGTGGACGATGAAAGACTCTCATCTCTGGTACGGTTTCAAAACTTCAGAATTCAGTTCTGAGGAAATCAAGTGTTTCTTTTCCACCACCTCTTGTTATCTCTTTTAAACTGTATTTTGCTCTTGTCTTGGACCACTTTTTGTTTGTTTGTTTGGTTTTGTTGTTGCTGTTGTTGTTAATGTAGCGGCGACATCAGTGGTATCTTGTATCCTCCTTGTCCTCTCTAAATATAGTCATATGTTTCAGTTTCAGTTTCAGTAGCTCAAGGAAGCGTCACTGCGTTCGGACAAATCCATATACGCTACACCACATCTGCCAAGCAGATGCCTGACCAGCAGCGTAACCCAACGCGCTTAGTCAGGCCTTGAAAAAAAAGAAAAAAAAAAGAAGATAGCTGTACTTATTGAGAGTCATATGGGAACACACGCACACACACACTCTCTCTCTCTCCCTCTCTCTCTTTTACTCTTTCTTTCTGCTTGACCGTCTTTCTGTCTGTTTGTCAGTCTGTGTGTCTGACTGTCCCCTCCTTTTTCTTCTTCTCATCTTTGACCTCCCTCCTCTTCCCCCCCCCCCCCCCCCCCCCCCCCTCACGCCTCCCCGTCCTGTTTGTTCATTTCTCCCTTTCCTTTTTTTGTATTTATAGAGGGATGGGAAAAAAAGATGCATACTTAATCTGTTGCCATTAGAAAGAACCATCTATTCATTCATTCTCGTCCTGACATTATATACCAGGTATCAGAAGAAAACTAACTTGTTTGCTGGAGAGATTATAATAAACCAGAAGCTGACAGACCATTTGTTTGAAGAAGAAGAAGAAGAAGAAAGTTACAAACTTAGTAAGGTAGATATGTCTCCCGAACCCTCGCGAAACGTTTTATTGTATCAGAATAACTTTGTTACCTCATTAAACAAGATAACTTAGCTGTACTTATTGAGAGAATAAAGTTACACTGATTCCAAATCTGATTACTGGACTGTCTGACAACCATCCAACTGACCGCCAACCAACCAGCCAGTGAGCCAACCAACTGACCAGGGACCAACTAGCCAGTGAGCCATCCAACTGACCAGGGACCAACCAGCCAGTGAGCCATCCAACTGACCAACCAACCAGTGAGCCATCCAACTGACCAACCTGTCGACAACCAGCCAGTGAGCCATCCAACTGACCAACCAGCCAGTGAGCCATCCAACTGACCAACCAGCCAGTGAGCCATCCAACTGACCAACCTGTCGACAACCAGCCAGTGAGCCATCCAACTGACCAACCAGCCAGTGAGCCATCCAACTGACCAACCAGCCAGTGAGCCATCCAACTGACCAACCAGCCAGTGAGCCATCCAACTGACCAACCTGTCGACAACCAGCCAGTGAGCCATCCAACTGACCAACCAGCCAGTGAGCCATCCAACTGACCAACCAGCCAGTGAGCCATCCAACTGACCAACCAGCCAGTGAGTCAACCAACTGACCAGGGACCAACCAACCAGTGAGCCATCCAACTGACCAGGGACCAACCAGCCAGTGAGCCATCCAACTGACCAACCAGCCAGCGAGCCAACCAACTGACCAACCAGCCAGTGAGCCATCCAACTGACCAACCTGTCGACAACCAGCCAGTGAGCCATCCAACTGACCAACCGGTCGACAACCAGCCAGAAAAAAGGATATATCCCAAACACAGCGATGGATGTCATGTCACTGCATTTGTTACAAACCCAAAGAGGGTGAGGAGGAGTGATTGCCGAGCACTGCCGTGGGACTCACGCGAAATAATAAACACATGGAGGCGTAATTCACAAAAGAAATGAAACTTTCTCTACTCTCACTGTAGTATTGGCCGTGATAAGAGTAGTGAATGATTCACACGTTAAATCACGAGGAGTGACAAAATCAGAGACAATTATACTTCAGTCTGAAGTGAAGTGAAGAGCACGAACATTCAGTACAGCGCAAGCAGTAATACAATCATAAACAATTCAGGTGAGACACAGAGTGTGAACACTTTACAAGGGAGTGAAACACACAGTTACGTGTTCTTTTCAGCAGCACAATGTTTTACACAGTCTGTAAGACATGTGAGGTCAAGGAAGCCTCAGAAGTTCTGTAAGAACCTACGCAACATCTAGACTTGTTGTTTCTCTCATTCTCTCTCGCCTTGACTACTGTAACTCCCTATTGTCTGGTTTGCCTGCTTCATCCATTCAGTCCCTTCAGCGTATACAAAACTTTGCTGCCCGACTCGTCCTCAGAAAGAAAAGATCTGAGCACACCACTCCTGTTTTGCAATATCTCCATTGGCTCCCTGTCTCACACAGAATAAAGTACAAGATCAGCACTCTATGTTATAAATGTATTCACAAATCTGCCCCTTCCTATCTTTGTGGCTGCCTTCACCTCTACACTCCATCTCGCTCTCTACGATCGGCTTCGGATCCACTCTGTTTACGCATACCCAGATTCAAACACTCCACTGTTGGACGCCGTTCTTTCTCTGTCTCTGGACCTTGTATTTGGAATGAACTTCCTCTTTCGCTTCGGCAGGTCTCCGCACTCAACCCTTTCAAGTCTGGCCTTAAAACGCACCTCTTCACAAGATAGCTCCCTCCCCTACCTCTTCCTTGTCTTCAGTTTCTTCAGTTTTAGAGTTATGAATGCGTGTGAATGACTGGTGTGAAAGCGCTTAGATTTGTCTCTGCACAAGATTCAGCACAATATAAATATTATTATTATTATTATTTTAGACATGTGAGGTCAAGGAAGCCTCAGACATGTGAGGTCAAAGAAGCCTCAGACATGTGAGGTCAAGGAAGCCTCAGGAATTCTGTAAGACATGTGAAGTCAAGGAAGCCTCAGACATGTGAGGTCAAGGAAGCCTCAGACATGTGAAGTCAAGGAAGCCTCAGACATGTGAGGTCAAGGAAGCCTCAGACATGTGAGGTCAAGGAAGCCTCAGACATGTGAGGTCAAGGAAGCCTCAGACATGTGAGGTCAAGGAAGCCTCAGGAGTTCAAGGCTAAGGTTAAAAAGATCCCACAGCTTTTCATGACCGTAGGGGCAGTGAATTCATGTCCAGTCAAGGGCTCTTCGTAGGAAGGCGGGGCCCAATCCTCTCCTTCCGCCGTTTTTAGCACCCCCAGTTCCAAGCCATGAACCCATTCACACCTGGTGCAGTGAGGAAAACCGAAGTGTCTTTCCCAAGGACACAACACCATGCTGAAACGGGGCCTCCAACTCTGATCACTGGCTCAAAAAGTCCAACTGACCGATCCGGCCACAGCACGACGGGTGCAACAGCCGAGTGGTTAAAGCGTTGGACTTTCAATCTGAGGGTCCCGGGTTCGAATCTAGGTAACGGCACCTGGTGGGTAAAGGGTGGAGATTTTTCCGATCTTCCAGGTCAAAATATATGTGCAGACCTGCTTGTGCCTGAACCCCCTTCGTGTGTATACGCAAGCAGAAGATCAAATACGCACGTTAAAGATCCTGTAATCCATGTCAGCGTTCAGTGGGTTATGGAAGCAAGAACATACCCAACATGCATACCCCCGAAAACGGGGTATGGCTGCCTACATGGCGGGGTAAAAACGGTCATACACGTAAAAGTCCACTCGTGTACATACGAGTGAACGTGGGAGTTGCAGCCCACGAACGAAGAAGAAGAAGAAGGCCACAGTACCTCTGACAGTTCATGGTAAAGTGGTGCTAAACTGACGGCAAATAACTAACTTCGTAATACGTGTATTAATAAGTCACAAGAACAATGCAGTCAGGCGGAACTCTATCGCCGGACTCAGAACAGTGCACAATAACAGTGATAAAATCAGAGAAGGACGTGCCACACAATCCTTGTCGCTTTTATCACGGAATGGTGCAGGAGTATTTCTGTCTCCCCCATTGTACAGGGGCAGTTAATTAACTCACACAGAAGCCTTGTACTGAGCAGCGCGACAGATAACATCTTGACAGGCATTAGCGTCGAAGCCATGAAGTCAAGAATTCCATCACGGAAGTGCATAGGATTACACAAAGAAAAGACAAAGACAAGAACGTTATTGTCAAGACCTTGAAAAACTGGGCTGCAAACGACAAATTGCAAGAGTGAGCAAGGATGATGGATTAATCTACAAACATGGCAAAAGGGTGGGAAGATACTGTATTATATTGTCGTACCGTGTCGTGTCGTGTTGCGTCGTGTCGTGTTGTGTTGTGTTACTTTATTGTCGCAACTGGTGTGTGGAGTGTGTGCGTGCACGTGTGTGTGTGTGTGTGTGTGTGTGTGTGTGTGTGTGTGTGTGTGTGTGTGTGTGTGTGTGTGTGTGTGTGCGTGCGTGTGTGTGTGTGTGTGTGTGTTAGGGGGGTGGTGGTGGACAGGAAAACCATATGCAGAGACCCAGGCTTTGACACACAACCAACAGACCTGGAGGAATGTGGTGAATACTTCTTCTGCGTGGCGTGCAAAGGACTCTTCACTGAATGAAGGGTGAAGAAGAAGAAGACTAAATATCACCGTGTTTTACCATGTTCAGGTTCAAAACTGAGTATCATTGTGTTCTACCATGTTTCATTACAAAACTGAGTAACACTGTTCTACCATGTTCAGTTACACAATCGTTCAGTTACACTTAATCGTATCCAAATAAATGACGAGAAGAAAAAGAAAATCTTTCTTCATCATGCAGATGAAATTATTTCTATTTTTTTTAAAATCTGTAAAAAAACATACATTAAGTATCACTCGGTGGGATTACGCACGAGCCTATACAGACAGAGACATCAACAAACATAAATACACGCACACACACGCGCGCGCACACACAAACGCACACACACACGCACACGCACACGCCAACTTTCACGACAAACATGCTCACACAACTGCCACAGTTCTGCCGCAAGCGGGATGGGAAAAGATCTCTGAGGCTACGAACGTGGTGTCCAGCATGTTGTTCGGTTTACTGTGGACAGACCCTGCTCCACTTTGAAGAAATCTGCGCATTGTTGGTTTGGAAATTATACCGATAATCCTTTTGATTATTTGTATGATAACTGATGGACGCTCCCTCTCTCTATCATTCTTTTTGTAAGGCGATCGATGATATGATGGCCTTTCTTAAAATACTTAAGATTTTCCCAGATGTAGACTAGCTTATTTTTCTGAACACCATGTCCAGGGCAGTACACACATCTAAGCTTTTGCATTTGGATGTTGCGCATTGGCCCAAGATACGCTAGTCTCCCCTTTCCGATTTTTTTTTTTTTTTTTTTTTTTTTTTTTGCAGGAGGTTCATATGGTCAGGTCAGTCAGGATAATGGCGTCTTGATTCGCAGGCACACAAATGGATACCAGCATGTGTCACTGCTTGAGCTTCCAGTGTCAGGTTGGAGGTGGTGACTTTGTAAGCACCATAAGTCCCTGACTGTTTTTTTCCGTTTCGCTTTGAAGTGTATTCCCAGCGGGACTGGTTTCCGATGACTGAACTGTCTGCATACATGTTAATATCCCCTTCTTTACTGTTTTCTTCCATGAGTAGCTTCACCTCTGTATCAGACTTGCCCTCTGACAATCCTCGACAATGTCTTCCCACAGTGGGTGAAATGATTCGGAGAGGTTTTTGTAGTGTTCAGGGTATTCCTCCCATTCATTTGTTTTTTTCGGGTCTTAATCAAAATGTGCTTTTGTTGCATGTTTCTTGGGCTGCTCCAGTTGTTTTGCGAACTACATACAGACCAAGAACACCCAACAGAACACATTGCAGTTGCATTATGACAGGATCCGTCTGAAACGACTGAAAATTAAAGGACGTAAAATCAAAGTAACAAAAAGATCAAGAAAAGAAAGACCCACCTCATGACTTCCAATGCAAGCATATCAATATTTCTATGTGGTCATGTAATGGATGATGATGGGTTAAAAGTGACAGTTAACAGTTACCTTGCATTGCGACTCGTAACGCCTTCACACGGTCTTGTTGTTTGTCAGGGAACACCTCACTCAAACTCGGCAGAAGAACTTCTGGTTTCAGGATCCTCAACAACAAGAGTCCGCAAATCTTCAGTGTCTTCTAATGACTCAGCAGGTAAACTGAGACACTGTAGGTGCATTCCTGGGAACTGTACTCATTTTCAGTACCAAGAACTGCTCTACAGTGTTCACGTGTTTCATGGACCAGTATTAGCTTGAGTCACTGATGAACTTAAACTTGACCTGGTGTTGGCCCAATACCCAGAGCTAAGTTCACCATGTCAAATCAATCGTGCAAGGCTTCAATCAGCTGTTAATTCTAAGCAATTTCAGTTGCTGCTTAACTATGAAGTAATTTTTTTTTCACTGAATGTAAGTCCTACAGAACTTGAACTGCTGGTAACACATTTACTGGGTCATTTGCTAGAGCAAACACTGGTGAGGAATTTTAAAAGGATACTTATACCAATGTCCTGTTTGTGTTCAAGATGTGAGAAAGATACAGAAAGGAACAAATAGAACTTCAGAAGTAAAATTCGAACCTTTCACTTTCTTTGGGGGGATAACCAGTTAGTGGATTCGTTTTGCAACACCATAATCATGTGGTAACAAGTGCTTACACAAAACCACAGAAACCAGATCAGAAGCACAGTAAAAAAATTCCTATCTAATGCACATGTAAACGCCAAATGGCCAAATGATGTCCATATAAGGCAAGTTTCGTTTGCTTACGTCATCAAAAGTATCCCAATCATCGGCCTCACGTTCAGCTTGTGTATTGTTAAGCACCTGAGCAAGTCTTCAGTTGAAGTTTTGATGTGTGAAGATTCTCCAAATTAGAGTGATGTACTATCAAATTAGGGTGATGTACTATATTTATTATCAACCAATGACCTCCTGTGCCGCTGCTGATCTGTGCCATAAAGGCCACGCCAAAGTCTTCATGTTGGCGTCATTTTTCTCATGCTGTGATGGCAGAAGCCTTGAGAAGTTCGACCAACTGAAATACACAGCTCTGACTTCAAGATCGAACTCGAGCCGAATAATTTCACAGGCCAAGAGTTCACAACAGGAACAATATTATTTACATTTCTTAAACACACTGGCTTACTTTGGAGGGGGCGCATAGAGAAGACCTGGGTTAGAGGGTGGCAGCAACATGGGAATTAAACGGGAACTCTTGGACAAATCCCATGATGTAACCACAGGACGTGGAGCTGCAAGCCAGCAGGACTTACTGTGTAAAGCAGAACATGCAAATTTAGCAACTCAGTAAAGCGAAGCCTTAATGCATTCAGTTTTCAAAACAAAGAGTGTGAGAAACGTAATCAAGAATGCTCTTGTATATCTTTTTATATTTTCATTACCTTTTAATTGTGTCTTTGGGATTTTCATGACTTTTTTCCCTTGAGGAGGGGTGGGGTAGGCGCCAGAAGGATGCGGCTATGTGTTACACAATAACATCTGGAACACAGCACAATAATTTCTCCAAATTAGAGTGATTAACTACATTCATAATCAACCTACAACCTACTGCGCCACTGCTGATCTATGCCATAATAGCCACGCTCAGGTCGTCAATGAAAGGCACGTGACGGTCTGCATTTTGACGTCATTTTTATCACGCTGTGAAGACAGAATGCAGTGAAAGCCACGTGAAGCTCTGCATTTTGACGTCATTTTTTTCATGCAGGGAGGGCAGAATGTGACGAAAGGCACGTGGAGGTGTGCATTTTGACGTCATTTTTCTCATGCTGTGATAGCAGAAGCCTTGAGAATTTCGACCTCGAACTCCAGCCGAATAATTTCACAGGCCAATCGTCAGATACATCAAGAGCTCACAACAACAACAACAACAACATTATTTACAAAATTTAAAACACACTGGCTTACTTTGGAAGTGGTGCATAGAGAAGACGTGGGTTAGGGGGTGACAGCAACATGGGAATTAAACGGGAACTCTTGGACAAATCCCATGATGTAACCACAGGACGTGGAGCTGCAAGCCAGCAGGACTTACTGTGTAAAGCAGAACATGCAAATTTAGCAACTCAGTAAAGTGGGTCCTTAACTCTTTCCATACGAACGGCGAAAGAGACGACGTTAACAGCGTTTCACCCCAATTACCATCATCAAAATATTGCAAGCGGAAGGCTCTTATACTGAAGAGGTGAATATTGACAAAGAATACCACAATTCTGACGACGGAAACTAAAGGTTGGGTCATTCAGACACCCACTAGACATCCGAGGTGTCTGTGTAGAGGAGAAGAGAGGACTGGCCGTATTGAGTGAGTTAATGCATTCAGTTTTCAAAACGAAGAGTGTGAGAAACGTAATCAAGAATGTTCTTGTATATTTTCATATTCTTATTACCTTTTAATTGTGTCTTTGGGATTTTCATGCCTTTTTTTTTTTTTTTTTTTTTTTTTTTTTTTTACCTTGCGGAGGGTTGGGGTAGGCGCCAGATGGATGCGGCTATGTGTTACACAATAACATCTGGAACACAGCACAATAATTTCTCTTCACTCTCAAAAGAACTTTACCCACTTGTGTGTGCTGCAGGCCTGCAAACCATCACCTTCACAAACTCCTCCCGGAACCTGCGTCCTGTCAGGCAGTAGAGATAGAAGTTGATAGAACTGTTTGTGCTGGCCAGAAGAGAACTGATGGTGTAGAACAGGAAGACTTCCGCTCTCTGCTGAGCTGACATTTTGGACTGGTCTTTGAACTGGTACAGATCGCCATAGATGAAAATTGGTAAGGTGAGAACGATGAAAGTCAGTGACACTATAATGATGGTAACGGTCACAGAGTTGGCGTCCTTTTGTCGTTTTAGAGACGCATGGACGTTCCCCGAGGCAGTGTTTTTGCGAGCCTCTCCCACAGACATGATCAGGGTGAATACCAACACGCCATTGCCCGCCACCAGACAGACAAAGGAAGCAAGCTGTTGACAGCCATGGCAATGTAGATAAACACGTTATCCAGAAACCAAACATATTCCGAGAAAGACATCCTAATGCACTGAATACCAGTCATGTTGCCAGTCGAGGTTTCGTAGACACAGTACAGGTGATGAATATAAAGAAGCAACTGGACCAAAGCGACACCAGTTATAGTGGTGACAATTCTCCCTCTGGTGAAAACGCGGTTGACGTGGTGAGGCCAGGCCACGGAGAATGCTCTCTGCAGTGTCATGCAGACCAACACCCAGCCCACAAATCCTCCAGTGCTGAGGTAAATGATGAAACAGGGAAAGTAAAAGGCAGGCCAATTGTTAATGATGCTCACACCAAAAGCCATGGTGATCCACTTCAATGGAATTCCTGCAAATGAATCAATGTGGTACTATATAGTTTGTTGTAATATAATGTCACGTGATGTACAAATGAGATTCCGTTTTTATACCTCATAAATTTTTCTCATATGAGTGTCTCACTGTTCATGAAAAATTCTCAGCAGGGTTTAACAAACGACAAAAAAGTTTGAAATATGTAGCTTTGGAAATGAAACAATTCAAAATAGATAAGACTAGACGAAAACAAGATAAAAACTTGTTAGATGGTTCGCCTGACGAAGATGAATGTGGGGGTGAGAGAGAGAGAGAGAGAGAGAGAGAGAGAGAGAGAGAGAGAGAGAGAATCCCACCTGAATATAACGCCATCAGATCCCCAACAGCGAGAGCGATGAAGAAAAGGTTGATGGTGGACTCTCTGGTCATCATTCTACGCATGAGGACGATGCTGATGACGTTGCCGAACGTGCCCAGCACGAGGAGGGCGGGAT
>NC_134887.1:33227421-33237421 GCF_041734735.1 Babylonia areolata | reverse complement strand
TGCAGACTGCATGCGGGGCACACTTTTTTTAATTAATTTTTTTCTTACTCATTCTTACTTGTTGAAGGGGGAAGAGGCCCCTCGATGTATTCCTTGTGATGAGCCTCTCACCATAAAACACGTGCTCCTTGACTGTTGGGATCTGCATAACGTTAGACACAGACATTACACGGCGGTTTCTTTGAAGATCTTGTTTCGTGATGTCCCTCCGTGGGCGCTGATAGACTTCTTGAAAGAAGTGAACATTTTAAATCAGATTTGAAGGTTTTAAACTATGGAAGTTTTTTTTTAAACTTTGAGTGGAAAGTTTAAAGTGGTGACTCGTTTTAATTGTTTGTTTTTTTACACTTGTAGTAGGTATTTAACGTGGCGATAGCCTTGAGATGGCCTTAGTGGTCGGCGAGGCTCTAAGCACCATAATTTCAGCCGACCGACGGGCGCACTGGTCAAATGGTCAGAGTGCTGGATTCTGGCCCGAGTGTCCTGAGTTCAAACCCTGTCGCACCTGGTGGGTTAAGGGTGGAGATCTTTCCCATCTCCCAGGTCAACATTCCTGAACCCCCGTCCGTGTGTATGCGCACGCAGAAGATAAAAAACGCGCGTTAAAGATACTATAATTCATGTCAGCGTTCGGTGGGTTATGGAAACAAGAACATGCCCAGCATGCACTCCCCCGAAAACGAAGTACGGCTGCCTACATGGCGGGGTAAATAAACAAAACGGTCGTACACGTAAAATATTACATGTCTCTTTGAGTGTATGTGTGTGCGTGACTAAAACCCGACTGAATGACACAGGAAACGAATGATGAGCGCCAAATGGCAGCTGTCAGTCGGCTCTGCCCATGGAGGCAGCCACTCTGTTGTGCAAATGCCTCCGTGTTTGTAAAAGCGCTTAGACCTTGGTCTCGGACCAAGGATAGGCGATATATATATATATAAGTATCCGGAGCTTCCGTTTTTGAAGAAGTGTCTGGGTTTGTTCCAATGTACCTTTTATTTACCTGTGTGCTGGCTGAATTCAGAGCATAAGCAGCATTGACTTGAAGCTGAGTACCTTGTGAATGGAGAGAGTCACCACTGTTTGTTGTTAATCGATCCTTTACTCTCCCATCCTCGCTGTTCTTTCCTGTCCATGTCATCGATTTCTCCACTGAGCCACTGACAGAGCTAGGCTGGAGGGAGGGAGGGAGGGATGGGGGTGCGTGGGGGCAGGAGGGGCGGGGGGGGGGGGGGGGGGGGGGGGAGGGAGGAGGTGCTGGAGGAGGAGGAGGAGGAAGGGGAGGAGGAGGGGGTGTGCCGGTGCCTTCACTGAAAGAAAGCAACAGGCAAAACACGCTCAATTCATAACTGACAGCACCCCCGAAAACGGAGTATGGCTGCCTACATGGCGGGGTAAAAACGGTCATACACGTAAAAAGCCCACTCGTGTGCATACGAGTGAACGTGGGAGTTGCAGCCCACGAACGCAGAAGAAGAAGAAGAAGAATAACTGACAGCAAAGCGCGCGTGGAGAGAGGGGGGGGGGGGACGCTACGGCGAGCTCTGTTCAACTGAGAATGCTGGAACCAAGGAAGCCTTGTCAATACCAAGTCTGCCTATTGTGTACAAATTCGCAAAATGCATGGACGGATTCTTCATTCACACAGTGATTTCAGGTGGCTCGCAAACACAAGAACTCACAATTAAAATTTTTTTTTTAATGTTAATTACTTCAATAAAGGTACAATGTGATAACCCCCTGGTGAACTCACACTCTCATTCAAATCATCAACTTATAGCCTATTAAAATCCCAATGTATTAATAAGCGCCCACCAGCTGGAACTGGTTATAACACCCCAAGGTAATCCAGCGTTAAGTATCCACCATCTGACACAGTAACGCTGTATTGACCTAGTCATGAACAGTCATGCTATAGTGACTTAGTCATGAACAGTAACGCTGTAGTAACCTAGTCATGAACAGTAACGCTGTAGTGACCTAGTCATGAACAGTAACGCTGTAGTAACCTTGTCACGAACAGTAACGCTATAGTGACTTAGTCATGAACAGTAACGCTGTAGTGACTTAGTCATGAACAGTAACGCTGTAGTGACCCAGTCATGAACAAAATCAATGGGGGGAACTGACGAAATAACTGGAAATGCTCCAACCACTGAAAAAACAACAACAACAACAAAACATACATCAACCCGCAACAAACAAACTATATTCTGGACCATTAAATGTACATCTGAATTTCCGATAAAAACAGCGAAAAACGATTTTTTTCTCCAGTGAAATATTCACTGGTACAGTCCTTCTTTACTTCAGAGGCCACGATTCCTTCCGAAGACTGTCCAAAGTGCTCGTGTAAAAAAAAACAACAACAAAAACGGGTGTCCATTTTCTGCCGCCGAACCAACAGCGCCACATCCCAAAACCATCCGAATGGCGTGTGACTGTTCCCTGAGTCATTTCAGAAAGTGAAGGTGCTGGATCCGGAAAGGCTAAAGCCACAGATTTTGTGACTTCTTTTGTGACTGCTGACTTCTTTGAATGACAGCTTGACAAGAACGGTTTCCTAGCCGAATGGTTAAAGCGTTGGACTTTCAATCTGAGGGTCCCGGGTTCGAATCTCGGTGACGGCGCCCGGTGGGTAAAGGGTGGAGATTTTTTCCGATCTCCCAGGTCAACATATGTGCAGACCTGACAGTGCCTGAACCCCCTTCGTGTGTACACACACGCAGAAGATCAAATACGCACGTTAAAGATTCTGTAATCCATGTCAGAGTTCGGTGGGTTGTGGAAACAAGAACATACCCAGCATGCACACCCCCGAAAACGAGTATGGCTGCCTACATGGCGGGGTAAATAAACAAAACGGCCATACACGTAAAATGTTAAATGTTACATGTTTGTCTGAGTGTGTATGTGTGCGTGCCTGAAATCTGATTGAATGACACAAGAAACGAATGATGAGCGCCCAATGGCAGCCGTCAGTCGGCTCTTACCCAGGTAGGCAGCCTGCTGTATAAATGACCCCGCGTTTGTAAAGCGCTTAGAGCTTGGTCTCCGACCGAGGATAAGCGCTGTTTTAGTATCCATATCGATCAATCAATCAATCTGTTTTAACTCACTCAGTACGGCCAGTCCTCTCTTCTCCTCTACACAGACCCCTCGGATGTCCAGTGGGTGTCTCAATGACCCATCCTTTAGCTTCTGTCGTCAGAATTGTGGTATTCTTTGTCAACATTCACGTCTTCAGTATAAGAGCCTTCCGCTTGCAATATTTTGATGGTGGTAATTGGGGTGAAACGCTGTTAACGTCGTCTCTTTCGCCGTTCGTATGGAGAGAGTTAACAGAGGAAGGTGACAGTGAGAACCAAAGTCAGTGAGTTCAACATGTGCACTGCTGAAATCTCACCCTGATTCTCTCTGTCCGCTTCAGAGACGAGGACACTTCTGTCATCAGCATCTGGACGAAGAGCCCTTGAGGGGCACGTTGTTTCTCCTACTGCTGCTACTGCTGGTCAGGTCATGGGCATAACCCTTGCTACTGGTACCATGTAACCCAGTACTACCTGCCGCATGTGTAGTCTCACAACGACGGACCAGGCGGAGGAGGAAACCTTTCCCAACGGCTGTGAAGGTGGAAGATGATGACCAAAGGGCAGGGGGAGCTCCTATCCTTGGCTGGAAGCCCCCCTAGGAGACGGAGCTCCGAAGAAAAAATCTGCACCTGCCGAGGCCGTTCTACACGTGGCAGTATCTGCACCTGTGGGACTGTGAGCGTCGGTAGGCGAGAGAGTGGGGAAGGGACTGCACAACTCCTCCTCACTAAAAAAAAAGTCACCTGTGCTGGTCAGGCAACCAGGCTAATGTCGGAACGACGACACACACCGACAGATAAGCCTGCCTGCCTACTCATCCGTCGAACCGACGGGAGACTCCATCATCATCACTACTGCTGCTGCTCTTGCTACTACTACTGCTGTTGCTGCTGCTGCTTCTACTACTACTACTGCTGTTGCTGCTGCTGCTTCTACTACTACTACTGCTGCTGCTGCTACTACCACTGCTGTTGCTGCTGCTGCTGCTGCTGCTACTACTACTACTGCTGCTGCTGCTACTACTACTGCTGTTGTTGTTGCTGCTGCTGCTACTACTACTACTACTGCTGTTGCTGCTGCTGCTGCTACTACTACTACTGCTGCTGCTGCTGCTACTACTACTGCTGTTGTTGCTGCTGCTACTACTACAACCGCTGCTACTGCATCTACTACTACTGCTGCTGCTGCTGCTACTACTACTACTGCTGTTGCTGCTGCTACTACTACTGCTGTTGCTGCTGCTACTACTACTGCTGCTGCTGCTACTACTACTGCTGTTGTTGTTGCTGCTGCTGCTGCTACTGCTACTGCTGCTGCTGCTACTACTGCTGTTGCTGCTGCTGCTACTACTACTGCTGCTGCCACTGCTGCTGCTAACCCACCACTACTACTACAACTATTACAACTACAATTACTGCTACACATATGAGGAAGGAGGCAAAATGGTTAAAACGCTTATCTGTCGACAGGCCAGCAGCAGCCTTGAGGGTCTGGGTTCGAATCCCACTCTCACCCTTTCTCCCAAGTTTGACTGGAAAATCGAACTGAGCGTCTAAGTCGTTCGGATGAGATGATAAACCGAGGTCCCGTGTGCAGCACGCTCTTGGTGCACTGGAAAAGAACCCATGGCAAATTGCTACCCTCTCTCTCTCTCTCTCTCTCTGTGTGTGTGGCCGCCCCCCCCCCCCCTCTCTCTCTCCTTTCTGACTTTCTTCCCTCCTCCCCTCTCTCTCACCTTTCCAGACCCACTTAACGTAATGACATGGGGGCAGAAGAGGTTAACGGATTGCCTGAGGTTGACAGGAAATGCCCCAGTCGCCTGGAGCCAGTTGCATTGCTCGGACGGAAGAGCCTAGTATGGTCGTAACCCGCTACAAACTGCGTACAGTATGGAACTGACCAATGGCGTAGTTCGGTCAACGTGGGCATTTAGTCACGTGTAACTGTCAAAAAGTTAAAAGCAAGCAATGCAACTGGTACCTGGTGTAAAAGCCATCTTCCAAGCTATAGCAAGACTGCACCAAATCAGTTTCTGCGTCGGCTGTCTTTACTTCATTGTACAGGTATGACAGCCCTGTTAAGCTTTAGCGACTTCAAACCTATGGATGTCTCTGTCCATAATTGCACATGTGTTTCTTCACAAATGAGGCAATGTGGATTTCGTTAAATCGTTCTTATATGTAATGCTGATGTCTGTTTCTCTTAATATTCAAAATTCAATATCATCAATGCTCTCTTATAGATGCTTGTGATGAATCCTCTTCTTCATTCTTCTTCTTTTCTTTCTTCTTCTTCTTCTTCTTCGTCGTCGTCGTCGTCGTCTCCTTCTTCTTCTTTTTCCCCATGACCACCCTCCGGGGAACAGTTCAGGGGGAGAGAAGAAGGTGAAGACAAACAAAGAGATGGGCAGACAACACCACTGAGTGCACTGGAAGCAGTCCGCAAGGCCGAGGGGGTTACTGTGCACCCCCCCCCCCCCCCCCCCGAACGCCCCCCGCGGTCCCCCCCCTGCCCCCCCGCCCCCCCAACACACACACCCCAGGAATAAAGTAGACTGGTCTTGAAATGTTCTTCAGTGTCTGCTGAACTCATTTTTACATGCCCCCCCCCCCCCCACCTCCCCACCCCCCAGCCGCTCCCCCCACTCCTCCCACCCCCACCCCCGAAAAAAAATTGGGGCGCACCCAGAGTTACTGCCCTTGGCACAATGGTACCCTCTCGCGCCACGGTCAATGAAAATAAGACAAGCTCAGCTTCAAACCCTCATAGATCATATTTTCAAGCTGTCATTTAAAGAAGTCAGCAGTCATATAAGAAATAAGCAGTCATTTAAGAGGCCACAATATCTGTGGCTTTAGCCTTTCCGGATCCAGCACCTTCACTTTCTGAAATGACTCTGGGAACAGTCACACGCCATTCGGATGGTTTTGGGATGTGGCGCTGCTGGTTCGGCGGCAGAAAATGGACACCTGTTTTTTAGTTGTTTTTTGTTTTTCTTGTTGCTTTGTTTGTTTGCTTTGTTCACGGGCACTTTGGGGGGTATCGGAAGGAATCGTGGCCTCCGAAGTAAGGAAAGACTGCACCAGTCGATATTTCACTGGAATATTTTTAAAACAGATTTTATTGGAAATTCAGTTGTACTCTTAATGGTCCAGAGTAGAGTTTATTTGTCGCTGGTTGATGTATGGTTTTTTTTTTTTTTTTTTTTTTTTGTTCTTGTTTTTTCAATTTCAGTGGTTGCAGCATTTCCAGTTGTTTCATCCGTCGCCCCCACCCCCTCCCTCCCATTGCTTTTGTTAACAACTGGGCTACCAGCTGTTGTTGTACAGCATTACTGAGGAGAGGAGAGGACAGTAGGGGCCATAACTCTAATTATCGGCATTCTGATTATACATAGTAAAGGGGGCTTGATACTTACTGTCATGTAAGACATGAACATAGTTTTAATTCATCCCCACTAAATGGTTTTGCGCAACAGCCGAGTGGTTAAAGCGTTGGACTTTCAATCTGAGGGTCCCGGGTTCGAATCCTGGTCACGGCACTGGTGGCTAAAGTGGAGTGATGGCCTAGAGGTAACGCGTCCGCCTAGGAAGCGAGAGAATCTGAGGGCACTGGTTCGAATCACGGCTCAGCTGCCGATATTTTCTCCCCCTCCATTAGACCTTGAGTGGTGGTCTGGACGCTAGTCATTCGGATGAGACGATAAACCGAGGTCCCGTGTGCAGCATGCACTTAGCGCACGTAAAAGAACCCACGGCAACAAAAGGGTTGTTCCTGGCAAAATTCTGTAGAAAAATCCACTTCGACAGGAAAAACAAATAAAACTGCACGCAGGAAAAAATACAAAAAAAATGGGTGGCGCTGTAGTGTAGCGACGCGCTCTCCCTGGGGAGAGCAGCCCGAATTTCACACAGAGAAATCTGTTGTGATAAAAAGGAATACAAATACAAATACAAATAAAGGGTGGAGATTTTTCCAATCTTCCAGGTTAGGTTTCAGGTTTCAGTTTTCAGTTTCTCAAGGAGGCGTCACTGCGTTCGGACAAATCCATATACACTACACCACATCTGCTAGGCAGATGCCTGACCAGCAGCGCAACCCAACGCGCTTAGTCAGGCCTAGAGTGCGTGTGTATACATTTGTGAAACTATCAGAGTGGATGTTTTCGAATGAATTTTGTCAGAGGACAACTCTCTCCGTCGTTGCCATGGGTTCTTTTTCAGTGCGCCTAGTTCATGCTGCACACGGGACCTCGGTTTCTCGTCTCATCCAAAAGACTAGACGCTCAGTTCGATTTTCCAGTCAAACTTGGGAGAAAGGGCGAGAGAGGGATTCGAACCCAGACCCTCACGGACACTGTATTGGCAGATGAGCGTCTTAACCATTCTGCTACCTTCCTTCTTCCAGGTTAACAGATGTGTAGACCTGCTAGTACATGAACTCCTTTAGAGGCTGAAAGGGTCTGTGGCCTGAACACCAGACTTCCCACCATCTCGCTCGCTATCTTTCCCCCTTACCAACAAACACACTGGGCATTCTCACATGAGTACCTTCCCTTCCAGTGCATATCAGTGCACACGTTGCCCAAGCCACACACACAGTTACCACCCCCTGTGCCACATCCTCCCACTTACACCCCTCACTCCTCCCGCTCCTCACCCACCCACACCTCACTACCGCTCTCTCCCCACTCTGCTTACTGTCCACCCCTTTTTCTGTCCACCCACCCTCCCACTCCTCATGGGGACTTCACGACGTTTTAACCTCGGTTTCCAAACCACAACTCCACATTTACTGAATATAGCTCTCGAGGTGATTCTTTACACACTGAAGGCTGGAACTGAAACATGTTTCGGGTACTTTCAAGAGTTTTCAGTGGAGTACTGGAGAGAATGTGGTGACTGATTTGTGTGAAGTTTATTTCATTAAAACAAAGTATGGAAGGTGGTACCATCAAAGTAGCAGAATGCAAAATGGCCATCTTGGCAACGAAATATTATGGGCAGCAAATGAAGTTTTCTTAGCCGTAACAGAACACGATCTCGCTCTCTTTTATGCAGGACGCACCATTTTGCACTGCTTTGAATTCGCTGGAGCTGTGAAAATTGTTCTATGGGTACACTGTATAGTACCAAATTAACACTGAGAAGTAATTTGGGGGTTACCATATCTTTATCTTTATATTTCATCTCTTGAAAGATCTGGATGCACTGCGGCGGTTTTTTCAAGAATGACATGCGACAAACTGTTGATCTGATAGTAAGTTTCACTCTGAGATATATTGACGGATGTTTTAAAACTGATGTCATTACCACTGATGTTTACTGACCTACTTGCCACTTTATTTTGCAACGGAGTGCCAACAAGCATTTCAGTTCCATCAGTGTTCAGCAAAAGAGCCTGCTGTTGTTCATCCAAAAGAGAACATCATCAACGCTTAACTGAATACTATACCAACATCTCAGAACTCATCAGGTGATATGGCTTTTGGGCAACTTGGTGTCATCTACATACCTACATAAGTCAGGACCGTGTGCAGAAATGGCATCAGACGACGGATGAGAATAAAGTGTGAATAAAACAAGTCCGTGCACAGAACCCTGGGGTACACCACATGCAAAGTGACTTAAGAGCAGACACACAGTCATCAACGACACGTGACTGACAACAACACATCACGTTTGACACAAACCAACCAAGAGCTCTGTCCTGAATGCCAGAAGTCTTTCAACATTTCCAGAAAGATTGGGTGATCAATTGTGTCAAGTGCTGCATTGAGATTCAGGAGATAAATCTCCCATTTGCATTCGTCAGCAGTTTCCAGGACACTAAGGACATCAGTTTCAATGTAGTTTTCCTTCTGATATGAAGGCTGGTTGATGTCAAGCAGGCTATATTGTGTGAGAATGACTCTGCAATTGCCTTTCTCAGAGAAAAAAAAGTTACTGAAAAGTTACAGAAGAGAAATAATCGTCAAAAGAGGAGAATCCATACTTTTCCCTAACACTTCATTGGACAGAGCAAATAAGTTATTTGGAGAAGGGGAAAAGTTCAGCTGGTCAGTTTGATGCTGTCCCGTAGCTTCCTGTTCACAGACCTCTGCAGTCGTCCCCTGATCGCATGGATCCATTACAGTTTGCATACAGGGCCAAACGAGGTGTTGGTGATACGACAAGTACTTCAGTCGATATCATCGCACGTCATTTGGACAAATCTGGAACAACTGTTTGGGTACTATTTATGTATCTATCCGCTGATTTAAACACTATTCAACATATTTTAATCAGGAAACTTATAGACCTCGATGTAACAGCTGGTCTTATTTTATGGATAAGTTTTTATGTGATCGGCCTCAGCGTTATCGTCTGAATGTCAGTTCTCCTGGCCGGTCCATATTGTCTGAAATCATTATTGTGAATACTGGAGTTCCCCAGGGTTGTGTTTTATCCCCTCTGCTTTTCTCCTTCGACATTAATGACAACAGGTGCTCAGATCTTTTTCTCAGTCTTGTAAAATATGTTGACGACATGGCTTTAGTTTAGTAGGTCTCTTAAAAGATCAGTTTTCGATTTCACAGTATTTGTTTAGAAATACACAATACAATACACAATACACAAGCTTTATTGTCTATACTTTGGTACAGAGATGTTCTTTTTGGCACCAGCACATGTCCAACATAAGAAGAAAACAACAAACAAATAAAATGAATAGAAAATAAAAAGATAAATTAAATGGCACCAAATGGAAATAGCTATATACAAATATACAGATTACTGAAATTCACGTGCCTCTCCATAAGTGTCAGAAATAAGTGTCATAAACTCTTTTTCAGAGGATAACTTTCTGGAACTTAACGTAGAGAAAACAAAAGAACTTAATTTAGGCAGTGGGAGGGACACACATACAAA
>NC_134887.1:33099921-33222421 GCF_041734735.1 Babylonia areolata | reverse complement strand
GAGAGAGACAGAGAGACAGAGACAGACAGAGAGATAAGTGGAAGCAGCCTTGGCTGACTTTCGGAAGATTTGGGTTCGAATCCTTTCAGTTGCTTACAATGCTTTGGGATTTAAATGCATACCATGACTAGCTGATGCTCCGATTCGTTTGTGATATTCGTTTCCTTGGGTTTGCAGGGATCTGAAATATGTATTTCTGGGGCCTAGTCGAACGTGATATGTTATGACTGGAACTCCAGTGCACAGGACCGTAGTGAAGTATATATATATATATATATATATATATATATATATATATATATATATATATATATGTGTGTGTGTGTGTGTGTGTGTGTGTGTGTGTGTGTGTGTGTGTGTGTGTGTGTGTGATAAACATTAACACAACTGTGAATCTCTATTACACCATTATGCTCATAGATCATGACCAAAAAACCAGAAAGACAAACTGTTTCATATTTTGATTCATTTTTGCACTGTTACGCCCTGCTATCATGGAGACCTCTGTTTTGATTTGACCACTGCTCTCGTGCTTGAAACGAAATCCTTTCTGGGTCTTCAGTGTAAGAAAACTCTGGAGTCTGTTGTCTGAGGGACTAACTGGCCGTCTCTTCTTTGAAGTAGGCGCTCAGTCAGTCTGGTTCAGCGCCAAAAGTTACTGTCAGTAGTGTGGTTACTTTACTGACCGATGATTTTAGCCAATGCCAAATCCGTGCTACAGTATCCAGGTTTATCTGAGCTGTAATGCACCCATCACTGAGTGTGTATCGAATCAAAACAGGTACCATTGTACGCATGTGGAATCAGGGCAGGCACCACTGAAACTATCTGAATCAGAGCAGGCAACATTCAATGAAAGCAGCTATCCAGTGTGTTCCTTAGTGTGTAGCTACATGACACATAATTCTGGGCGTGTCATTTTTATGGAACAATCACCTTCAAGTGCCAACAGTTCACAAAGTTCCAACCACATGCCGTTTGACATAACTATGTGGACTGTCAGCACTTGGACTGATGGAACAACCCCCACGTTTGGCGCTTTATTTTCAAATGTTCTCTTGTGTTCACCTCCCATGTCACCTTCTTGGCTATTTTCATGTTAGTTTTGTGTTGCATTCATTTCAGCTTTCTTGGAAAAAAATATTAATAACAGCCTGACCAACACTGAAACATTGAAAACTGCTTTCCAATCAAACCATACAACCTATACAGTGTCAGAGAAACAGTCACCTAAAGAACGCCCCTCCTGTTCCATACTGTCATGAACCAGAGTTTCCAAAAACAATGTTAAAGACAACTTCACAAAGAAACATCCAGAACCCGTGATGTGCACGGTAACTTTGCTCAGATGAACAGCTGTAGAATTAAAAGTTATCCTGTCTAAAATTGTACGATTGCTGTTGTTTGTTGTCGTCGTAGACCACAAAAGATAAATACCAGGTCGTTTTGTGATAGGGCCCATCTTTTCGTTGCAATACTTTATTTCAATGTCCGTTTTGCCGTATTCCATGCGATTACTGGTCGTGAGGGGTAATAATCAATTTCTAAATAGTTCTGGTATGCATATAATCGCAAGAAAGTACACATAACCCATTCTTTTTCTGAAAACAAAACAAACAGTCTATTTATTTATGAGAGTTTTAAGTTTATTTTCAACATACCATCTAGCAATGGATAAACATAAAAGTGACAAATTTCATATGATTTCTGAGTATATGGTTTAGACAGTCAGTTAAACCAAGTAAAACGAATAAAGAACAAACACGAAAAATGTAAACGAATCTGTATCCATAGCTAATGAACACAGAGAATCATGAATTATAATCCAAATCTCAGGAATACTACACGTATTCAGTCCAGTACTTACACTTTTAACCGCTGTCGAAATGTAGGTCTAGTTTTGAAAGAAAAATAGAAATGAAAAACACAGAATATGGGATGTATGGAAGCACAGCCCACGATCATACTGAAGAAAGAAACACAGAGATCAACAAGGACCGTCCCCTGCTATATGCTTTGCCCCCTCAAGTGCCACGCCCATCCTTGCCACGCCCACCCACTTATTGCTCTCATTTTCGGACGAGATCACACGGGTAATCTGGCTCAGCCACACAGCAGTATTCAGCCTCTGGCTCCACACTCTCTCTCCTCTGCTTACAATACATAGCTCAGTTACACCACACATTCTGCAAATCGTCACCCTCACCCCACACAATCATCTTAGTCAAGCGAACCATCTAACAAGTTTTTACCCTTTTTTATCGCTTCTTATTTTGAATTGTTTCACTCCAAACCACTGTATTCAAACGTATTTTTGTTTTTTGTTTGTTGTTTTTTCGTGTGAAACCCGGCAAAGAATTTTTCATGAACAGTGAGACACTCATATGAGATAGACTTATGAGGTATAAAAACGGAATCTCATTTGCACGTTACGTGGCATGGTATTAGCACAAAATACAAAGCAGCACACTGATTCATTTGCAGGTATTCCTATGAAGTGGATCACCATAGCGTTTGGTGTGAGCATCATCAACATCTGGCCTGCCGTCTACTTTCCCTCTTTGATCATTTACCTCAGCTCTGGAGGATTTGTGGGCTGGGTGTTGGTCTGCATGACACTGCAGAGAGCATTCTCCGTGGCCTGGCCTCACCACGTCAACCGCGTTTTCACCAGAGGGAGAATTGTCAACGCTATAGCTGGTGTCGCTTTGGTCCAGTTGCTTCTTTATATTCATCACCTGTACTGTGTCTACGAAACTACGACTGGCAACATGACTGGTATTCAGTGCATTAGGATGTCTTTCTCGGAATATGTTTGGTTTCTGGATAACGTGTTTATCTACATTGCCATGGCTGTCAACAGCTTGCTTCCCTTTGTCTGTCTGGTGGCGGGCAATGGCGTGTTGGTATTCACCCTGATCATGTCTGTGGGAGAGGCTCGCAGAAACACTGCCTCGGGGAACGTCCATGCGTCTCTAAAACGACAAAAGGACGCCAACTCTGTGACCGTTACCATCATTATTGTGTCACTGACTTTCATCGTTCTCACCTTACCAATTTTCATCTATGGCGATCTGTACCAGTTCAAAGACCAGTCCAAAATGTCGGCTCAACAGAGAGCGGAAGTGTTCCTGTTCTACACCATCAGTTCTCTTCTGGCCAGCACGAACAGTTCTATCAACTTCTATCTCTACTGCCTGACAGGACGCAGGTTCCGGGAGGAGTTTGTGAAGGTGATGGTTTGCAGGCCTGCAGCACACACAAGTGGGTAAAGTTCTTTTGAGAGTGAAGAGAAATTATTGTGCTGTGTTCCAGATGTTATTGTGTAACACATAGCTGCATCCTTCTGGCGCCTACCCCAACCCTCCGTGAGGGAAAAAAAGTCATGAAAATCATCAAAGACAAATTCAACATGTTTTTCGCCATCTTTTCAAGCCACAGTTTTCCGAATCTTCTCATCATTTAAGGTAATAAGAATATTAAAAAAAAACATTATTGAAGAACATTCTTGTTTACGTTTCTCACACTCTTCGTTTTGAAAACTGAATGATTTAAGGCTTTGCTTTATTGAGTTGCTAAATTTGCATGTTCTGCTTTACACAGTAAGTCCTGCTGGCGTGTAGTTCGGTGTCCCGTGGTTACATCATGGGATTTGTCCAAGAGTTTCCCGTTTAATTCCAGTGTTGCTGCCACCCCCTAACCCACGTCTTCCATATGCACCCCTTCCAAAGTAAACCAGTGTGTTTTAAAATGCGTAAATAATGTTGTTGTTGTTGTGAGCTCTTGATGTATCTGATGATTGGCCTGTGAAATTATTCGGCTCGAGTTCAAAGTCTAACTTCTCAAGGCTTCTGCCATCACAGCATGAGAAAAATGACGTCAAAATGCACATCTCCACGTGCCTTTCGTCGCATTCTGCCCTCACTGCATGAGAAAAATGACGTAAAAATGCAGACCTTCACGTGGCTTTTATTGCATTCTGCCTTCACAGAATGATAATAATGACGTCAAAATGCAGACCTTCACGTACCTTTCATCGCAGATCTGAGCGTGGCTATTATGGCATAGATCAGCAATGGCGCAGTAGGTCGTCGGTTGATAATGAATATAGTTAATCACTCTAATTTGGAGAATTTTCACACATCAAAACTTCAACTGAAGCCTTGCTTAGGTGCTTAACAACAAACAAGCTGAACGGGAGGCCGATGATTGGGATACTTTTGATGACGTAAGCAAACGAAACTTGCCTTATATGGACATAATGTGGCCATTTGGCGTTTACATGTGCCTTAGATGGGAATTTGTTTCCATGTTTGTGATCTGGTTACTGTGGATTTGTGTGAGCACTTGTTAATGTTTGATTATGGTGTTGCAAAACGAATCTACTAAATGGTTATCCCCTAAAAGAAGTGAAAGGTTCGAATTGTACTTCTGAAGTTCTATTTGTCTGTTCCTTTCTGTATCTCTCTCACATCTTGAAAACAGATTGGACATTGGTGTAAGTGTCCTTTTAAAATTCCTCACCAGTGTTTGCTTTAGCAAATGACACAGTTAAATATGTGACCAGCAGTTCAGCAAGTTCTTTAGGACCTACATTCAGTGAAGTTACTTCAGAGTTAAGCAGTGACTGACATAGCTTAGAATTAACAGCTGACTGAAGCCTTGCACGATTGATTTGACATGGTGATCTTAGCTTCGGGTATTTGGGCCAAACACCAGGTCATGTTTAAGTTCATCAGCGACTCGAGCTAATACTGGTCCATGAAACACGTGAACACTGTAGAGCAGTTCTTGGTACTGAAAATGAGTACAGTTCCCAGGAATGCACCTACAGTGTCTCAGTTTACCTGCTGAGTCATTAGAAGACACTGAAGATTTGCGGACTCTTGCTGTTGAGGATCCTGAAACCAGAAGTTCTTCTGCCGAGTTTGAGTGAGGTGTTCCCTGACAAACAGCAAGACCGTGTGAAGGCGTTACGAGTCGCAATGCAAGGTAACTGTTAACTGTCACTTTTAACCCATCATCATCCATTACATGAACACATAGAAATATTGATATGCTTGCATTGGAAGTCATGAGATGGGTCTTTCTTTTCTTGATCTTTTTGTTACTTTGATTTTACGTCCTTTAATTTTCAGTCGTTTCAGACGGATCCTGTCACAATGCAACTGCAATGTCTTCTCTTGGGTGTTCTTGGTCTGTGTGTAGTTCGCAAAGCAACTAGACAGCCCAAGAAACATGCAACAAAAGCACATTTTGATTAAGACCCGAAAGAAACAAATGAATGGGAGGAATACCCTGAACACTTCAAAAACCTCTCCGAATCATTTCACCCACCGTGGGAAGATATTGTCGAGGACTGTCAGAGGGCAGATCTGATACAGAGGTGAAGCTACTCATGGAAGAAAACAGTAAAGAAGGGGATATTAACATGTATGCAGACAGTTCAGTCATCGGAAACCAGTCCCGCTGGGAATACACTTCAAAGCGAAACGGAAAAAAACAGTCAGGGACTTACGGTGCTTACAAAGTCACCACCTCCAACCTGACACCGGAAGCTGAAGCAGTGACACATGCTGGTATCCATTTGTGTGCCTGCGAATCAAGACGCCATTATCCTGACTGACCCAATGAACCTCCTGCAAAAAAAAAGAAATCTGAAAGGGGAGACCAGCGTGGCATGGGCCAGTGCGCAACATCCAAATGCAAAAGCTCAAATGCGTGTACTGCCCTGGACATGGTGTTAAGGGAAATAAGTGAGTTTACATCTGGGAAAATCTGAATTATTTTAAGAAAGGCCATCATATCATCGATCGTCTTACAAAAAGAATGATAGACAGAGAGAGCGGCTATCACTAATCATACAAATAATCAAAAGGATTATCGGTATACTTTCCAAACCAACAATGCGCAGATTTCTTCAAAGCGGAGCAGGGTCTGTCCACAGTAAACCGAACAACGTGCTGGACACTACGTTCATTACCTCAGAGATTTTTTCCCACCCCGCTTGCGGCAGAACTGTGACAGTTGTGTGTGCATGTTTGTCGTGAAAGCTGGCGCGCGCGCGCGTGTGTGTGTGTGTGTGTGTGTCTTTGCGGGGGGGTGGGGGGGGGGGTGTGTGTGCGCGCGCGTGTGTTGTGTGTGCGTGTGTTTATGTATGTTGATGTCTCTGTGTGAAAAGGCACATGCGTGTTCCCACCGAGTGATGCTTAATGTGTGGTTTTTGGTGGTTTTTATAGTTTTTTTGATAGAAATTTCAACCACAATAACACAAATATATATCTTTGTATGTGTGTGTGTGTGTGTGTGTGTGTGTGTGTGTGTGTGTGTGTGTGTGTGCGTGCGCGCGCGCGCGTGTGTGTGTGTGGGGGGGGAGGGGTGATGGGGGGGGATTGATGTCATTTTGTGTAGGGTGCGGCCTGGGTACATTCGTACATTACATTTTCTCACCCTCCACTAGACCTTGAGTGGTGGTCTGGACGCTAGTCATTCGGATGAGACGATAAACCAAGGTCCCGTGTGCAGTATGCACTTAGCGCACGTAAAAGAACCCACGACAACAAAAGGGTTGTTCCTGGCAAAATTCTGTAGAAAAATCCACTTCGATAGGAAAAACAAATAAAACTGCATGCAGGAAAAAATACACACACAAAAAATTGGGTGGCGCTGTAGTATAGCGACGCGCTCTCCCTGGGGAGAGCAGCCCGAATTTCACACAGAGAAATATGTTGTGATAAAAAGAAATACAAATACAAATACAAATCATCCCCCACCCCCACTTCCCTCCCCGTCTATCTCTCTCTGATATGTATGACAACCAAGTAATTGGCGTTCTTTTTATCGTTTAGGAGCTGTATCTGAAATAATTATGTTTTCGCTGTTGAAGACTTTACTGATTAACGACAGGTTAAAATGTCAAACAGAGACAAAATAAAAGAGAGAAGGGTGATGATAGCACTGCCAATACTGATAGAGAAAAAAACCCAAACACACATCATGCTGTAATATACTATTTCTGCACAGTTCCAAACCCTGAGGTAACGACTGTTAATTTGTCACAGCAAAATGCTCCAGTAAATGAAAAACAAATGACTGACTTCATTGACTCAATCCATACATTGCGCCAGCAACAGTCATTGTATGTCATCTTCATCTCCAAGGAAACGCCAAAGCTCGGTTATATTTGCTTGTTGTTTTCGGTTTTTTTTGGGGTGTGGGGGGTGGGGGGGTTCTTTTTCGTTTAATCATTTCGGTAAACATTGACTGAAAATAGTTCTGTGATAAACACAGTGGGAAAATGCCAATCGAATGATACACATAATTATTCAAGTCTGTAGTGCATATACAGAATGGGATTCGTTGATTTTTTGCAACAGCTGAAGACAATAATTTTATTTGATCACAGAAAACTCACAAAAGAGAAACAGGTCCACACAATTATGGTGCAGTCCGATATAAATGAAAACAAAATAAAGAACTGCCGACCAGCAGAGACAAACTGAAAAGGCTGAACATTTATATCGTAGGGAAAAGTCTTGAATACTTGATAGAAAAAGCACTGAAATTTCTAAGTCAAAATTATTCGAAACACCTGCATTCCTTCATTCTATTTTCCTCAAGAGGATCCTACAGTCATACACTTTCGTCGTAGGTGTCCGGTACATGTTGAAGAAAGATTTTTTTTCTTCCCGTCATGTACTGGCAACGATTCAGTAAACATCTGTCGATCCGTGTAGTGAAGTAAGATATATCTTACTTTATCTTTTTTTCCCGATTAGCGGGGCCACTCAGTTCAACCATCGCCTAAATCGTACAGCTTCCAGCAGACTAAGACTGGTGCAAAGAGTGTCAAAAGCAGAGAACAGTAAAACCATGAACCTTCTGCTGCTGGCACGCTCTCATAAACTGCCATAGTAGCTGTGGTGTGCTTCATTCTAAGCAGTGTATGTACAGTCTCCTCCACTGAGGGGTACGTCGCGTGGCACCATGATGATGTGGAAATGATTCATACTCGTGCAGGAGAAACATGACTTTTATTTTTGTTGTTGTTGTTGTTGTTGTTATTGTTGTTGTTTTCTTTTTTTCTGAAGAGCTGTTCACCTGATTCCTCCAGATCTGTGGGTTGTGTGTCAAAGCCTGGATCACTGCAAATGTTTCTCTCTCTCTCTCTCAAGGCCTGACTAAGCGCGTTGGGTTACGCTGCTGGTCAGGCATCTGCTTGGCAGATGTGGTGTAGCGTATACGGATTTGTCCGAACACAGTGACGCCTCCTTGAGCTACTGAAACTGAAACTGCTTTCATGACGCGGCGTCAACCCAGGGGGTTGGGGGGGGGAGGAGGAGGTTTGGGAGGAGGGGGGAGTGGAGGTGGGGAGTCGTTCCATGGGTCATTCTGGGGAATTGCTTGATTCATGGGTCATTCTGGGGACTTGCTTGTTCCATGGGTCATTCTGGGGAATTGCTTGATTCATGGGTCATTCTGGGGACTTGCTTGCTTCATGGATCATTCTGGGGAATTGCTTGATTCATGGGTCATTCTGGGGACTTGCTTGTTTCATGGGTCATTCTGGGGAATCGCTTGATTCATGGGTCATTCTGGGGACTTGCTTGTTTCATGGGTCATTCTGGGGAACTGCTTGTTTCATGGGTCATTCTGGGGAATTGCTTGTTTCATGGGTCATTCTGGGGAATTGCTTGATTCATGGGTCATTCTGGGGAATTGCTTGTTTCATTGGTCATTCTGGGGAATTGCTTGCTTCATGGGTCATTCTGGGGACTTGTTTGTTTCTCACGGCAATTTTCATGTCATGGAAACGTGAAGGAAGACTCGAAATATGACAGCCGACAGATTGAAGAATAATTTGATGAGAGTTTCTTTTTGAAAAAACAAAACAAAAACAAAAAACACTTGAAATTCTTTTCAGAGTGAACCACAGCTGTAAAAGTAATGTCTGTTGTCTAGATGTAGAAATGGCTTTTGTCAGTGTATATCCACAGCACGAACTACGAACAGACCACTGACAGACACTGACATCTAATGAAGACAGCACACCAGGAGGAGAAATGCATCACAGAGACTTTACACAGCTGACACTTAGTCTCGTAACTGAACATGGTAGAACACAGTAACACGTAGTTTTGTAAACGAACACGGTAAAACACACTGGTAGTTTTGTAACTGAACATGGTACAACACCGATACTTAACTTTGTAACTAAACATTGTAAAAGAAAATGATACTTAGTTTTGTAATTAACATGGTAAAACACGGTAACACTTAGTTTTGTAACTGGACATGGTAATACACACTGACATTTTGTTTTGTAGCTGAACATGGTAGAACACTGATACTTAACTTTGTAACTGAACATGGTACAACACTGTCATACTAAGTTTTGTAACTGAACATTCTAGAACACTGATACTTAACTTTGTAACTGAACATGGTACAACACTGTCATACTAAGTTTTATAACTGAACATTCTAGAACACTGATACTTTGTAATTGAACATGGTACAACACTGTCATACTAAGTTTTATAACTGAACATTCTAGAACACTGATACTTAACTTTGTAATTGAACATGGTACAACACTGCCATACTAAGTTTTGTAACTGAACATGGTACAACACTGTCATACTAAGTTTTGTAACTGAACATGGTAAAGCACAGTAAAACTCCGTTCAGTTCTGTAACTGAACATGGTAGAAGATAGTCACATTTAGCTTTACAACTGAACATGATAGAACAGTCATATTTTGCTTTGTAACTGAACATGGCAGAACACAGTGATACTGTGCTTTGAAACTGAACATGGTATCACAGGGTTCCAACGAGCTGTGACGCACGACCAATAATTCCTAAGAGTTCCCTCGGGGTGTCGTGGTTTTCCACCAACACACGATCTTCATAAACTCCTCTCTGAACCGCCGCCCAGTCAGGCAGTACAGGTAAAAGTTGACCGCGCTGTTGGAATCCGCCAGCAGAATACCCAGCGTGGAGAACAGGTACACGTCCGCGGCCTTTCGCGGGGCCAAGGCCGTCTGGTCCTTGGCGAAAAACAGCACGTAGAACAAGGCTGAGGGCAAGGTGAGCACGAGGAAGGTCATGGACACCACCAGAACCGTGAGGGTCACGGACGTGTTGTTCTGGTTCCGCTTCACCATGTGCTGACTTGATGCCGTCGCCATGCTTCTGCCTGCTGCTCTGGCGGAGGCGGTGAGCTTCCAGATCAGCACACTGTTTCCCACCGCCAGACAGACGAAAGGCACCACGCTGAACACCACCAAGTCCACGTAGGAAAACACCTTGTCTATGAACCAGGCGTACTGCGGAGACGAAGAGATGCAGTTGTAGCTGGAGTCGTTCCGCTGAGAGACGGGGTAAAAACAGTACAGACTGTGCGAATACAGAGCCGCCAGGAACGCCGTGACGCCGCCGATAAGCAGGAACACCCTTTTCCTGGTGTAGATCCTGTGGACGTGGTGTGGCCACACGACGGACAGCACTCTCTGCAGCGTCACACACACCAGCATCCAGCTGACGATGGCTCCAGAAGCTGGGGTGATCCACATCAACAGGGGCCACCCGCTCGGGAAGATCAGGCCGAAGGACACCTCCAGCCACTTCAACGTTATACCTGCCCACATGTATAATAACTATCACATGTATAATAAATATCACGATAGTAGTATGTTTATGTAATGTCCATAGATGGCTACGAACTCTTCAACAGTTCACTTACCTGGGGGTCCATCATTATCAATAAAAGATCCGATCCAAAAATCCTCTCCAGGGTAGCAAAAAGAACAGCGACACCGTCCAGACTGAAACCTGTATGGAAGGACAGTAACATCTCCATGAAACACTAGATAGGCGCCTGCGCGCACTGGAATAGTCCATCAGGCGCCTGCGTGCACTGGAATAGTCCACTAGATCAGGCGCCTGCGTGCACTGGAATAGTCCATCTTCTTGTATGCGTGCGAGACATGGACCCTCAGGGTAGATTTGGAAAGAAGACCCCAAGTGATAGAAATGAGGTGCTATATCGAGATACTGAACATCAGATGCAGTGATCATGTCACCAATGAGGAAGTGCACCAAAGCATCAAGTGACACACTGCTGCTGCTACTGCTCCTGCTGATACTACTACTACTGCTACTACTACTACTACTGCTACTTCTTCAGTACTATTGTATCTACCATGAACTCCGCTACTGACCGCTGCAACACACGGCAACTGCTCATTATCACCGATGGAAAAGCAAGGGGAGGGACTCTCCACGTACCTGTGTACAGGGTCACCAGATCCCCAACCGCTATGGCGAGGAAGAAAATGTTAACGGTAGACTCCCCTGATGAGGTTCTGCCCATGATGAAGATGCTCATGATGTTGCCAAACGTTCCCAGGATGAGGACGACAGGGGGACAGAACTTCCACAGCAGCACGGCCACTCTGTGTGATAGGAAATGCTCTGGGGGCGCTTGATAGTCTTCCGTGCTTTGCAGTAGAGAGAGGCCATCGTCGGTACTTGAGTTCACCACCATCATTTGTTGTTGTTGTTGTTGTTGTTGCTGCTGTTGTTGTTGTTGTTGTTGTTGTTGTTGTTGTTGTTGCTGTTGCTGCTGCTGCTGCTGTTGTTGCTGCTGTTGCTGCTGCTTTTGTTGTTGTTATTGCTGTCTGGTTCCGCTTTGAAAACACTTCCTGGAGACAAATATTACCACCATTCAGTAAATCACTTATCACCATTCAGTAAACAACTTCAATCAAAGTCATAAAACGGACTCTCAAAACCGATAATCGACATTCATTTCGAAGTACACTCAGTGACAAGCAAAACACACGAACAATAGACGGGTAAGACAGAACCTGATTAAGATATTCAGCATCATTGAATGTACCGAGCAATCCAGCTCACGATACACTGGAAATCGAACTTAGGTAAACGAAAGCGTTGAATATTGAACACAAGAAACAACGACACTGACTAGATAGATGCTGGTACACATGTTCAAACCACTGCTTTTTTTTCACTTCCTTTCAGCTTCCACAAGGGCAGAAGAACAAAGCCAGAAACGTCACTAAAGTTGCATGTCCATCGACATATTCTTCCCTGAGCACATGCACACAACGACAGCATATGAAACATGCAAACACAAAGTAGCATTCGTTCATGCTGTCGTAAAATGTACTTGCGCCTGCGTTATAGTTGTTCATGCTGTGATAGTTGTTCATGTCACTCACTGCTGAAGTTGGCACCATGTTGGTATTTTCGAGAACGAAATGCGCCTTCTCTTGTTTACTTTTAATTTCAAAATATCGCCAAGGCAAAATATGGTGTGGAAAAAAAAAGGAAATGTCAACGAGAAAATAAAATAATAAAAACAGTGAAGAAGACACGTATGCATAGTTTAAAAAAAAAAAAAAAAAGCTTCTTCAATGATCTGAAATCAGAAAGAAATTTTCCAACTAAATTCGTTTATTCTATCTAATATCCCGTGATGAAGAAGTGAAATCCAGTTCCCGAACAGTTGCAGATGATGGAGTGAATATCAACCTGACCCAGTTCTGCTGTCTTCTGCACTTGTTCCGACTGGCTGCAGGCAGACACGTGACCAAGAGGGAACAATCCTGACAGACAGTCATGACTTCGATGTTTCACTGCAGAAAACAGATTCAGTTTCAGTTTCTCAAGGAGGCGTCACAGGGTTCGGACAAACCCATTTTCGCTACACCATAATTATTTGCTAGGTAGATGTCTGACAGCAGCATACCCCAACGCGCTTGTCAGGCCTTCAGTGCATATGTATCTATATCTATATATATGTGTGTACCTATTACAATGGATTTCTTTTATAAATTTTGCCAGAGGACAACACTTTTGTTGCCATGGGTCCTTTTCCAGTGCGCCAAGCGCGTGCTGCACACAGGACCTGGCTTTATCGTCTCATCCGAATGACTAGACGCTTATTTTGATTTTCCAGTCAAACTTGAAAGAAAGGGCGAGAGCGGGATTGGAACCCGGAACTTTACAGACACTGTATTGGCAGGAGGAAGGTGGCAGAATGGTTAAGACGCTCAGCTGCCAATACAGAGAGTCCGTGAGGGTGTGGGTTCGAATCCCGCTCTCGCCCTTTCTTCTAAGTTTGACTGGAAAATCAAACTGAGCGTCTAGTCTTTCGGATGAGACGATAAACCGAGGTCCCGTGTGCAGCACGCACTTGGCGCACTGAAAAAGAACCCATGGCAACGAGAGTGTTGTCCTCTGGCGAAATTACGTAAAATGAAATCCACTTTCATAGGTACACAAATATGTAAGCATGCACTCAAGGCCTGACTAAGCGCGTTGGGTTATGCTGCTGGCCAGGCATCTGCTCAACAGATGTGGTGTAGCGTGTATGGATTTGTCCGAACGCAGTGACGCCTCCTTGAGAAAGTGAAACTGAAAACTGTGAAAGTGTAATGGCAGACAAGCATTTTAACTTTCTGTCACCTGGCCTCATGATCACGATGCAGTAGTCACGGCGAAGCAATGCAAGCAGAATGTGAACCGATGGTTGATGACGGACACATCAGGCCGTGCTTCATGAAGTGAAACACCTGTGTTACAAAAACTATGCATTTATTTGTATTTGTATTTGTATTTGTATTACTCTTTTTCTCACAACAGATTTCTCTGTGTAAAATTCGGGCTGCTCTCCCCAAGGACAGCGCGTCGCTACACTGACAGCGCCACCTCCCACACCCCTTTTTATCTGCCTGCGATTTAATTTATTTTCCTTTCGAAGTGGATTTTTCTACAGAATTTTGCCAGGGACTACCCTTTTGTTGTCGAGGCTTCTTTTACGTGCGCTAAATGCGTGCTGCACATGGGACCTCGGTTTATCGTCTGATCCAAATGACTAGCGTCCAGACCACCACTCCAGGTCTACTGGAGGCGGAGAAAATACTGGCGACTGTCTGTGCGATTCGAACCAGTGCGTCAGATTCTCTCCCTTCCCTAGGCTCCTTCTGTCGGCCTGTGTCTTCGTCTCTCCTGTCTGTCTGTCTGTCTGTCTTCCCCTGTTTCTGTCCCTCCGTCTCCCCTCCTTTCTCTATCTGTCTTCACGTTTCTGTCCCTCCGTCTCCCCTCCTTTCTCTATCTGTCTTCACGTTTCTGTCCCTCCCTCTCCCCTCCTTTCTCTATCTGTCTTCCCGTTTCTGTCCCTCCGTCTCCCCTCCTTTCTCTATCTGTCTGTCTTCCCGTTTCTGTCCCTCCCTCTCCCCTCCTTTCTCTGTCTGTCTGTCTGTCTTCCCGTTTCTGTCCCTCCGTCTCCCCTCCTTTCTCTGTCTGTCTGTCTGTCTTCCAGTTTCTGTCCCTCCGTCTCCCCTCCTTTCTCTGTCTGTCTTCCCGTTTCTGTCCCTCCCTCTCCCCTCCTTTCTCTGTCTGTCTTCCAGTTTCTGTCCCTCCCTCTCCCCTCCTTTCTCTGTCTGTCTTCCCGTTTCTGTCCCTCCCTCTCCCCTCCTTTCTCTGTCTGTCTTCCCGTTTCTGTCCCTCCCTCTCCCCTCCTTTCTCTGTCTGTCTTCCCGTTTCTGTCCCTCCCTCTCCCCTCCTTTCTCTGTCTGTCTTCCAGTTTCTGTCCCTCCCTCTCCCCTCCTTTCTCTGTCTGTCTTCCCGTTTCTGTCCCTCCCTCTCCCCTCCTTTCTCTGTCTGTCTTCCAGTTTCTGTCCCTCCCTCTCCCCTCCTTTCTCTGTCTGTCTTCCCGTTTCTGTCCCTCCCTCTCCCCTCCTTTCTCTGTCTGTCTTCACGTTTCTGTCCCTCCCTCTCCCCTCCTTTCTCTATCTGTCTGTCTGCCTTCCCGTTTCTGTCCCTCCCTCTCCCCTCCTTTCTCTATCTGTCTGTCTGCCTTCCCGTTTCTGTCCCTCCCTCTCCCCTCCTTTCTCTGTCTGTCTTCACGTTTCTGTCCCTCCGTCTCCCCTCCTTTCTCTGTCTGTCTGTCTGTCTTCCCGTTTCTGTCCCTCCGTCTCCCCTCCTTTCTCTGTCTGTCTGTCTGTCTTCCCGTTTCTGTTCCTCCCTCTCCCCTCCTTTCTCTGTCTGTCTGTCTGTCTTCCCGTTTCTGTCCCTCCGTCTCCCCTCCTTTCTCTGTCTGTCTGTCTGTCTTCCCGTTTCTGTCCCTCCCTCTCCCCTCCTTTCTCTGTCTGTCTTCACGTTTCTGTCCCTCCCTCTCCCCTCCTTTCTCTGTCTGTCTGTCTGTCTTCCCGTTTCTGTCCCTCCGTCTCCCCTCCTTTCTCTGTCTGTCTGTCTGTCTTCCCGTTTCTGTTCCTCCCTCTCCCCTCCTTTCTCTGTCTGTCTGTCTGTCTTCCCGTTTCTGTCCCTCCGTCTCCCCTCCTTTCTCTGTCTGTCTGTCTGTCTGTCTTCCCGTTTCTGTCCCTCCCTCTCCCCTCCTTTCTCTGTCTGTCTTCCAGTTTCTGTCCCTCCCTCTCCCCTCCTTTCTCTGTCTGTCTTCCCGTTTCTGTCCCTCCCTCTCCCCTCCTTTCTCTGTCTGTCTGTCTGTCTTCCCGTTTCTGTCCCTCCCTCTCCCCTCCTTTCTCTGTCTGTCTGTCTGTCTTCCTGTTTCTGTCCCTCCGTCTCCCCTCCTTTCTCTGTCTGTCTTCCCGTTTCTGTCCCTCCCTCTCCCCTCCTTTCTCAGTCTGTCTTCACGTTTCTGTCCCTCCCTCTCCCCTCCTTTCTCTGTCTGTCTGTCTTCACGTTTCTGTCCCTCCCTCTCCCCTCCTTTCTCTATCTGTCTGTCTGCCTTCCCGTTTCTGTCCCTCCCTCTCCCCTCCTTTCTCTGTCTGTCTTCACGTTTCTGTCCCTCCGTCTCCCCTCCTTTCTCTGTCTGTCTTCACGTTTCTGTCCCTCCGTCTCCCCTCCTTTCTCTGTCTGTCTGTCTGTCTTCCCGTTTCTGTTCCTCCCTCTCCCCTCCTTTCTCTGTCTGTCTGTCTGTCTTCCCGTTTCTGTCCCTCCGTCTCCCCTCCTTTCTCTGTCTGTCTGTCTGTCTTCCCGTTTCTGTCCCTCCCTCTCCCCTCCTTTCTCTGTCTGTCTTCACGTTTCTGTCCCTCCCTCTCCCCTCCTTTCTCTGTCTGTCTGTCTGTCTTCCCGTTTCTGTCCCTCCGTCTCCCCTCCTTTCTCTGTCTGTCTGTCTGTCTTCCCGTTTCTGTTCCTCCCTCTCCCCTCCTTTCTCTGTCTGTCTGTCTGTCTTCCCGTTTCTGTCCCTCCGTCTCCGCTCCTTTCTCTGTCTGTCTGTCTGTCTTCCCGTTTCTGTCCCTCCCTCTCCCCTCCTTTGTCTGTCTTCACGTTTCTGTCCCTCCCTCTCCCCTCCTTTCTCTGTCTGTCTGTCTGTCTTCCCGTTTCTGTCCCTCCGTCTCCCCTCCTTTCTCTGTCTGTCTGTCTGTCTTCCCGTTTCTGTTCCTCCCTCTCCCCTCCTTTCTCTGTCTGTCTGTCTGTCTTCCCGTTTCTGTCCCTCCGTCTCCCCTCCTTTCTCTGTCTGTCTGTCTGTCTTCCCGTTTCTGTTCCTCCCTCTCCCCTCCTTTCTCTGTCTGTCTGTCTGTCTTCCCGTTTCTGTCCCTCCCTCTCCCCTCCTTTCTCTGTCTGTCTTCACGTTTCTGTCCCTCCGTCTCCCCTCCTTTCTCTGTCTGTCTGTCTGTCTTCCCGTTTCTGTCCCTCCCTCTCCCCTCCTTTCTCTGTCTGTCTTCCCGTTTCTGTCCCTCCGTCTCCCCTCCTTTCTCTGTCTGTCTTCACGTTTCTGTCCCTCCCTCTCCCCTCCTTTCTCTGTCTGTCTGTCTGTCTTCCCGTTTCTGTCCCTCCCTCTCCCCTCCTTTCTCTGTCTGTCTGTCTGTCTTCACGTTTCTGTCCCTCCGTCTCCCCTCCTTTCTCTGTCTGTCTGTCTGTCTTCCCGTTTCTGTCCCTCCCTCTCCCCTCCTTTCTCTGTCTGTCTGTCTGTCTTCCCGTTTCTGTCCCTCCCTCTCCCCTCCTTTCTCTGTCTGTCTTCCCGTTTCTGTCCCTCCCTCTCCCCTCCTTTCTCTGTCTGTCTGTCTGTCTTCCCCTGTTTCTGTCCCTCCCTCTCCCCTCCTTTCTCTGTCTGTCTGTCTGTCTTCCCGTTTCTGTCCCTCCGTCTCCCCTCCTTTCTCTGTCTGTCTGTCTGTCTTCCCGTTTCTGTCCCTCCCTCTCCCCTCCTTTCTCTGTCTGTCTGTCTGTCTGTCTTCCCGTTTCTGTCCCTCCGTCTCCCCTCCTTTCTCTGTCTGTCTGTCTGTCTTCCCGTTTCTGTCCCTCCCTCTCCCCTCCTTTCTCTGTCTGTCTGTCTGTCTTCCCGTTTCTGTCCCTCCCTCTCCCCTCCTTTCTCTGTCTGTCTGTCTGTCTGTCTTCCCGTTTCTGTCCCTCCCTCTCCCCTCCTTTCTCTGTCTGTCTTCACGTTTCTGTCCCTCCGTCTCCCCTCCTTTCTCTGTCTGTCTTCCCGTTTCTGTCCCTCCCTCTCCCGTCCTTTCTCTGTCTGTCTGTCTGTCTTCCCGTTTCTGTCCCTCCGTCTCCCCTCCTTTCTCTGTCTGTCTGTCTGTCTTCCCGTTTCTGTCCCTCCGTCTCCCCTCCTTTCTCTGTCTGTCTGTCTGTCTTCCCCTGTTTCTGTCCCTCCGTCTCCCCTCCTTTCTCTGTCTGTCTTCCCGTTTCTGTCCCTCCCTCTCCCCTCCTTTCTCTGTCTGTCTTCACGTTTCTGTCCCTCCGTCTCCCCTCCTTTCTCTGTCTGTCTTCACGTTTCTGTCCCTCCGTCTCCCCTCCTTTCTCTATCTGTCTGTCTTCCCGTTTCTGTCCCTCCCTCTCCCCTCCTTTCTCTGTCTGTCTTCACGTTTCTGTCCCTCCGTCTCCCCTCCTTTCTCTGTCTGTCTTCACGTTTCTGTCCCTCCCTCTCCCCTCCTTTCTCTGTCTGTCTTCCCGTTTCTGTCCCTCCGTCTCCCCTCCTTTCTCTGTCTGTCTTCACGTTTCTGTCCCTCCCTCTCCCCTCCTTTCTCTGTCTGTCTGTCTGTCTTCCCGTTTCTGTCCCTCCCTCTCCCCTCCTTTCTCTGTCTGTCTGTCTGTCTTCACGTTTCTGTCCCTCCGTCTCCCCTCCTTTCTCTGTCTGTCTGTCTGTCTTCCCGTTTCTGTCCCTCCCTCTCCCCTCCTTTCTCTGTCTGTCTGTCTGTCTTCCCGTTTCTGTCCCTCCCTCTCCCCTCCTTTCTCTGTCTGTCTTCCCGTTTCTGTCCCTCCCTCTCCCCTCCTTTCTCTGTCTGTCTGTCTGTCTTCCCCTGTTTCTGTCCCTCCCTCTCCCCTCCTTTCTCTGTCTGTCTGTCTGTCTTCCCGTTTCTGTCCCTCCCTCTCCCCTCCTTTCTCTGTCTGTCTGTCTGTCTTCCCGTTTCTGTCCCTCCCTCTCCCCTCCTTTCTCTGTCTGTCTGTCTGTCTGTCTTCCCGTTTCTGTCCCTCCGTCTCCCCTCCTTTCTCTGTCTGTCTGTCTGTCTTCCCGTTTCTGTCCCTCCCTCTCCCCTCCTTTCTCTGTCTGTCTGTCTGTCTGTCTTCCCGTTTCTGTCCCTCCCTCTCCCCTCCTTTCTCTGTCTGTCTTCACGTTTCTGTCCCTCCGTCTCCCCTCCTTTCTCTGTCTGTCTTCCCGTTTCTGTCCCTCCGTCTCCCCTCCTTTCTCTGTCTGTCTGTCTGTCTTCCCGTTTCTGTCCCTCCGTCTCCCGTCCTTTCTCTGTCTGTCTGTCTGTCTTCCCGTTTCTGTCCCTCCGTCTCCCCTCCTTTCTCTGTCTGTCTGTCTGTCTTCCCCTGTTTCTGTCCCTCCGTCTCCCCTCCTTTCTCTGTCTGTCTTCCCGTTTCTGTCCCTCCCTCTCCCCTCCTTTCTCTGTCTGTCTTCACGTTTCTGTCCCTCCGTCTCCCCTCCTTTCTCTGTCTGTCTTCACGTTTCTGTCCCTCCGTCTCCCCTCCTTTCTCTATCTGTCTGTCTTCCCGTTTCTGTCCCTCCCTCTCCCCTCCTTTATCTGTCTGTCTTCACGTTTCTGTCCCTCCGTCTCCCCTCCTTTCTCTGTCTGTCTTCACGTTTCTGTCCCTCCCTCTCCCCTCCTTTCTCTGTCTGTCTTCCCGTTTCTGTCCCTCCGTCTCCCCTCCTTTCTCTGTCTGTCTGTCTGTCTTCCCCTGTTTCTGTCCCTCCCTCTCCCCTCCTTTCTCTGTCTGTCTTCCCCTGTTTCTGTCCCTCCCTCTCCCCTCCTTTCTCTGTCTGTCTTCCCCTGTTTCTGTCCCTCCCTCTCCCCTCCTTTCTCTGTCTGTCTGTCTGTCTTCCCGTTTCTGTCCCTCCCTCTCCCCTCCTTTCTCTATCTGTCTGTCTGTCTTCCCCCGTTTCTGTCCCTCCGTCTCCCCTCCTTTCTCTGTCTGTCTGTCTGTCTGTCTTCCCGTTTCTGTCCCTCCCTCTCCCCTCCTTTCTCTGTCTGTCTGTCTGTCTGTCTTCCCGTTTCTGTCCCTCCCTCTCCCCTCCTTTCTCTGTCTGTATGTCTGTCTTCCCCTGTTTCTGTCCCTCCCTCTCCCCTCCTTTCTCTGTCTGTCTGTCTGTCTTCCCGTTTCTGTCCCTCCCTCTCCCCTCCTTTCTCTGTCTGTCTGTCTGTCTTCCCGTTTCTGTCCCTCCGTCTCCCCTCCTTTCTCTGTCTGTCTGTCTGTCTTCCCGTTTCTGTCCCTCCGTCTCCCCTCCTTTCTCTGTCTGTCTGTCTTCCCGTTTCTGTCCCTCCGTCTCCCCTCCTTTCTCTATCTGTCTTCACGTTTCTGTCCCTCCCTCTCCCCTCCTTTCTCTATCTGTCTGTCTGTCTTCCCGTTTCTGTCCCTCCGTCTCCCCTCCTTTCTCTGTCTGTCTTCCCGTTTCTGTCCCTCCGTCTCCCCTCCTTTCTCTGTCTGTCTGTCTGTCTTCCCGTTTCTGTCCCTCCCTCTCCCCTCCTTTCTCTGTCTGTCTGTCTGTCTTCCCGTTTCTGTCCCTCCCTCTCCCCTCCTTTCTCTGTCTGTCTGTCTGTCTTCCCGTTTCTGTCCCTCCGTCTCCCCTCCTTTCTCTGTCTGTCTGTCTGTCTTCCCCTGTTTCTGTCCCTCCGTCTCCCCTCCTTTCTCTGTCTGTCTGTCTGTCTTCCCCTGTTTCTGTCCCTCCCTCTCCCCTCCTTTCTCTGTCTGTCTTCCCGTTTCTGTCCCTCCGTCTCCCCTCCTTTCTCTGTCTGTCTGTCTGTCTTCCCCTGTTTCTGTCCCTCCCTCTCCCCTCCTTTCTCTGTCTGTCTGTCTGTCTCTTTCTCTCATGAAGCCTTATTTGCTGTTTTTTATGTCTCTTACATCTGTGTTTAAAATTTTATCATTACTTTTCTGTGTTAATTTCACTTGAATCATTCATGTGTAGCATTCATGCTAGGGTTTTGTTGTTGTTTTTCCCTTGTGTGTGTGTGTGTGTGTGTGTGTGTGTGTGTGTGTGTGTGTGTGTGTGCGTGCGTGCGTGTGTGCGTTACTCGCTTCCGTTCCGTACAGATGTGAGCGATGTTGTGTCTCTCAGTTTGATGCTGTGTTATACTCGTACATTATACATGTATTTAGTATTAAGTATAACTACATTTATATGCGTACATGTTTGTGTGTCTCTTAGAACAACGGCAGATGTGTAAGTCGGCCAAAGTGCTAATATCTTCACCGTTGGAAAATAAAGATTCATTCAATTCATTCATTCATTCATTCTCTCTCTCTCTCCATCAGGTAGTGTGTATGTGTGTGGGAGAAAAGAACTTGGTGATGAATTCAGTTTTGTTATGGAATGCCCCCCAAAAAACACGACGACATCAGAAATAAGTTCATCCCAAAGTAATGTACATGTGTTCATTCAACATACACTTATTGTAAACTGTTTTCTGGGAGTACAAAAAAAAATCTGTTTAAAAAGAATCAAGTTAGATAAAGTTGCTTAAGACTGCACACGTCGGCGCCTAATATCAGGATGGAATAAATCTCAATGATCCCTTGCCCTTATTGCGCTGTTGGGCATTTCTACAATTTTCTTTTCTCACACTTTGCTTGTACGTCCACCATGCCCCTAAAAAAGGGTTGCTGGACTGAGATATCTTTGAATCGTTGAGGGGGGGTTGGGGGGGGGGGGAGAAAGGGTGGTGGTGGGTGAAGATGGAGGGCGTCGTTTTCACGAGTATATCGCCCTGTTGACAGACTTCCCAGCTCCTGTTGTCAACCAACGGTCCATGAGCAACTGTTGTCGAACATCTCTCGTCGAGAAATTCTGCCATTCAGTGCATACGGCAAGTGGCGCTAAGTCTTTGGTGCTGGTATCCCGATCCAAAAAAAGTTTTTTTTCAATTTTGATTACACATATGTATTTAACATAAGTACTTAAATACATAAATCAGATACATAAATAGGACAAGAAAGAGTACATAATAAATGAAACATAAGGCGAAGAAAGGCATGACGACGTACATAATAGTGAAAATAGGTACTGCAACTCAAGTATATGGGTCATTTGAATATATCCTATAAAATAAAATAAAAATTTAAAACACCAATCACACACACCATACACACACAAAAAAAAAAAACAACAACAAAAAACAAACAAACGAAACATACCATTCCACCCGAAGTAAATCATTTCCACATAACATTACACAATGCTTAATTTCTTCACCCAACGACGAAACATTCCGATCCAAGAATTTATCAGACGGAAAATCAAAGCGAAATTGGAAGGAAACGGTGTGTGAGAGGGAGGAGTGGGAGGGAGGCCAGGGAGGGGGGAGGGGCGGGCGGGGCGGGGGTGAGGGGGAGAGGGGGGGGGGGTAGATCGGGCACAAACTTCGAAAACCAGCATCAGGCATCCCCCAGGACAGGAGACTAAGGACGTCTCTTGTTCACCAACTGTAAACTCAGGAGGGGGGAAGGCCAACGTTTGTTAAGGAAACTACAATGTTTGTGAAAGACATCACTTCAGCGTAATCTTTTTTCTTTTTCTTTTTTTCTTTTTTTAAAATTTCATTCCATTAAAACTAAACACATCCGCCGATTGTAAAGTCATAGAACTATCATTGGACATGTTCTGTTGAAATGGAACACAAGACTGGAGGTCAGCTTTCTGATAGACTGGAAAAGACATACGTAAAATGATGTTGAGACTCTCTCTCTCTCTCTCTTTCTCTCTCTCCTACGACGGATATTTGTGTCTGTCTGTCTGTTGGAGAGAAAGAGAGAAGATGCAACAGACCCCTCTGCATGGACATAAAGCATTTATAGATATACAAAATAGGCATGAAGTACAAAACATTACAACTTTCAGACCTACATGCAGAAGCAAATTTGCACATTCAGATTTGAATTGCTCGCTTTCTTTCATACGACCCCCCCCCCCCCCCCACCACCCCCGGCCCCCCTCCCACACACAGAGCTTCAGTTTAGGTATCTCAAGGAGACGTCATTGCATTCGAACAAATCCATATACGCTGCATCACATCTACCAGGCACATGCCTGACCAGCAGCATAACCCAACGCGCTTAGTCAGGCCTTGAGTGTATGCTTATATAAATATATGTGTACCTATCAGAGTTGATTTATTCTTCTGAATTTTGCCAGTGTACACACACACACACACACACACACACACACACACACACACACCATATCTATAAAAGGAACACGTCAAAATAAAATAAACTTTACACCAGTGCACGCGCACTCACACTTACCGGGGACAGACTGGAGAGAGAGAAAAACACAAAGAGAGGGAGAGAGAGAGATGTGGAGTGACGGCCGTGAGGAAACGCGTCCGCCTAGGAAGCGAGAGAATCTGAGCGCGCTGGTTCGAATCCCGGCTCAGCCGCTGATATTTTCTCCCCCTTCACTAGACCTTGAGTGGTGGTCTGGACGCTAGTCATTCGGATGAGTAGATAAACCGAGGTCCCGTGTGCAGCATGCACTTCACGCACGTAAAAGAACCCACGGCAACAAAAGGGTTGTTCCTGGCAAAATTCTGTAGAAAAATCCACTTCGATAGGAAAATCAAATAAAACTGCACGCAGGGGAGAGAAAAAAAAAGGTGGCGCTCTCACTGGGGAGAGCAGCCCGAATTTCACACAGAGAAATCTGTTGTGACCAAAAAAAAAAAAAAAAAAAAAAAAAAAAAAAAAAAAAAAGAAAAAGAAAAAAAAAGAGGCAAGGCCTTCAAGACACTTGTGATACACTTTAAAAAAATAATCTAATCGTTAAAATGTGTTCTGTATTTGTTATTATAAAGCTTCGGGTAAAAAAATAAAAATAAAAAAAGAAGAAGAAGAAAAAAAAAAGAAGTCCTGACGGCAGATTCGAACCCTGCGTGTTCGGGTGAGAAGAAACTGTCTTATACAATAAACTATCGTGGCTCCTTAACTGACATTCAAAAAATATATTTCAACATGCTTTTTTAAAGGGCGATAAATCGATTGCGGTATTCGCAGTGAGAACGCTGTTTAAATCATATTATTCTGGTGTATCTTGGGCATTCAGAAAATCTTTAAGGGCAATTAAAAATTATTTTTAAATCCACGGTAAAGGAGACGTGACTATCGCCGCAATCATACTGCAACATTTAGCCGTTTTCTCTGGATCTAGATAGTTGTACAAGTTTAGTTACACCCGCCGGGAATCCTACGACACGGTCGATTCAATTTCTCTTTTATGTTCATTCTAGTTTTATAGTTTTAAAGTTGATATGAAAATTGAGTATTTTGTTAAACTATTAACAAGCAGAGCCAAGTACAAGTACTTCTAAACGTCGTATGAAGTGAAAAGGACTTAATTTTGAGAAAAGTCAAGACTGGAAACTTTTGCATCATGGGTATTAACTGTCATGGTTTATTATTTTAAACTGTGAATCCGGACTGATTTTGTTGATATTTTTATGGCAGTTTGGGGCATAATCCAGTAAGTGATGAGGTGTTCACAAATCTTTCTCTGAATAAATATTTAAGGGTCTCCTTCTCCAACTTTCCATCGCATGTTATCGTGTGTTGTCGATTGAATATAGGATTGAACTGGCAGGTCAACAACTTGAAACAAAATAGCGTCCTTCGCGCTCGCGTGGAATATGAGCACGCGCTTTGAATATGTATAAATATGTGTGCACAATTGATTTTTGCCCATGATCTTCAGGGCTCAGCCAGTAGATCTATAAAGTCCACTCGTAGTATTGATTTTAGTATTTTCCGAAAAAGACCACTTGGGCGAATGAACATAGTGAAAGCCCTGTACACTGACAGTAAAACACACAAGCTCTTTATGTATTGAGTATAATTTCAAAATGTAGTGTTTAAGATGAGAAAGAACAGTTTAAAGCAAATTAAACCCTCTAGCATTAATTACAGATTAATTTCCCTTCTTTACTATCTGCAGCAAAGACATGCACCAGAAATATAACTTCCATGCTTAGCAAAAGAAGTTCCTCTTTGAACAAAAAATGATAAAAATGACTGCTCTTGTTGTTGTGTCAGAATATCAGATCAAAGTGCGAAGTTTAGAGAATAAAAAAATATAAATTTTACAGTAAATTCAGTTTGCATATAATTTGGCTTTTTTGTGTGTGTGTCCATCTCAGAGGTGCAATATTGTTTTAAACAAGATGACTGGAAAGAACTGAATTTTTCCTATTTTTATACCAAATTTGGTGTCAACTGACAAAGTATTCGCAGAGAAAATGGCAATGTTAAAGTTTACCACGGACACACATACACACACAGACACACACACACACACACACACACACACACACACACACACAAACAACCGAACACTGGGTTAAAACATGGACTCACTTTGTTTACACAAGTGAGTCAAACAAAAAAAAAAGAAAAAAAAAGACAAATACAAATACAGTAGAGACAGAGACAGAGAGAACAAGACAGAGAGAGACAGAGACCATCAGTTCATTTCTGTGAAAACTCTACTGTTGCGTATCGCGGCCCGCCTTGCCAGATGACTATAATGCTATCAACATAAAAGTAACATAATGCATGGGGAGCCTGTTATTAAAAGGAGTAAACTCTCATACTTCTGCAGCGCACGGATGAACACAAAACACGCTGAATACAGCAACTCACCGACACTCGACAATCACTCTCAAAGACGTGTTTATATCCATTCCATTTAATCAATTCATAGATAACAAGGGATAGATGGGAAAAGAAAACGTAATTGATCTTTTCCTCAGACGAGCGTGTGTGTGTGTGTGTGTGTGTGTGTGTGTTGGGGGGGTGGGATGAAAAAAATATAATTACAGGAGAAACAGACCGAAGAAAACGTGATTGATTTTTTCCACAGACGAGCGTGTGTGTGTGTGTGTGTGTGTGTGTGTGACTGTGTGTCTACGTCCATGTCTTTGTGCCTGTGAGTGTTTATTTTATTTTATTTTTTTTATCATTCATTAGTTTTAATTAATCGAGTTTCAGTCCCCTTCCCTTCAGTCTCTCCATGCGACCCTCCCTCCCCCCCCCCCAACCCCCCCCCCCCACACACACACACACACTCTCTCTCTCTCTCTTTCTCTCGCTCTGTCTGTCTGTCTGTCTGTCTCTTCTAACATCAGCTTTGGCAAAGTTACAGTAAAGAACGAACGAAATGATGGAACGAACAAAGACACAGCGCGCACACACACACACACACACACACACACACACACACACACACACACACACACACACACACACACACACACACACACACACACACACACACACACACAGAGAGAGAGAGAAAAGATTTTGAATGATTATTCATTGCTTAGAATGTTTTCGGAAATTTTAAACTCCAGTCCAGTTGGTATCCTCCTTTGATGTGTTATAATTAATGTTGTTATTTATATTTACATTATTGTAGGTTAATACTTGTTGATATGCATATACATATTCTCCTTCCCATGACACCTCATTCAATACACACCTCATTCAATACACACCACAATCTCTTTAGACCTTTTTCTTACAATATACTTTTCCTCTGATACATAACATGAATACTTTTTTACACTAATATTCACATGCATTCCCTTTCCTTTATCCACTTCTTTACTCCTTTCCGTCTAAAAACACTTATAGTGAATAGACGTTAAACTGAAGATAAAACACACACACACACACACACACACACACACACACACACACACACACATGCACACAACCACGAGCGCAAGCACGCACGCACGTTCTCTCGCTCTGTCTGTCTGTTTCTCTCTCTCTCTCTCTTTCTCTCTCGTCTAACATAAGCTTTAGTGAAGTTAAAGTAAAGAATGAACGCAATGACGGAACACACACACACACACACACACACACACACACACACACACACACACACACGCCCTCGAGCGCGCGCACGACACAGAGATACAGAGACAGAGAGACAACAGCATAACCCAACGCGCTAGTAAGGCTTTGAGTGCATTTATATATATATTTGTGTACATAATACAGTGGATTTCTTCTGCAGAATGTTGCCAAAGAACATCATTAATGTTCTTTTTCAGTGCGCTTAGTGCACACGGGACGGCTTTCCGTGACTATACGCTCAGTTTAGTTCCATTTTCCAGTTAAACTTGGGAGGAAGGGCGAGATCGGGATTCGAACCCAGACCCTCACGGACACTGTATTAGCAGATAAGCGTCTTAACCATTCTGCTACCTTCCTCCTCCTCCTGCGGTACCGCGCGGTTCCAAGGGGCACCACTCTACAGTGAACACCGTTTGGTTCGTTTTGAAACTTTCTTTACACCGTACTTTTATAACCAGGCATCTCTTCGTCCACTGAAACCGGACAGTGTTCCAAATTCTCTCATTTTCGAAACAGATTGCTTGCTTTGATTATACTAAGCGCCGTGGTTTCAATCAAAACTGGTGGGTAAATTTCGTGTTCATAGATGGAAGGCTGTTTATTTTTAATTTTTATTTTTTTTTATCTATCTATCTATTCATTTTTCGCGTGCGATTTTCGCTTCAGTTGTTTGGATCCATGGAATTTCCCCTTATTTCGATATAGAAAGAGCTTATCACACCATCCGGAAACTTGGCAGTCTGGCATTTTCGTGAACTTTGGTCTTGACGTTAGCGCCCTGCTTTTTGTTTTTGTCGCTTGTTTGTATGTTGTTGTTTTTTTTTGTTGTTGCTGCTGCTGTTGCCGTTGTTTTATTGACTCACTTGTGTAAACAAAGTGAGTCTATGTTTTAACCCGGTGTTCGGTTGTCTGTGTGTGTGTGTGTGTGTGTGTGTGTGTGTGTGTGTGTCCGTGTGTCTGTGTGTCCGTGGTAAACTTTAACATTGACATTTTCTCTGCAAATACTTTGTCAGTTGACACTAAATCTGGCATAAAAATAGGAAAAAATGCATTTCTTTCCAGTCATATTGTTTAAAACAATATGGCACCTCTGGGATAGGCACAAAAATTTTTTTTAAAAGAAGCCTAATTATATGCAAACTGCATTTATTGTTATATTTATATTTTTTGTATTCTCTAAACTTGGCACTTTGACCTCTTATTCTGACACAACAACAAGAGGAGTCATTATTATCATTTTTTGTTCAAACAGGAACTTCTTTTGCTAAGCATGGATTTTTATTTATTTTGCAAACGTTTTGGTGCAGATAGTAAAAAAAGGGAAATTACTCTGTAATTAATGCTAGGGGACTTAATTTATCGCAAGTGAGTCTTGAAGGCCTTGCCTCTCTTGTTGTTGTTTTCTTTCTTTTTTTAGTTTTTTTTTCTTCTTTTTTTCTTTTCAAGGTATTGGCAGAACGTAAGTTTCAAGTTCGTGCTGTTGTCTAGTTGTCAGTCCCACAAGGGCACCGTGCTCAGTGACCAAAGCGGAATTCTCAGGAAGAGGTACTGGCCAGACCCAACTCCAGTGACCCGGAAGCTCTTCGGTTGTGTGGAAAACCTGCAGCGCTGCCTTCATGGCAGGGACTGGGGTGTCCATCTGACGAAGGAGCAGAAGTTCGTGCTGGTTCTTCTCCCTTTAACTCTCTCCATACGAACGGCGAAAGAGACGACGTTAACAGCGTTTCACCCCAGTTACCATCATCAAAATATTGCAAGCGGAAGGCTCTTATACTGAAGAGGTGAATGTTGACAAAGAATACCACAATTCTGACGACGGAAGCTAAAGGTTGGGTCATTGAGACACCCACTGGACATCCGAGGGGTCTGTGTAGAGGAGAAGAGAGGACTGGCCGTACTGAGTGAGTTAACGTGTGCGAGCGGAAGTTGAGCTGTTTTTTTGTGGGTTTTTTTGTTTGTTGTGTTTTGTTTTTTTCTCGAGGAGTTTGTCTCCAGTTTCAGTTTCTCAATTAGGCGTCACTGCTTTCGGACAAATCCATATACGCTAAACCACATCTGCTAGGCGGCAGATGCCTGATTAGCAGCATAATCCAACGCGCTTAGTCAGGCCTTAGTGCATGCATACAATTATTTTATTTTATTTTTTTTTATTTGTGTACCTACCCGTGTGGATTTCTTTTGACTGAAATTTGCCAGAGGACAACACTCTCGTTGCCATGGGTTCTTTTTCAATGCGCCACTTGCGTGCTGCACACGGGACCTCGGTTTATTGTCTCATCCGAAAGACTAGACGCTCAGTATGGTTTTCCAGTTAAACTTGGGAGAAAGGGCGAGAGTGGGATTCGAACCCACACCCTCACAGGCTCTCTATATTGGCAGCTGAGCGTCTTAACCATTGTGCCACACTGCTTCCTACCTGTCTCCTGCTCTCTTCAGCTGTAAGATCATCATTGTCAAATTCGTTGGCCAACGTTCAGACTCTTCGCTGTTTCTTTGATGCTTTTGCTCTCTGTGCGGGAAAGGGGGGGAACCGTGTGCAGGCCAAAAAAACAGCTTCCGAGTCTGAAGGTATGGAGAGAAGTGTCAATGGTGGGGTGAGACAGTGCTCCCATATTGTTAACCTTATATCAGAACACGACACGACACGACACTATACTATACTATTACTATTCTATACTATCCTACAGTAAAAAGCAGTGCAACGGAACGCAACAGTTTCAGTTCCAGTTTCAAGAAGTATCAAAGCGTGCAAACTGATCCATATATGCTATACCACAACTGATTATATATATATATATATATATATATATATATATATATATAAGGGGTGGGGTGGGGAGAGCAAATGCCTGACCTTGGCATAGTTTCAGTTTCAGTAGTTCAAGGAGGCGTCATTGCGTTCGGACAAATCCATATACGCCACACCACATCTGCCAAGCAGATGCCTGACCAGCAGCGTAACCCAACGCGCTTAGTCAGGCCTTGATAATCTATATACAACACCTTAAGTGTGTATAAACATTAACTTCTTTTTGTTTTAGTGATATGAAATAAATAAACAAAATAAACAAATACATTTTTAAAATATGTAACGCAACGCACCGCAACACACCACAATACAATACAACACAATACAACACAATATAATACAACACATTATACAACACAATACAACACATTACAAAAAAATACACTTCTCTGTATAAGTCAGTCGTACCCGACCAAGAAAATCTGAACATCAGAGGAGACAACTGCTGTCCCGACTATCTGGGCTGGAATTTGATTATAGTGGAGAGTGTCTTGCCCAAGTTACATCTCCGCTATCTCAACAAAGGGTTTTTTAGGACTGTCGGTGTTGAGGATGGTCCCGAAAAGCCAACTATCCCCCAAGGCTGCAGCACTAAGAGTGAGTGCAATTTTGCCTCCTAGTTTGAGAATGATAGTCCTTCGCAAAAGACTAAGGCTGCAAATGAATTCCCATTGCATTTGAGAAACCATTGATCATACAGGTCTCATTACAATACAATTGTGCTGGAGCCTGCGGATGCCGTATTTCCAGGACTCTCGTCGCAGTTTACCTATTCAATCAATAACTTCATTCCTCAGTTTGGCAGGAATGGAAAGCTATAATTTTCAGCATGCTGTCACTGAGTCTGGTGTAGGGTTCGTTCATACCAAATTCTAAGACCAGTGGCGACTGTCGTGGGTTACTAGTACGGGCAAAAGAAAAACGCGTATGACATATCACTCTTTGTTCCCACAGCTGACGCGAAAAGTATTCATACTGAACACAGACGACCACTGACTACCTACCACGACTTTCGTCTTTTTTTTTTTTTTTTTTTTTTATAACAAACATGCATGTGCGACAAAGTGGAGTTTAACAACCTATCGGCCTAATGCCCGTAAGGTCAAGTTGTTCTGGACAGATGTCCGCAGCTGTCTTTTGTCGGTGGTAGACAGGTGTTCAATGCTGTGGTCCGTTCGGTGTCGCAGCCGTAGTCAGGAGGGAATCGTTGTCACAATGGGTGTCGGTGTGGTTCGGTGCTGTGGTCGGCCGGGTATCTTTCTCGGCTGTAGTCTGATGTTTTCTTGACGGTTGTCTTTCTGCATTGTGAGATAACATTTTCTTTTTTTCTCATCGCTGGTTGCGGCCTCGTAGTCTCGACTGTAGGTTTTGTTGTCGTAGCTGTTGTTCTTTGATTCGAAGTGACCAAGGCCGTCCTCAGGACCACCGGGCAGCCAGTCCTCATGCTCCGTCGACGACCCACGACGGCAGACCACCACCAACAGGAGCGACAAAGCCACGAACCACCATCCGCCCCCCCACGCGCCCGCAGCGGCGCTGCCTGAGACCATCCACACGTCCGAGTTCGTAGACAACCGGGGAGCGGCTTTGGAAACTTTCGGGCGGTCCAAACGCCAGCGTGCCCACCCACCGGCTTAAACAGGAGTCTTTGCCGCAGTCTCCTCCCCCCCCCCACCCCCACCCCCCCAGTCCAGTCCAGTCCCTCATCCGCAGAGATAGGGTCTCTACTATCAACGCGACAGAGTTTGAAAACACGGGAGAGAGGCGTTGGCAACATTGACCGGTCCCAAACAGCTGCCCAGACTCAGCAAAACAAGGTATGTTGGCCGCAGTCGCCTCTTCCTCTCCCCCACGTCTTGTCACTCAGCCGCGCTGAGAGGGTAGATGCATGTGCGTTTCATTTGTTTATTTGTTTATCTATTTGTTTATGTATCTCATCATAGTCATATTATTATTACTATTATATAATTATTATAGCACCATCATTATTACTGATCATTATTGTCATTATCAATTATATTATTATTATCATCATTATCATTTTGATTTATTTATTTATTATTAATTCTACGCAGTCCCTTCAAGGGAATGAACTTTCCTGGGGTTTGGAAACTTGATAATGAATTACTTTTTCTTGACAAACGCTGAAACACTGATGACGAGAAGCGTGTCGCCACTGTACACATTCGTCCATATATAATTACATCTTTGACAAAACTGTCATCAGCCATTCAGTCGAGACTTGACTGCGATAGCATGGAAATATGAAACTCATTCACTGACAAAACGACCTCTCGATGTTTAGATCTACAAATATGAGAATTGATACCCCCCCCCCTCCCGCCCTCTCCCAACACTACCTCATCACCTCTCTCTCTTCGAAAATCAGGGAAAGCACGTTTTCTCTCTTATGTCGTTACCTCGTGTAGATATAGATGTGTGTGTGTGTGTGTGTGTGTGTGTGTGTGTGTGTGTGTGTGTTTTCAAATAAAATATTGGATGCACTGATCATACGGTATTTAGATCTGGGAGCGAAATAAGTCGTTTTGATTGAGTCGAGAGAGAACAGCTTCCAAATCCTTGTTCCAATCCTGCACTGATTCGTAAAATGTGAAAATATTATAAACACACGAGACTGAGAGAGAGAGAGAGAGAGAGAGAGGGGGGGGGTTAAGATACTGTGCAGATATTCTTTCCTGAGTTCTGAATGGTACTTTAAAAAAAAAATTAATACATCAAGACTAGTTTGGACACTCAGAATGGCACAAATAGGTATAGTTTCCACACTGAACCAGAGAGAGACACAGAGACACCGCACACACACACACACACGTGTGTTCTCGTCAGTCCCCTTCCCCAATGACTGCAGATCAACAGTGGTCAGTTCGTGACAAATTACTGGGTGTGACTCCGATATAGGCTACCCCGATAATTTATAGGCAGCCTTCAGCGTGGATGAGTCAGTGCTGCCCGGGGAAACCAGGGTACGTGGGGGCATCATTACATCGTAGTCTATTCTTTGACTGACCGTCTTGTTTCCTGGACATGGGAGAGCACACAGGGTGGACAACTCTGAGATTCCATTTATACTCTTCCCCCCCTCCCGTCTCCTCACCCTGCCCCACCCTACCTTCCGTGCTTCATCATTCAGTCCCCCTCTCACCCCCTGCCCCACTCCCCGGACCCGCCACCCCCCTCATCCTTTGACTTCCTACCTGTTGTCTGCAACACAATCTCTCTCTCTGAATGTTGGACTCGGAATGCGGGCATGGGTGTCCTGTGTGTACGCGGGAGGTTGTGTGTGTGTGTGTGTGTGTGTGTGTCTGTGTCTGTGTCTACGTGTGTGTGTGCGTACGGTCAGTGTATGTATGTGTGCGAGCGCGTTCGCAATTATGTGTGTGTGTGTGCGCGCTTGCTTGCTTGCTTACGTCAGTGTATGTGTGTGTGCGAGCGCGTTCGCAATTGTGTGTGTGTGTGTGTGTGTGTGTGTGTGTGTCGCGCGCGTCAGTGTGTGCAGTGTGTGTGTGTGTGCCGCGTGCGTGTGTTCTCAGTGCACGTGTGTGCGTAGTGTGTATGCGCGTACGTATATGCATGCGCCTGCCTACGTATAGTTATGGGTGCATCATGCAGTGCTGTAACAATGAACAAAGGACAATAACTAAAGGCGTGGGCATCCTTAACAAGTACTGTGCATGCACGCGGCAGGCTGCTTGTTGGAGGAACCTATACATCGACCCGATGTTTACATCCAATGGTCAGTAGTTTCTCCTACCACGCCCTATCCCTTATCCGTGTCCACTCAACCTCCTCTGGCTCCCTTTCAGTCTTCTTTCGGGTAGATTTATCTAACTCATCTCTTGTGATGTTTTGGTCAGTTATAATTGGAAATGTATATATAATGATGGGTGTTCTTCACGGTTTCACAAGTTTATCGCCAGGGGTCTAACTGAAGTTATAGTTATGTTCGACGGAACAGGGGAAAAACTTGAAGAAAAAGAAAGGAGAGATAGACAGACAGACAGAGACAGATAGAGACAGAGAGACAGAGACAGAGAGAATTCAAACTCGAACTCGATTACTCACTCGAAGTTTAACTCGACTGAAGTGGACCTCGAACTCGAATATTTTATTGAGGATAAAAGGATAACATACAAGCTTCTTTTCACCAATCAGTGATGCACACACACACACACACACACACACACACACACACACACACACACACCGTGGCATTCACACACACACACACACACACACACACACACACACACACACACACACACACACACACACACACACCGTGACGGTTGCACACACACACACACACACACACACACACACACACACACACACTAAAAATTATACTTTAAAAAAAATCATTAAAAAAAATCAGATGAAGTAGAAAGAAGACATACCAGAATAAGACAAGTAGGGGCGAGGGGTGGGGGGTGGGGGCCGGGTGGGAACGGGGGGCTGGGGGGAACGACAACGATTGAAGACTGGATAAAAGAAACTAAAGAAATGAATGATAAAAGAAAGAAAAATGCCATCAACTTGATGAGATCATAATCCTAACTCAAGTGATTGAGAAAGAAATCATGCTGTCGAGCATTTCAAAAGGACAAGCTTAGGGGACAAAAAAAAAAAAAAAGGGGGGGGGGGGGGGGGGGGGGGGGGAAGAAGAAAAAAAAGCGTGTTTTGAAAAAAAAAAAAAAAAAAAAATTCAACTTGAAAAACTGTAAATCATGCACTAAAAAATGAACTGAAGAAAAGCAAAACCAAAATATATAAACCTCTAAGAGAGAGAGAGAGAGAGAGAGGGAGAGGGGTTAAATCTATTTTTTCATTCATTTATTTATATAGTCATTCTTTTTTTTTTCCAGATTGACAGTGGGGAAGACAGGAGGTGTGGTTGGAGAGGCAACTTTTATATTAGATAAGCTTTGATGACTTTCTAATTTTTTATGATATCTTTTTACGGTATCGTCAAAACGTTTGACCCATTCATGTTTCCGTAATTCCATCCAACTGCGTGTTCAGGGAAACAGGAACCTCAAAGACAGAATGTCGTCAAATACATTTTAGATGTCGTAAAGTGAACGAAACAAAGTATACTTTTTGATTCCGTCACATCCTGACCTCTGACCCCACCGTCCTACCGGAAGTTGATTTCAAGCGAGGTTTCCATTTGAAGATCTTTCAAAACCGAATCTCTGTGATGCAATGGATTGACGATCTCTGAGACGTTCCGCTCATCTACCGAGTACCAGGAACGCAGAATGGCGCAGAAGGAATTCTCCTCAGAGCTGGTCAGCGTGTTCCTATTTGATATTCATGGTCGAGTTTTGCTAAAAGATGTGGATAACCGAGGCCTGTGGTTGCCATCAGAACCTAAACGGGGAACTGAAACGATTGCATCCATTGCACAGAAGATCACGAATACGGTAAATATCAGTAAATTACTAAATATACTGTGATAATGAGAGGGATAGGCCCATTGGGAGAATTACTGATGAACGCTTGCTCGAACACATTTCGTTTTGTTCGTTCTTTACTTGTTTCGTGTGTGCACTCTCGTAAAACAGTAATTGCTCTCTGGACAGCAAACAAAGTTGTAAGGTACATATATTTGAAGAAAACTTTTGACAGACTTTGATAGGACCCCATGCCCACCCCACTCAGTGCAAAAGAATGCATGAAGAATAAATGAAAGGTGCAATGTGTTGAGTTACTTTTAATTTTAAAAGGGATCGGATGGGAATTTTCATTTTCAGAATCTGACATAAGGGTTAAAAATTCCTCAAAAACATTCAATCAGTTACAGATTAGTGTGGTACATGTACCATATGAATACTGTGAAGTACTGATTTAATTTGAAAAAAGGTAGAGGTAATGATAAGAGCTTAACCCCATGCAGAAATGAAAATCAAACAAAAAGTTCTTCAGAAATTCATACAGAATTACGGAATTCCAGCAGAAGGACAAATATTTATGTGAATAAATTGATTTCATGAGGATGAGCCACAGTATTACAAAGATGATAACAAAAACTGAAAACTGATAAGTTTAGTATATTGATTATATTGTGTATAATTCAGATTTAGAAAAGAATCAAATTCTACTTTATCTTTTTTGTTTGCTTGTATTTTTACTTCATTCAGTATTCAGTAAGGCATGTGAATTTTTGTATGTGTGTGGGTGTGTCTAAGAAATTGATTGAGTTAATGATAAATATTAATATTCAAATATGATTAATAAATTAACATTAAAATAAACTCTTATTTCATCAAATTCATGTATGATATACATATAATTTGGAACATTATTCAGATTTGTTCAATCATAGACTTTTCTAGTTTTGACCAAACTCAGACCCGAATACTTTTGTCAGTATCTTGATATTTAAAACAGCGAAAGACAATAAATAAGTGAAATGAAGCTCACTCACATTAAGAGTTATATCCAGAGAAAGGTATTATATTGAACCAGTTGGCAACATGCATTCTTTACACTTTGTATAGTAGTGACTTGTGAGTGGATAATTTTAAAGTCAAACAGCTTGATTTAAACTTTAAAGCTGGAACATTAAAGTTCAGTCTGTTTCTCCTGTAAAAAAAAAGTAATTGTATTTTTTTTTACACATCCCACCCCCAACACACACACACACACACACACACACACACACACACACACAAAGTACACACACACACACACACACATTCTTATATATCACAGCTCCCACTACACACACACACACACACACACACACACACACATTCTTATATATCACAACACACACACACACACACACCACACACACACACACACACACAAACACACACTACAATGATCTATTGATTGAGTCATTGACTATGGAAAATACCATACCAAATGTGGTAATGGATGGACGTTTCGTCATCCTGCCTTCTTTTAGTGGTGACAAGTGCCTTTTCCTGACACTCCTTTCTGCTGAGGGGAAATAGATTCTGTCATGACTAATATCTGTTTAGAACAAAACAATGAACAGACTTGAGTGACTTGTTAAGTGGATGCAAAAATCATTTTTAAAATGGCAGGGTTCATTTCTTTAAAATCATACAGTATACAATACAGTGGTAAACACACACACACACACACACACACACACACACACACACACACACACACACACACACACACACACACACACACAAAAGACTCACTGTTCATGGCAACACTACATATGTTGTACATTTACAATCAAGAGAAATTTTCCAGAAAGGAGTGCCGTGAACAGTGTATGTATGATAGTCAGTCATGTCCGACTTTGACCACCAAAACAGCAGATGGAGTATCTGCTGCCCAGACTATTTAGGCTACAATTTCATGAAAGTGGAGAGTGTCTTGCCAGGAGTTTCTGAAGTTAAATATATACTAACTCTTTCGGCCAAGAGGGTTTTAGGACAATCGGCGATGGGATGGTCCCCAAAGGCCAGCTACTGAACCAGTCCCCAATGCAGCAGCACAAGAAGCAGGCACAATCTTGCCTCCTAATTTCAGTGTCACAGTCCTGTTGTGAACTCATGCAAAAAATACAGTTACTGAAGCTACAAAGCAGTCTTATAAAGCTTTCCCAGCAGTAGTTTCACACTTCACCCAACAGAGCATCTGTCTTTCCAGAGTGCTAATTGGAGATCTATACAAATTTGAATTAATCAGCACAGCCCTGTACACCTGTGTTGACTGTGTCATTGTCGTGATTGTGTGTATGCACTGTGTGTGTGTGTGTGTGTGTGTGTGCTTGTGTGTGTTACTTCAAACTTTCTTCAGTACTGTGGCAAGGTCTGAGTCAGTGTTTAAAAGTCAGCTGTTGTTGTAAATTTGTGGATTAATGTGGATGAATTCAACAAGGGTCGAAAGACAGTCTGTAGAGCTCTCACTGTTGCTCTGTGTTGGATGTTGGAGTCATAAGAGTGAGAGACAGTAAAAAAGGAAACAAAGTGAAATTGCTCAGCATCTTAAGCGTGTGATAGTGAGGATAAGGATGTTTTACTTGTTTTTTTTTGGTTTTTTTAATACATTTTTTTCTTCTTTTTTTATACAAAAAGTGAAATTCATTGAATGTAATTGAGATTTCTGATTGTTAACAATAACACTGAATCAAGATAGTTCATGTCTGATACAGTGATGGCGATTCACAATCTGATTGATTCAGTGATTGGTTTCAATGTACTGAGGCCATAATGGCACAAGGGAGAAAGTAAGATCACCAGGCATTATATTTATAATGATACATATAATTTATTTGGCCAGCTGGTTTTCACTTCATTGAAGAACAATGTTATTGTCCTGGTAGTTTGTATCCACAATTTGATAGTTTATGTGATGATTATTAATATTATGAATATTATATTGAGTTTCTAAATTTTACCCAAAGATATTTTAATCAGTGCTGTACTACAAAATACAGTGAAAAAAACGTGAATGACCATGATATGATGTAAAAAGAGAAAGCACTGTTTTTCTTCATATAGCCATTATAGGTCAGATTTCTGCATATAATGTATGTTGACATTTATTGGAGTTGTGAAACAGTGGTGTATTATATTTCCAGTACCTGGAGGAAGGTTATCGGATCACACTGAGGACACTGCTGCGCACCAACTTCACACGTTTTGCCGACTCTGCGCCAATCATCCACTTCACGTTCTGGGCGGGGCCTCTGGCTGTTGAAGCCTTCACAACAGTATGTAGTGCTGACAGTGTTGTTGTTTGATAGCCAGTCTTGTCCGACTATTACATGACCATCAGAACAGCAGAAGGGGCAGTGGCTGTCCTGACTGTCTGGGCTAGAATTTGATTACAGTGGAGAGTGTCTCGCCCAAGTTACATCCCCACTCTCTCAGCATAGAGGGCTTTAGGACAGGTGGTGTTTGGATGGTCCCCAAATGTCAGCTGGTCCTCAGAGCTGCAGCACAAGAGTAGAAGCCAGTGCAATCATGTCTCCTAGTTATCGCTTGCACAACAACAACAAAAAAAAAAGCACAGTGTTGTTGCTGTTGTCACTTTCACAACAATAAATATAGCACAGTGTTTTTACTGTTGTCACTTTCACAATAGATATAGCAGTGTTGTTACTGTTGACGCTTCCACAACAATAAATATAGCACAGTGTTGTTACTGTTGATGCTTCCACAACAGTAAATATAGCACAGTGTTGTTACTGTTATTTCTTAATTTCGTTTGACTTTGAATCCTGTTGACTGAACCTGTCACCAGTTTCATTTTATGTGTTGTTTTTTAATGAAGTTTGTCACCACTTTATGTATTCATTATCTCCTGTGTTGTATAGTTTGTATTGAGTTCTTATCATAGGTATATGTTACTGTGGTATCTCATGCATGTTTATTTACACTTGTGGCTGAAATCATCTTCTGCAAGTTCTTGGCAGAAATTGAGTTTTGGTATTGCTGTCCAGACGATCTCCCAAGTCTGACTGGAAAATCAAACTGAGTGTGGAGGCATTGGGAGATTTAAACCGGGGTCCCTGTGCGCACTTGGAGCACTGAAAAAGAACCCATGGCAGCATAACTACTGTCCTGTGGTAAAATACAGTTGAAAAATTCCACTCTTAAAGATACACAAATAATGAATATATAAAAAAAATATGCATGCACTCAAAACCCGACAAAGTGTATTGGATTATCCTGCTGACCAGGCATCTGCTTAGCAGATGTGGCATGGCGTATATACAGTGATGGCTCATTGAGAAACTGAAGCTGAAAACTGTGATCTTCCTCCCACCTTGAAGTTGGACATTAAAAAAGAAGAAAAAAGAACCCCCTCACACAAACAGCAACAACGTACAACCAACCAGTCGTGGAGTATTGGCCTAGAGGTAATGCGTCTACCTAGGAAGCGAGAGAATCTGAGCGCACTGGTTTGAATCCCATTGTCACCAGTATTTTCTCCCCCACGACTAGACCTTGAGTCATGGTCTGGATGCTAGTCATTCAGATGAGATGATAAACTGTGGTCCTATGTGCAGCATGCACTTAGCGCACATAAAAGAACCCATGGCAACAAAAAGGTTGTCCCAAGCAAAATTCTGTAGAAAAATCCACTTTGATACAAAAACAAATAAAATTGCAGGCAGAGAAAAAGAAGAAAAGAAAGGGGGTGGCGCTATCAGTGCAGCGACATGCTCTCCCTGGGGAGAGCAGCCCAGATTTCACACAGAGAAATCTGTTTTGGCAAAAAAGAGTGACACAGCACAACACAACACAACACAGTGGTGGAGGTGTGGACTGATGTCTGTGCAGACGGAGGATGGCCACATGCTGACTGTGGAGGAGATGAGGGAAAACCTGGAGGGGGGTCACTGCCCGGGGCTGCTCGGCATGGAGCCCATCAAGTTCTTCAACCAGGTCAAAGAACTGAAAGAAGGTGTGTTGTGAGGGTGTGTGTGTGTGTGTGTGTAATAGGGAGTGTGTGGGTGTGGAGCCCATCAAGTTCTCCAACCAGGTCAAAGAACTGAAAGAAGGTGGTGTGTGTGTGTGTAGTGGGGGGGGGGGGGGGGGGGGCAATCAAGTTCTCCATCCAGGTAAAAAAACTGAAAGATGGTGGTGGTGTGTGTGTAATAATAATAGGCGGTGTGTGGGTGTGGAGCCCATCAAATTCAACCAGGTCAAGGAACCGAAAGAAGGTGGTGTGTGTATGTGTGTGTGTGTGTGTGTGTATATGGTGTGTAATATGGGGTGTGTGGGTGTGGAGCCCATCAAGTTCTTTAACCAGGTCAAAGAACTGAAAGAAGGTGGTGTGTGTGTGTGTGTGTGTGTGTGTGTGTGTGTGTGTGTGTGTGAATGTCAGTGTGTTGTAAACTTGAGATTGTGTGGACAATTTTCTTGTTGCTGCTACACAAAGGGCAAATTAATTCGCTTGAAATTTTGTGGTTTTTTTCTAAATGTTTTCTTGAATCATTTGTTTATGAAACTTCATTATCAAATGGTTTCCATGTTTCTAAGCATGTTGGTTTAGCTGTGATGTTCATAACAATTTCCTTTTTTGTAATATTCTTGGGTTTTTTGTTGTTGTTTTTCCACCTATTTCATTCTTTTTTCATTTCATTCTCATTAAAAGTGTGTTGTTGTTTTTCCTGTGTGATATGGAATATATATATATATGGAATAGGAATCAGAGAAACGACCATCAGTTACACCAACATCCTAGATTAAATATGTTTTGGTTTTTTTCCTGTGTGATAAGGTCAAGAAATATTAATCTGAGAAACGACCATTAATTACATTGACATCCTAATGAAATATCTGTTGTTTTTTTCCTGTGTGATAAGGTCAAGGAATAGGAATCGGAGAGACGACCATTGATTACATCGACTTCACCTCAGAGTCCTCCCAGACCACCCCACAGGAAGCACTGCTCAAGTCTGCCAAGCTGGGAAAGAAAGGTGGAGTTCTTTAGGGTTCGTTGGATTGCTGCATAGGTCAAGCGTTGTCCGGACAGCTCACCCCCATGTTTTTTTATTTTATTTCATATTTCTTTTTTTTCTTTTTTTTTTTTTTTTACAGAAGCAGCTGTTGTGTTGCATGTATGGATCAGTCCGCACACTTTGACGCTTCCTTGCAACTTAAACTGCCAGCACCCCCAAAAACGGAGTATGGCTACCTACATGGCGGAGTAAAAACGGTCATACACGCATAAGCCCACTCGTGTACATGCGAGTGAACCTGGGAGTTGCAGCCCATGAATGAAGAAGAAGAAGAAACTGCCAGCCTGTTCACTACTTTGATTTTATTTATTTATTTAAAAAAATTTTGATTGTTTGTTTATGTGTTGATTGTAAATGTGTCTGCCTAGGAAGCGAGAGAATCTGAGCGCGCTGGTTTGAATCATGGCTCAGCCGCTGATATTTTCTCCCCCTCCACTAGACCTTGAGTGGTGGTCTGGACGTTATTCATTCGGATGAGACGATAAACTGAGGTCCCATGTGCAGCATGCACTTAGCACATGTAAAAGAACTCATGGCAACAAAAGGGTTGTTCCTGGCAAAATTCTGTAGAAAAATCCACTTTGATAGGAAAAACAAATAAAACTGCACGCAGGAAAAAATGCAAAAAAATGGGTGGCACTGCTCTTCCATGTGTGCAGCACAGCGCATGAATGATGGTTATGATGTGCACCATTTGTAGTACAGTGCATGAATGATGGTTATGATGTGCACCATTTGTAGTACAGTGCATGAATGATTATGATGTGCACCATTTGTAGCACAGTGCATGAATGATGGTTATGATGTGCACCATTTGTAGCACAGTGCATGAATGATGGTTATGATGTGCACCATTTGTAGCACAGTGCATGAATGATGGTTATGATGTGCACCATTTGTAGCACAGTGCATGAATGATGGTTATGATGTGCACCATTTGTAGTACAGTGCATGAATGATGGTTATGATGTGCACCATTTGTAGTACAGTGCATGAATGATTATGATATGCACCATGTGTAGTACAGTGCATGAATGATGGTTATGATGTGCACCATTTGTAGTACAGTGCATGAATGATGGTTATGATGTGCACCATGTGTAGTACAGTGCATGAATGATGGTTATGATGTGCACCATTTGTAGCACAGTGCATGAATGATGGTTATGATGTGCACCATGTGTAGCACAGCGCATGAATGATGGTTATGATGTGCACCATTGGTAGCATAGCGCATGAATGATTATGATGTGCACCATTTGTAGCACAGTGCATGAATGATGGTTATGATGTGCACCATTTGTAGTACAGTGCATGAATGATGGTTATGATGTGCACCATGTGTAGCACAGCGCATGAATGATCATACTGTAAACTGTACTGTGAACGCCCAGTGTCTGGTGAACCCCCTCCCCCCTGCCCCCACTCCCCAACCCCCCAACCCCCCCATTTTGGGTTAACTCACTCAGGATGACAAGTTTTCTCCCTTGCTTTTCCCCACAGACGGCCCATTTGTGAGGGTTTGGAAAAAAAAATTTTTTTAATACAAAATACAGGGTAAGAAAATGAAACTTTCGGAACTGGTTTATTACGTGTTGAGCTATTACATAAAAAAAAAAAAATTGAACTTCTTTTTACAGTTTTGCCATATGTAGAAAATACTGCCAATTTTTCACCCTGAATCACCATACCCATGCTCGCTTTCTGCATTAAATTCACTTTCTTCTTCATCATCATCCACCTCTTTAATGTCCGACCCTTCAGTTTGTAGCATTTCAGGTACTTCGGCAACCCTAAAATGTTGCCGTCGCTGCCTTGTTCGCTTCACAACATTTTGAGAAGAGCCCACTTTGCTAACAGGCTGGCAAGCGAGCAGACGACCGGTCAATGACTTTGTCAGTGTGTGTGCGAGATGGGCCACACATGGCAGGCTGACCAATCATACCATTCGATTGTGGAGTGACCCAGAATAGCGCACTCTGCTTGGCTAATCACAAAATCATGTGTACAGCGTGTGATGGATTTTTATTTCTTGAAAATGCTATTCCATTCTGTCATCTGAAACCGAATACATTTTTATGTAGGAATGCTCATGCATTCCTTCGTCCGGAGAGAGTTAAAAGCTGTGCATGGGGTAAAACACCTTGTAAACGACCACCTCCCAACTTTGAGAAACAAAGAAGAAAATTGTCATGAAGTAATGATAATTCACTTTGCTGTTTGTGATGATGTTGCATAGTAACACAGCGTTGAATTAGGTATGGAGAAAAACATCTGCTTGATAAGTCAGTGTGTCATTGAAACACACAGTGAGAGCGTGACGTTTCTCCATGACGCAGTATCTTGTTTCAGTAGCCATGTTGTTCTCACACCCAGCCCAACAAGTGCTGTGTGGTGAGACCAAGTGAAGGTGTGGGCTCCAGCAAAGGGTGGATTGCCCAATAAACACCCACCCCCAGCTTGAGGGGTGAGACCAAGTGAAGGGGTGGGCAGCAAAGGGTGGAGTGCCCAGTAAACACCCACCCCCAACTTGAGGGGTGAGACCAAGTGAAGGGGTGGGCTCCAGCAAAGGGTGGATTGCCCAGTAAACACCCACCCCATACTTTAGGGGTGGAACAAGTGAAGGGGTGGGCAGCAAAGGGTGGATTGCCCAGTAAACACCCACCCCCAGCTTGAGGGGTGAAGTTTGTGCCAAGTGGTGGGTGGGGTGGTGGGTGCTTACAGTGTAGTTCACACTTACTACAGCAATTACGATGTGCATTGTGTGTGAGATGGGGTGCTTACGAGGTGGTACACACTTACTACAGAAATGACGACGTGTGCACAGTGTGTGAGATGTGTGTGGTGTGTTTGTGTGTTTCAGAGCAAGACCTGCTGTACCATGAGTTCATGCGGTACTGCCAGCCCTCACACTACATGAACCTGGCCACCTTCACCTCCTACATCACCACCCTCAAAGGGGCGCGACCCCAGACCGTCGATGGCTTCTTCAGGTCAGCTTTACTGATTTTTTTTTATTTTTAGCTGTCTTCTGCACCGTTTCAGCGGCATTACTCCCACGCTGCTCATTCTGAGTCCCCCATACACAGCCACTCCAGGGTTCGTCTGTGGCTGTCCCAGTGTCAGCAGTCTGTCTACAGGGAACTAGTGAAGTTAGGTCACCAGGTCACTTCTTTTCTTTTTGACAAGTTTTTTTTGTTTTTATTTTTTGTTGTTGTTGTTTTCTTTAGTCACTGTGTGAGTCTGTGTTTGAACGCCCCCTTGATTGATTGGCTGCCGTAAAAAGAGGGCGCTAGTCAGGGGGGCAAAGGGGAGGTTACCTACTTCCGGGAGGTTATCGGCCGTAGCTACTTTCGTTTTCTCCGCATAGGCGGATAGTAGTTTGCACAGGACAGGAATGTCAGACCCCTGCCGGAGTCTGCACTTGTGGGTCACGGTAAGTATGTTACTTCAACGTAATTTTAGATAGAAAATTTCCTTTTTGATTCGTGAATCAGATCATACAAGCATACAATTATATTTGACGCATTTTGTTCCTGTGTGTTTCATATGTTTGTAGTTTGGATAGATTCTTGATGAAAAAAGGAGGGCAGAATGTGTTTGTTTATTATTTGTTTTTATATTTGAGCTTAACTGGTTGATAGATCAGTAACATATAAGACTAGATTTTAACAGTTTTACTAGTTTTTGACTTATGTGATACTGACATTATTTCCTCAAGAGAAGTAAGTTGGAAACAGAACTGGCTGTTCTCCTTGCATATCACTTTATGAAAAAAAAATTTTTTTAAGTTGGTGGGTTATCTTGTTCAATCCATCAGAGTCAGTAGTATTCTGGACATTAATTTCTTAAACTTTACTGAATCCTAGACAAATAAAATTGACTGCTTTGAAATGGAAACATACTTTTGCTCTCAATAGTACATTTTGGTATCTTGAGAGCATTTGGTGTTCGTAGACGTCTTACTTTCAACAGTACATTTTGATATCTGCAGAGCATTTGATGTCCTTAGATGTCCTGCTGTCAACAGTACATTTTGATATCTAGACGTCATGCTATCAACTGTACATTTTGATGTCCATAGACATCCTGCTTTCAACAGTACATTTTGATATCTGCAGAGCATTTGATGTTCATAGATGTCCTGCTTTCAACAGTACATTTTGATATCGAGATGTCCTGCTTTCAACAGTACATTTTGATATCTAGATGTCTTGCTTTCAACAGTACATTTTGATATCTGCAGAGCATTTGATGTCCATAGATGTCCTGCTTTCAACAGTACATTTTGATATCTAGACGTCCTGCTTTCAACAGTACATTTTGATATCTAGACGTCTTGCTTTCAACAGTACATTTTGATATCTGCAGAGCATTTGATGTCCATCGACGCCATGTGCTGACCTTCAGGGAGGTGCTGCTGGGATTGGCGACCCTTGAACCCTGCACACAACACGGTGGCATGCCGGCAGAGATGCGGTGTCGCTACATGTTCCGTTACTACGATGTCAACTCTGATGGTTTCTTGCAGTTTGAGGAGTTCAAGTACGTATGTGGCGCATCTTGCATCTGTGTTGTGAGACTTCTTGTATCAGTTGGTTGTTTGTGTGTCAATCTTTTGATGGGCAGACTTGGGTTATTTAATTTTTTTTTCTTACATGTTTGTGTGATTCTCCCCTACCCCTTCCACCGTGGGATTACCCATGGTTCTTTCATTTACAGATAGTGCCCCCTCTCTCTTGAAAACCTGTGCTGGAAATTTCCTCCTTTCTGCTCCCCTCTTTTTCTGACATTTTCTCTGTCCTCTCTCTCTCTCTATTTTTTTCCCCCTTTTTTTGAATGTTCTGCCTTGCTGGTCTCGTCACCTGTATTTTTTTTTCTAGAAAGTGTTGAATAGTTTTTTTTTCCTTTTCTGGACTTGATAAGTGGGCAGTGTTATTATATTGTATTCTTGAGCGAATGACGTGTGAGTTGCCAGTTGCCATGTATTGGTTTTGTGTGCTGGTTTTTATAAGTAATATTGTGTTCTGTGTGTAATTATTTTTGTGCTCAGGTTTCATTGTGGTTTTTTGGTGGTGGTTTCTAGGTGTGTCATTTCTTGTTGTCTTCAGGACCAATCATTTTCCACCAGGCTGCAGTGTCAGTTCTAGTTGTCTTGAGGACCAATCATTTTCCACCAGGCTGCAGTGTCAGTTCTAGTTGTCTTGAGGACCAATCATTTTCCACCAGGCTGCAGTGTCAGTTCTAGTCGTCTTCAGGACCAATCATTTTCCACCAGGCTGCAGTGTCATTTCTAGTTGTCTTGAGGACCAATCATTTTCCACCAGGCTGCAGTGTCAGTTCTTGTTGTCTTCAGGACCAATCATTTTCCACCAGGCTGCAGTGTCAGTTCTTGTTGTCTTCAGGACCAATCATTTTCCACCAGGCTGCAGTGTCATTTCTAGTTGTCTTCAGGACCAGTCATTTTCCACCAGGCTGCAGTGTCAGTGCTAGTTGTCTTGAGGACCAATCATTTTCCACCAGGCTGCAGTGTCAGTTGTAGTTGTGTTCAGGACCAATCATTTTCCACCAGGCTGCAGTGTCAGTTCTAGTTGTCTTGAGGACCAATCATTTTCCACCAGGCTGCAGTGTCAGTTCTAGTTGTCTTGAGGACCAATCATTTTCCACCAGGCTGCAGTGTCAGTTGTAGTTGTCTTGAGGACCAATCATTTTCCACCAGGCTGCAGTGTCAGTTCTAGTTGTCTTGAGGACCAATCATTTTCCACCAGGCTGCAGTGTCAGTTGTTGTCTTGAGGACCAATCATTTTCCACCAGGCTGCAGTGTCATTTGTAGTTGTCTCACCAGGCTGCAGTGTCAGTTCTAGTTGTCTTCAGGACCAATCATTTTCCACCAGGCTGCAGTGTCAGTTCTAGTTGTCTTCAGGACCAATCATTTTCCACCAGGCTGCAGTGTCAGTTCTAGTTGTCTTCAGAACTCTCATCAGCAGGGGCCACGGCTTCAAAGGAATAGCTGATGTTGAAACCTCGGAATGTATCACAGCCATCGGATAAGAACGTCAGGAGGATTTCATTCCTCTTGGTCATGATGGTCCCCTTCTCGATCTGTTGTTTTTTGTTTTGTTTTTGTTTTGTTTTTACTCTGTTAAAAAAAAGATCCACATTCTTTGTTAGATTTTCTTTGTTTAGGTGTATGTGTGTGTGGATATGTAATGTCAGTGTGTTCGTGCAAGTGTACATGTGTGTGTATGTTGATATGTGTGTGTGTGTGTGCATATATGTGTGTATGTATTTGCGTTCTTCTGATGCCCACAACTCATCACTCAAAATTAATTAGTATGTTTACTTGAAGATGGTGATTTTAACCCCCCCCCCCCCCCCCCCCCACTCCCCTCCCCAACAAAATCAGTACCGTATGCAGTGAGTACATTTTTTCTTTCCCTGTTAACACTGATAAACCGTTTAATTTTTGTGTGTGTGTGTGTTGTTGTTTTTTCCAGGAACATGGTCCGAGATATTCGGGAACACAAAGGCCTGCCCAACGATGAATCTTTTCTACTTGAAGATGCCCTCAATAGTGCCAAGTGAGTTGGGAACATCATCTGATGGATGCGTGTGTGTGTATAGACATGCAAAAAATGCATAGTTTTTTTGTTTTTTTTGTTTTTGTTTTTTAATGGCAATAATGAATAGGAAAAGGAAGAGCATAAAACATGTTGTATACATGGACATAAAACATATATTGTTCATACACACTTGTGGATATAGCATGCTTGCTTACAGATCCACCCACACACATTCCTACTGTCACTGGTTACAGTAATTATTAAGATAAATGGATGCATGCCTGCATGAACATCAATATTTTAGAGAATATTTTCTCTCTTTTTTTCTTGCAGAGTTAAGAAATATTATGAGTGAAGTGTGTTTTAGTTTTCTGATGTATATGCATCAAGTTATTGTAAAAGAGTCATATGATATGATACAATGCAATAGAATTCAATACAATACCATACAATACAATATAGATGCAATATGATACAATACACCATCTTCATGATATCTTTTTAAACCTGAAAGACTGCACAAGTGCATGTTGTGATTAATTCTGTATACCAGGAAGGTTTTTACCTGCAGGTTATTTGGTGAAGAAACCAAAGACAAACTGCCAAGCGCCGAGTTTCTCTCAGCGGTGGGCACACTCAAATTCCGTGGAACCTCCATCCTCTTCCGCCTTGCTCAGTCCTGCGTCACACACCTCAAGAGGTTAGTACCTGCATTGTGCACGACAGCTGTTGGAGAGATCAGTACTGTTAGTGAATGTTGTAGCTTAATTTTTGTGTGTGTGTGTGCGTGTGAACGTAGTTGCCGGTTTGGTTCTTTTTGTGAATTTATATTTTGATACCTTCTGTGTGTGTGTGTGTGTATGCGCGCGCGTGCGCGTGTACCGATGTGCATTGTAGATGTGTGCTGCCATATTTTATCTCCCTTTGTGTCAGTTAATGTAAAAGTGTTCTTTATATTTTGTGTCTGCATGGGAGGGAGGGGGGGAGTTACTTTAGTGAAATTTTGAATAAAAAGGTCAAAGAAAAAAGCCCAAAAAACTATGCATTAGAATTGTTAAAGAAACTGACTGTCAGTGGCAGGTCAGAAAAAGGGTCTCTGGTGTAGTATATGTGATCAAACAGTGTATATGTCAGGTCTGGTCATCCATTTGATTGTATTGACCAGTGTATATGTCAGGTCTGGTCATCCATTTGATTGTATTGACCAGTGTATATGTCAGGTCTGGTCATCGTTTGATTGTATTGACCAGTGTATATGTCAGGTCTGGTCATCCATTTGATTGTATTGACTAGTGTATATGTCAGGTCTGGTCATCCGTTTGATTGTATTGACCAGTGTATATGTCAGGTCTGATCATCCGTTTGATTGTATTGACCAGTGTATATGTCAGGTCTGGTCATCCGTTTGATTGTATTGACCAGTGTATATGTCAGGTCTGGTCATCCGTTTGATTGTATTGACCAGTGTAAATGTCAGGTCTGATCATCCATTTCATTGTATTGACCACTGTATATGTAAGGTGTGGTCATCCATTTGATTGTATTGACCAGTCTATATGTAAGGTGTGGTCATCCATTTAATTGTATTGACCAGTCTATATGTAAGGTGTGGTCATCCATTTAATTGTATTGACCAGTGTATATGTCAGGTCTGATCATCCGTTTGATTGTATTGACCAGTGTATATGTAAGGTGTGGTCATCCATTTGATTGTATTGACCAGTGTATAAGTAAGCTGTGTGATATTAGTTTGTATTAGTGGAGGCTTCATTTTGATAGTGATTGGTTGAGGTGACCTTGACCTTTAGATCCGAAGTGGGTTGCAGACGAGACTCCAGCCCGTGCAGCGACAGTGACAGTGGGGACGAACCACCACTGAAGAAACAGCGCCCCAAGCTCATAGACTCCAAAAAACCCAAGACAGCAATGGATAACGGTGATTCATTTCTCTTCACGTACTTAATTTCTGTCACATGTGATGGGGAAGAGAGAGAGAGATAGTGGTGATATTCAGGGAATGAGAAATGAAAATATTCCTTTAATTACACATACTTAACCGTGACCCAACTAGTGCAGACTCTGGCAGGGGTCTGACATTCCTGTCCTGTGCAAACTACTATCCACCTATGTGGAGAAAATGAAAGTAACTACGGCCAATAACCTCCTGGAAGTAGGTAGCCTCCCCTTTGTCCCGCAGTTGGGTCACGGTAAGTATGTTATTTAAACGTAATTTTAGATAGAAAATTTCCTTTTGGGGAAACACATGAAGATGAAAAAGAAACACTGAGTGAAGGAGTAGTGACAGAGTTATATCTGAAATGATATATTCCCTGTTTGCCTCAGCTTTCATCAGCCTTCACTTCACATCCATGTTTTCTTCTGCATGCAGCCAAGCAGTGCCCAGGCATCTAATCGTCAGTGCCCAAGAAATGTTCTTGCATCTAATTAAAAAAAGTGTGGTTTTTTTTATCAGACTATTTCTCCAACCTATGTTGTTGTTGTCTCGTTGGTCATTTATCAGATGGATTCCCCCACCAACCCCCCATGTCCTCGACGAAGGCAGCAGTGCATCGCAGGTCCTCCATTCTTCCGTAGAGCTTTTGGGCCGCTGGGATTGGGTCAGGTTTAACATGGGGTGGGCCCTTTTGAGGCACAGGGCCCAGCACTCTACTAGCCCGGTGGGACTCCACTGGTAGAGCACCATCTCGAAAAGATTTGAGGTTTTCCATCCATGATGTAAATGCGTTGTACTGCCGCTACGTGCCATGGGTCCAGTGCATCCGACTTTGGCATTGGTTTTCTTGTCCAAGTTTCCCTCTCGTAGGCGACTTGCCAACCAAGGCTTAAGAGCATCCCCTACCCTGGTTTGTTTCTCTGAAGTTTTCCTTCCCCGGGGCTAGAGGTTTTTATGTGCCTCTTACTCGCATGATGAACCCGTCATAGGACACATGGGGAATTTGATATGGTGTAACAGTGCAACCTGTTAACCCGCCCCGTCCTGGTAGAAACATTGCCATTTGGTCTGGGACTGCTTATTCAACCTGGCAAGCCTGACTTATTTCGCAGCTAACCCTCATATCTGGGGGCCGTTCCCCTATCCACCACCTGGGGACCCGCCGGCTCCAACCTATAAACCATGCATACGCTGTGCAACACAAAATGGATGATAAATCTTGTCAAAATTAACAGACATAATTATTTGGTCAGTGCTGGATAGACCTGAGCCCACTCACTTTCAGTGCCATTCTGTCAATTCAAAACACTTCTAAAACTCAAATTCCCAGTTCAGAATGTTTTGGCACAAACTCCACATTCTCTGTTGTGAATATTTGGGTGGAGATAGTTTACTCTTTAACCCATTCACTGCTAGCTGTTAGCACTGTGACTGTCACTGTCTCAACATGGATTTCAAGATTCCTGAAAGGAAACTAAAACATCATGATGGTCTTCCCAGTCAAACTTTTTTTTCCTTTCCAAATTTTTTGACTGCAGTGACGCTTTTTTGTTCATCACTGTATTCACTTTTATCAGCCTTGAGGTTTAACTGTTGTGAGAACTGATTAATATTGCTGTTTAAATGCTGGTGCTTTGCTTATGAGTTTTCATGTGTAACATTTGCAAATGTATCAGCAGACAAAAACATTGTCACATAATCATCTTAATGCCCTCATCTTTTTGTTGTTGTTGCTTTTGATGTTTATAATTTTTCCTTGATAGTACTATGTTGTACAAGCATGACATTCATAATCAATCAGAACTGTGAATAACTTCTTTTATTTTTTAAATTAATTTTGGCAGGGGAGCTAAGTGTATTCAAACAACCAGAAGGGAGAGCACCTGCGTCTCAAGGGAAAGCACCCAAGTATGAGCTGGCAACGCACACAGTGCGGGTGCGGAGGACGGGATCTCTGGCAGAAGTTATGGCCCTTTGGGACCTTCAGGGTATGTGAATAACCAGCATGAGCAGTGAGCATTGCCCTGTCGCTGTGTCGATCAGTGTTGGTGGTTTGGTTTGTGTGTCGCGTGCCTGAATTCAGAGTTGATTTTATTTCTTCTTCTTTTTTTTTTTTTTTTATTGTATTTGTATTTCCTTTTATCACAACAGATTTCTCTGTGTGAAATTCGGGCTGCTCTCCCCAGGGAGAGCGCGTCGCTATACTACAGCGCCACCCATTTTTTTGTATTTTTTCCTGCATGCAGGTTTATTTGTTTTTCCTATCAGGAACAACCCTTTTGTTGCCGTGGGTTCTTTTACGAGGGCAAAGTGCATGCTGCACACGGAACCTCGGTTTATCGTCTCATCTGAATGACAAGCGTCCAGTCCACCACTCGAGGTCTAGTGGAGGGGGAGAAAATATCGGCGGCTGAGCCGTGATTCGAACCAGCGCACTCAGATTCTCTCGCTTCCAAGGCGGACGTTTTACCTCTCGGCCATCACTCCACTTAAGGGCAAGGACGAGATTCTTTAGAGATTGGGGTGTTACCTTTCAATTCATGAACTCTGTGAATGACCTGGGGGCTGTCAAACAATGTATGATAACTAATAACTTGACTTCAGTTTGTCTGCAGACAGGACTGATGTGTGTGTGTGCGCGTGTGTCAGACAAAGAATCTTGTGTATGTTTTGATTAATTTTGTTGTTGCTTTGGAGGGGGTGGCGGATGGGGGGAGGGGGGTGGCAACGAAGAAGGCCTTATATATTGAGTGCTTTCCAAAAATGGAGAGAAAAGAAACAGAACGAAAAAAAAAAAAAGGAAACTATTTACTCCAAGGACTTGCTGCAACTAAGGCACATAAAAAACAGACTATAAAAGAGATTATTTGGGTGTGTTTGTTCTTTTAATTTGAAAGGTCCTGTCTCACAGAGGGATTGTTTGTTTATGTGTTGATTGTAAATGAATTGATTTATTTTTCTGCAGGAACGTCGGCTGTCAGTGGCAGCGCAGTGCACCACTTGGAAGGAGACATCTCACGCATTCAGCGCATGCCGTCCATCGACTCTTTCAATCAGGTAGTGACTCTTTTGATTAGGTAATGACTCTTTCAGTCAGTCAGGTAATGACTCTTTTAATCAGGTAATGACTTTCAGTCAGGTACTGACTCTTTCGATTTGGTAATGACTCTTTCAATCAATTAGTTAATGACTCTTTCGATTAGGTAATGACTCTTTCAATCAGGTAATGACTTTCAGTCAGGTAATGACTCTTTCAGTCAATCAGGTAATGAGTCTTTCAATCAGGTAATGACTCTTTCAGTCAGGTAGTGACTTTTTCAGTCAATCAGGTAATGACTCTCAATCAGGTAATGACTTTTTTTCTTTCTTTTTTTTTTTTTAACTCTTTCAATCAGGTAATGACTCTTTCAATCAATCAGATAATGACTTTCAATCAGGTAATGACTCTTTCAGTCAGGTATTTACTCTTTCTATCAAGAATTAACTCTTTCTATCAAGTGATGGCTTTCAATCAGGTAATGACTTTTTCAATCAGGTATTGACTCTATCAGGTAATGACTATCAAGTATTGACTCTTTCTATCAAGTAATGAGTCTATCTATCAGGTATTGACTCTTTCAATCAGGTATTGACTCTTTCTATCAAGTAATGACTCTTTCAATCAAGTAATGACTCTTTCGATCAATCAGGTATTGACTCTTTCAATCAGGTAATGACTTTCAGTCAGATAGCACATCACTTAGAGGGAGAACATCTCACACATTCAGTGCATGCCTTACATAGACTTACAGTCAGGTAATGACTCTTTCAGTCACGTAATGACTTTCAGTCAGGTAATGACTTTCAGTCAGATAGCACATCACTTAGAGGGAGGACATCTCACACATTCAGTGCATGCCTTACATAGACTTACAGTCAGGTAATGACTCTTTCAGTCACGTAATGACTTTCAGTCAGGTAATGACTTTCAGTCAGGTAACACATCACGTAGAGGGAGGACATCTCACACATTCAGTGCATGCCTTACAGAGACTTTCAGTCAGGTAATGACTCTTTCAGTCACGTAATGACTTTCAGTCAGGTAACACATCACTTAGAGGGAGGACATCTCACACATTCAGTGCATGCCTTACATAGACTTACAGTCAGGTAATGACTCTTTCAGTCACATAATGACTTTCAGTCAGGTAATGACTTTCAGTCAGGTAACACATCACGTAGAGGGAGGACATCTCACACATTCAGTGCATGCCTTACATAGACTTTCAGTCAGGTAATGACTCTTTCAGTCACGTAATGACTTTCAGTCAGGTAACACATCACGTAGAGGGAGGACATCTCACACATTCAGTGCATGCCTTACAGAGACTTACAGTCAGGTGATGACTCTTTCAGTCAGGTAATGACTTTCAGTCAGGTAACACATCACTTAGAGGGAGACATCTTGCACATTCAGTGCTCTCATAGACTCTTTCAATCAGGTAACATGCCCTTGACAGAAATCAGCCCTCTGAGAACAGTTGCATTTGTTCAGGAGATAAACTTTGTGAATGTAGCAGTGTAGGATCCTGTGTGGAAAGATGTTATGCAGACACTTCAGGCTTCGTTCTTCTTCAGGGTAGCTCTTGGCAAGTGAAGTGAGGATCCTGGCTTCTGTATACTTTGTTTGAATGACATCAGAGCGCTGGTTTGTGCATAGAATTCTTTGTGCCAGATATTCCCCCTTTGAATTGTTAGTGCTACTTAAATAGAACGTCTCTGGTTGGCTTTCCACAGTGTATAAAAATGATTATATTCTATAAACTGAAGCCAATAAAAAAAAAATTTAGTTCAGTCTGTATTATGCAATAATTGTGAAATTATCATGAGATTCCAGGTTTACCATGGTCAGAATGATGATGTAAAGGACAGTTGAAGACATGCAGTTATGAGAAATGTTTCAAAATCAAATGGTGTGAGAGAATCCTAAGTTGTAGTTGAAAGTTTGTTGTTTAAATTATGACCCACATGATCACCACCCCTTAGTTGATAATCATTTTACAGTAACAGCTTTGCACAGTGGATGAGCTAAGATGAGATATTTGGTTTTTGATATTCTTAGATTGATTAGATTTGTTGTTCAGTTCATTTTTTGTTGTTAATTATTCATTGAATATATAGTTGCGTGTTTATCCCTATTACTGCATTTCCAAACCTCAGTGGTGTCATATTTTAATGCTTATTGAATATATAGTCGTTTGTTTAACGCTATAATTGCATTTCCAAACGTCGATGGTGTCATATTTTGATGCTTATCTTCCAGCAGGCTGCCAGTGTATCATACCCTAAAAAAGGAGCGTAGTTTTCATGCGCTGGCCATTTGTCTTTCAGAGGTCACACGCCAACGAAATGCTGTCAGGCCTGCGTTACTTTGAACGGGCGGTCAAGGCAGAGACAGGGAATCAAAAGGTCGGTGATGTCAACACTGAGTTGGTCCCCGCATCACTCTGTCTCTCTGTCCTGTATGTGTCACACATTGGCCAAATCAGCTGGGGTCCCCAGCATGTACCCCTCTTGAAGGAGAGACACATGCGCTGGCTTGAACACGTTTTGCAAATAGACAACAGCTGAATACCCAGGGATCTCCTGTATGGAGAGCAGAGGCATGTTTCTTACATGCTAGTTAGGCACGGTTCTTGTGAGACGAGCTAAGAACGTGATTTTCTGTTTTCTACCTGATGGCAAGCATGGCTAGGTCAAGGCAGCCTTCAGAACAACTTTGTGGCCAGGTAATGTAAGTATAAAATCTACTTCCCGCCTCACGTCCTTTTATTGCCCATGTACTTTTCACCCTCACCGCTCGCTCTCTCACCACTAGCACACAAGCATACTCATGAATAAGGAGCATGTTTCTAGCTCAGGGAAAGTGCCCCACAGACAGACCCCAGCTACGCTGCAAAGATGTCTTACAGAAGAAACCTGAAGACCCAAGGCATCAACCCAGACTCGTGGGAAGCTGAAGCCTCCGAAGGGCCATCCTGGAGGCAGACAGTGCAGAAAGGCCTCTCCACGTTTTGAGAGACGCTTGCCCAGCAGTCAGAGGTGAAACAGCAAAGAGGAAAGGCTCAAAGCCTTGACAGACAGACCAGCATCAGTCTTTGTCTGCGCAAAGTGTGGAAGAGACTGTCGTTCTCGAACAAGCCTGTCAAACCACAACCGACGCTGCGCTAGGAACATCACCCAGAGCACACAACTCCACAGTCTTCTGAGACTTGAGGATGCCTGCTTCTAAAATAGTACAATATTCAGAGTGGTTGTTAGTACTGAGTTCCCTCATCTCTGTGTTTTTCTGTCCTGTGTGTGTTGAATACACAGTTGTAAAATAGAAAAATATTCAAATACAGATGCAAACATACATACTTTTGTAGAACGTCCATATATGCATGTAAGAGATTGGGAGCAGGGGAATGGGGTGTCTGTTGTTCAGGTTGTGGACTTTGCTTTGTTAAACAAGAAGCACTTAGCAGTTGCTTTACCATATGTTCTCTTTGCTATTATGATTCAGTAAGTCAACATGGGTTGTATTCAGTGTCACAGACAAGCTTCTCCTTAAACATTTTTTTCTTTCTTTATTTCATGTTATTTTATTTATTCTTTACATTTCATTTTTTCTTTTCCTTTCTTTTCCTTTTCTTTTTCTTCTGATTCACTGTTCCAGTGTTTATTTAAATATGTTGTTCTAATTGGTTCCATTCTTCAGAGATGATATTTTTCAGTAAATTTACTGAGACCCATAAATCTGAGAGACCCAGTCGTCATTCCTGATATTCATGTAAATCTGTTAAAATCGGCAAGGTGATGTATGAGATTGTTCTTTTTCTGTTGATTGGACTAACATGTTGACTCTTATTCCCATGTCTTCTTCTCTTCTTCTTCTTCTTCGTTCATGGGCTGCAACTCCCATGTTCACATTGTATGCTCACGAGTTGGATTTTACGTGTTTGACAGTTTTTACCCTGCCATGTAGGCAACCGTACTCCGTTTTGGGGGGGTTACTCCCATATGATTTGGATTCTTACTTAGTTCAGAATGTGTCGAACTGCTTGCTTGAGAGAACCCATTTGAAAATGCCACTCACTGCCATACTATACTACTGATTGCGCGCATTTACAGAAAATGGAGGTGCTTATTTGAAATTGTCGGTCCATGTTCTCTGTTTGTAGACCCCATGGTGAAGAGGCTTTGTGAAGAGAGTGATATTCAAAGTCGCCATGGTTTCCTAACAGCTGATTGAAGTAAAGCCTGCAGTTATCAAAATGCCTGCCATGACAGAGGGCGATCACTCCGCGGCAGTTGATGATGCCACTGTGAAAAACGAATTGCACACATTGACACAGACGTGCGCACAGGTTCATGTGCATTTACACACACACACACACGCATGCACGCACATGTCCACGATCTCCATCTCTGTCGAAGCCCATAGAGTGGTGGATAACCGGGCTGACACTCATTTGGCAAAAGCCATGAACTATTGAAACTCATTTGACACTTTGCAACAAAGCATAGCATTTCACTTGAATGTTTTGTTGTTGTTGTTGTTGTTGTTTTTTGACTGGTACAGCAGCTGAGTAGTAATAGTGTTGGGCTTTGAATCTGAGGGTCCCGGGCGCCTAGTGGGTAAAGGATGGAGATTTTTCTGATCTCCCAGTTCAACATATACATATGCAGACCTGCTTGTGGCTGAGCACCCTTCGTATGTATACACAAGCAGAAGATCAGATATGCACGTTAAAGAGCCTGTAATCCTTGTCAGCGTTCGGTGAGTTATGGAAACAAGAACATACCCAGCATGCACACCCCAGAAAATGGAGTGTGGCTGCCTACATGGTGGGTTAAACAAACAAAAACGGTCATACACGTAAAACGTTGCATGTCTGTCGGCATGCATGGTGCTGTAAGAACGGTCATACACATGAAAACCCACACTTGTGCACATACTAGTGAACGTGGGAGTTGCAGCCCACGAACAAAAGAAGAAGAAGAAGAGTAGAGTGCTGTTTTTTTCTGTGCTGCCCCTTCCCAGCAGTGGTATTGACGTAGGGTGGTGGTGTTGCAGCCGGCGTATGACTGGGGCCAGGTGGACCGAGCGGCGTTGGCCCGGTGTCTGCTGACGCTGTGTCGCCACGTTAAGGAGGTCCTCATGGAGGAACCTCGCCTCCTGAAGCTCAGGTCGCCCACCTACATCCTGGGTAAGTGTGTGTGTGGGGGGGGTCGGAAGCGGGGAGGTGCGTGTGTGTGTGTGTGATGCTCAGGTCACCCACATACATCCTGGGTAAGTGTGTGTGTGTATGTGGGGGTGGAATGATGCTCTGGTCGCCCACATGCATCCTGGGTAAGTGTGTGTGGAGAGGTGTGGGGGGGGGGGGATGATGTGCAGGTCACTCACATATATCCTGGGTAAGTGGGGGTGGGGTGTGTGTTGTAGGGACGTGTGGGGTGTGTGTTGTATGGAGGTGTGGGGTGTGTGTGTGTGTATTTGTGTGTCTCCCCCACCTTTATTTCTGCAGTAAGTGGAGGGGGAGGGGGGGAGGGGTGCGCACGCGTGTGTCTGTGTGTTTGTCTGAGTGTCTGTGTGTATGAGATGCTGATGTCTTCCACCTTTATTCTGGGTAAGTGGGGATGGTGTGTGTGTGTGTCTCTGTGTGTCGCTGTGTCTGTGTATGTGCGTGTGTGTATGGATGCATGCATGCGTCCACACCCACACTCACACACATACACACACACACACACACACACACTCTCACTCACTGGCATGCATGCACTTTTGCACACACACACGCGCACACATTCACTCACTCACATGAACACACATGAGCCTGTGCGCACACATACTTATTATTAATCCTTCGGGATTTTATGACAATAAATGAAGTCAAGTCAAGTCAAGTCAAGTCATACAAACACACACACACCAGAGAGTTTCAAACCCTCTGTATTGCTTGTTACATATGAACGAGCACGATATAAGCTCATGCTTGTTGTTGCTCAAGTCTTATTAATTGAATGGTGTATTGCACCTTGTTTCTTGATATTAAAAAATGTTTAAACCAAACCCTCTGTTCATACATGTGTTTGTATATTATATCCGCTGTGCACGCACCTACAGCATGAACTGTGTAGTCCCCTCTCCTCCAGTTCCACCAACAGTGTCAGTGAGGGATAAGTCCTTTGAAAACATTGATCATGTACAAAATGGTGTAAGCACACATCGTGCATTAAAGAATGAAAAAATTGTATATCATTATCATGAGGTAAACGCAGATTTTTTTTGATTTTTTTTTTTTATAAACTGATTTTATACGCTTGATTAGAGTCACATAATTTTTTTTGTTGTATATTGCATTCAATGGAAGAATGTTGAAAAAGAAAAAAAAAAAGAAGAAATAGGTAAGAATAATGAGAAATTTGTAAGAATAAAATGAAGGACTCATTATAAAGAAAAAGGAGAAATAGGTAAGAATAATATGAAGGACCCATTATATATGTATATATATAAAAAAAGAAATAGGTAAGGATAATATGAATAATTTTTTTTTTTTTAAAGAGGAGAAATAGGTAAGAATAATATGAAGGACCCATTATATATATTTTAAAAAAAGGGGGAAATAGGTAAGAATAATATGAAGGACCCATTATGAAAGAAAAAAAGTGGGGAGTGAGGGAGGGGGGGGCGTTGTGGGGGAGGAAAAAAAAGGTTGGAGAGACCCCCACAAAAAAACAAAACGAAAATAAACTTTGTGACACACAACCTGTGCTGGGTGACACATGACACACAACCTGTGCTGGGTGACACACGACACACAACCTGTGCTGGGTGACACATGACACACAACCTGTGGTGGGTGACACAACCTGTGGTGGGTGACACATGACACACAACCTGTGGTGGGTGACACATGACACACAACCTGTGCTGGGTGACACATGACACACAACCTGTGCTGGGTGACACACAACCTGTGGTGGGTGACACATGACACACAACCTGTGCTGGGTGACACACAACCTGTGCTGGGTGACACATGACACACAACCTGTGCTGGGTGACACATGACACACAACCTGTGCTGGGTGACACATGACACACAACCTGTGCTGGGTGACACAACACACAACCTGTGGTGGGTGACACATGACACACAACCTGTGCTGGGTGACACACAACCTGTGCTGGGTGACACATGACACACAACCTGTGCTGGGTGACACATGACACACAACCTGTGGTGGGTGACACATGACACACAACCTGTGGTGGGTGACACATGACACACCTGGGGACACATGACACAACCTGTGCTGGGTGACACACAACCTGTGCTGGGTGACACACAACACGCAACCTGTGCTGGGTGACACATGACACACAACCTGTGCTAGGTGACACATGACACACAGCCTGTGCTGGGTGACACATGACACACAACCTGTGCTGGGTGACACACAACCTGTGCTGTGTGACGCAGGTGACATCCACGGGAACTACGCAGACCTGGTGTCCTTTGAGAAAGCGTTGTGGCGACTGGGTCCTGTCCTGACCCCCGCCACCTTCCTCTTCCTCGGAGACTACGTCGACAGGGGAGACTATGGCGTTGAGGTGAGGAGGAGCGGCTGAGGGCGGTGGGGGAGGGTGAAGGTGGAGAAATAATTGTGAATATTGTATTACTCTTTTTGTCAGAAGAGATTTGTCTGTGTGAAAATTCGGGCTGCTCACCCATGGGAGAGCGCTTCGCTACAATGAGAGCGCCACCCATTTTATTATATTTTTTCCTGCCTGCAGTTTTATTTTGTTTTCCTATCAAAGTGGATTTTTCTATAGAATTTTGCCAGGGACAACTCTTTTTTTTTGCTGTAAGTTCTTTTACGTGCGCTAAGTGCATGCCGCACATGGGACCTCTGTTTATCGTCTTATCCGAATGACTAGCGTCCAGACCACCACTCAAGGTCTAGTGGAGGGGGAGAAAAAACTAGCGACTGTGGGATTCGATCCAGTGCGTTAAGATTCTCTCGCTTTCTAGGCGGACGCGTTACATCCAGGCCAACACCTTTACACCTTCACCTGTCTGCAGTGGTACATTAGTCAAGAGACTGATGTGCAGTCGTTCATTCAGCTTGAGACGCTTTCTCCCATGGTTTGATTTTCCAGCTCTTACTGAGTCACCAGCAGCAAATGCTGTCTATATCAAACACGGTCTCATCCGGACAAGAGAAACTGAAGTTGAGTTCACCGTAAAAGCAAAGTATGATAGATGACAGAATCTTAACCCCCCCCCTCCCCCCCCCCCCCGACCCCCACTTTTTTTTTTTTTTTTTTTTTGTTCTCTTGATGATGATGTGTAGGTATCACAATGACAGTGCTGGTGGTGTAGAGAGACATTTTGGTTGGTTGGAGGTTTGTCGAACACAGAGCGGGAAAGTTTGGTGTTGCAGGCACTGTTTGGTTTGAGGCTCGTTGAATACAGAGGACATTTCAAAACTAAATGACAAGGTCCAAAGGTCAGCTAGGATTGAAATGGATCCATACCCAGAGCATTGAACACATGTTTTATATTATTAATGTATTATTTGTAAATAGAATACAGAAGGGAGATGTATGTTAAGGAATGTAGAAGAACAGTACACATTATAAGATATTTTACCCTTTAAAAGAACACATTACACATTTTAACACATTTTACCCTGTAGAAGAACACATTACACATACATTACACATTTTAACACATTTTACCCTGTAGAAGAACACATTACACATTATATCATATTTTACCCTGTAGAAGAACACATTACACCTTTTATCATATTTCACTCATGTATTTTTCAGCTTTAGAAATGAGCGTTGACACTTTATTGCTGGCAGACTATAACAGCATTTTTATTTGTTTGTTGTTTTTGAACAAAAAACCCCAAAAAAATGCTGTGATCAAGGGACATTGGTGGTGTCTGTCCACACAGGTGGTGGCCTATCTCTTCGCCCAGAAGATGCTGGCTCCCCACAAGTTTTTCCTGCTGCGGGGGAATCATGAGCTGCGTTCAGTGCAGGAAATGTTTCACTTCAAATCGTGAGTCCCTTCGCTTCTGGTGTGCGTGTGTGTGTGGAAGAAAGTTCGTGTGGATTTTTTGGGGGGGAGGGGGGGTGGGAGGGGTGCGGTGGGTGTTGGGGGGGGGGGGGGGCAGTTGGTGGAGGATTGTGGGGAAGAAATGAGGAGAAAACTACTTCACTGTTTCTCATCTTGCGACACACACACACAGACACACACACACAGACACACACACGCATGCACACACACACACATGGACACACACACACACACACACACACACACACACACATACATGGACACACACACACACACACACACACACACACACACACACACACACACACACACACACACACACACACATAAATGCATGTATGCACACAAATGAGCACATACATATTCACACAAATATTTTATAACAAATGAATACAAAACATGAAATGGATGCAAATGTAAACTGTTTTAAAGTATAATCTGAAACAACTGTATCTGTTTACGTTGGCTGGCTCCTTGTTTGCTCACAAATAGAATGTCCTTTTAATACATCTTGCTGTAAATTAAACATCCTGTTCAGTGTCAAATGCATTGTATGTGGATGAATGTATCATGTGTTTTGAGAGTATATGTGGACCTGTATTTTGCTGTAAACTGAACACCCTGTTCAGTATGAACTGCATCACACATGGATGAATGTATCATGTAAGTTCAGAGTGTATGTAGAATTAAATCTTGCTGTAAACTTAACACCCTATTCCAAGTCAAGTGCATTGTATATGGATGAATGTATCTTTTAAGTTCAGAGTGTTTGTAGAATTACATCTCGCTGTAACCTTCACATGCCTGTTCAGAGTGAAGTGCAGTCTGTATGGATTAAGGTATGGTGCGTGATCAGAATAGTGTTTTTACCTGTGCCCCAGAGAATGCCTGGAGAAGTTTGGTGACGACATCGGCATGCAGGTGTGGGACGCTGTCAACGAGTGCTTCGACGTCATGCCCATCGCCGCCACTGTGGACGACAGGGTGACTGACGTGTGGGGTTACGGCCCTTTGCTGTCCCGTGATGTGTGGGGTTACGGCCCTTTGCTGTCCCGTGATGTGTGGGGTTACGGCCCTTTGCTGTCCCGTGATGTGTGGGGTTACGGCCCTTTCCCAGTGTCCCGTGTGGAAGTGGCTTGCTTGAGTGAACGTTTGCTTGTCTTGTAGTTTTCACTGAACGTTCAGTTTATAGGAAGTGGACGGAAACGTGCGTATGTGCCTGCATGCTCGCAAGCAAACACACGCAGAGTGTTTGTGTGCATTTGTATGTGTATGTATGTGCTGCAAGTGAGGTTGTGAGTGTATATGATTGTAACTGTAAGAGACTGCTCTATGAGAGAGAGAGAGAGAGAGTGTGTGTGTGTGTATTTGTGTGAGTGTGTGTGTGTGTGTGTTTGATGTGTGTGTGTATGTGAGTATGTGTGTGTGCTGTAAATAAAATCATGTAAATGTGGATGATTTTGAGAAAGACAGAACTCTTTTTTCCTGTACATGCTGGCAAACCCACAAAAGAGAGAGAGACACCAGAAAACATGTGCACCATTGAAGCTGTTACATGTATTCAGATCTTCTGTTGACATGGAGGATAATGTTTACACGTGTACGCAGGTGCTGTGTGTTAAAGGCCCCATAGCGTTTTAAGGATACCTCACGTCAGAAGTAAGACCTATGGACACAGATCGTTTTCTTTTCAATCGCCAAAGACGTGGAACAAGCTCCCTGATAACCTCCATCATTCTGATTCCCTTGCATCTTTTAAATCTCGTCTCAAAATTTCCCTCAGCAATAAGTTCAATTGTGGCAGGTCCACTTCCTTTGTGTTAGCTGTGATTGACTATGTGTGTATACATATGTATGTGTACATAACTACATGCATGTATATGAATGTGTATTGTGTGTGCGTGAGCGTGTGTTTATATAAGTTTGTGCCTGCCTATGTGTGCGTATGTGTTAGGGTAGCTGTTTGATACACATGTATGTTAAAATGTATGTATGCAGCGTGTGTGTGCGTGCGTGCATGCGTATGTGTAGTCACATTTTGGTGTGTGTATGTAACATAGATATGATGTTTTATGTTAACAAAACCGTTCTTGTAAAGCACCTAGAGCAGATTTCTGGATAGTGTGCTACATAAGTATCCATTATTATTATTATTATTAAGGCTGTTGGGACCGTGAGTTCCTGTCCCCCTGTGTCTTTGCATAGGAATGCGGGGCCCAGTCCTCTCCTTGCGCCGTTTTAACCTTCCCCAGCTAAAGTCTGGTACTCATTCACACTGAGAAAAAATAAAAGTGAAGCCCCTTTCTCAAAGACACAACACCATGCCGAACGAAACAGGGCCTCAAGCCCCGATCACCGGTGAACACTGGATCAAAAATCCAGCGTCTGACCCATTCTGCCACAGTGCCTCCTGAGTTCAGTGTGCTTGGAGGTTAACGTATTCTTCTTCTTTTTCTTCTTCTTGGTTCATGGGCTGCAACTCCCACATTCACTCGTTTGTACGCGAGTGGGCTTTTATGTGTATGACCGTTTTTACCCCACCATGAAGGCAGCCATACTCCGTTTTCGGGGGTGTGCATGCTGGGTTTGTTCTTGTTTTCATAACCCACCGAACGCTGACATGGATTACAGGATCTTTAACGTGCGTGTTTGTTCTTCTGCTTGCGTATACACATGAAGGGGGTTCAGGCACAAGCCGGTCTGCACGTATGTTGACCTGGGAGATCAGAAAAATCTCCACCCATTACCAACCAGGCACCATTTTTGAGATTCAAACCTGGGACGCTCATATTGAAAGTCCAATGCTTTAACCACTCAGCTGTTGCGCCTGCCAATGTATTGGAATGTCCCCCAGGTGTTCTGTGTACTTGGAGGTTAATGTATTGGAATGTCCCCCAGGTGTTCAGTGTACTTGGAGGTTAATGTATTGGAATGTCCCCCAGGTGTTCTGTGTACTTGGAGGTTAATGTATTGGAATGTCCCCCAGGTGTTCAGTGTACTTGGAGGTTAATGGATTGGAATGTCCCCCAGGTGTTCTGTGTACTTGGAGGTTAATGTATTGGAATGTCCACCAGGTGTTCTGTGTACTTGGAGGTTAATGGATTGGAATGTCCCCCAGGTGTTCAGTGTACTTGGAAGTTAATGTATTGGAATGTCCCCCAGGTGTTCTGTGTACTTGGATGTTAAAGTATTGGAATGTCCCCCAGGTGTTCTGTGTACTTGGAGGTTAATGTATTGGAATGTCCCCCAGGTGTTCTGTGTACTTGGAGGTTAATGTATTGGAATGTCCCCCAGGTGTTCTATGTACTTGGAGGTTAATGTATTGGAATGTCCACCAGGTGTTCTGTGTACTTGGAGGTTAATGTATTGGAATGTCCCCCAGGTGTTCAGTGTACTTGGAGGTTAAAGTATTGGAATGTCCCCCAGGTGTTCTGTGTACTTGGAGGTTAATGTATTGGAATGTCCCCCAGGTGTTCTGTGTACTTGGAGGTTAATGTATTGGAATGTCCCCCAGGTGTTCAGTGTACTTGGAGGTTAATGTATTGGAATGTCCCCCAGGTGTTCTATGTGCTTGGAGGTTAATGTATTGGAATGTCCCCAAAGTGTTCTGTGTACTTGGAGGTTAATGTATTGGAATGTCCCCCAGGTGTTCAGTGTACTTGGAGGTTAATGTATTGGAATGTCCCCCAGGTGTTCAGTGTACTTGGAGGTTAATGTATTGGAATGTCCCCCAGGTGTTCAGTGTACTTGGAGGTTAAAGTATTGGAATGTCCCCCAGGTGTTCAGTGTACTTGGAGGTTAAAGTATTGGAATGTCCCCCAGGTGTTCTGTGTACTTGGAGGTTAATGTATTGGAATGTCCCCCAGGTGTTCAGTGTACTTGGAGGTTAATGTATTGGAATGTCCCCCAGGTGTTCTGTGTACTTGGAGGTTAAAGTATTGGAATGTCCCCCAGGTGTTCAGTGTACTTGGAGGTTAAAGTATTGGAATGTCCCCCAGGTGTTCTGTGTACTTGGAGGTTAAAGTATTGGAATGTCCCCCAGGTGTTCTGTGTACTTGGAGGTTAATGTATTGGAATGTCCCCCAGGTGTTCAGTGTACTTGGAGGTTAATGTATTGGAATGTCCCCCAGGTGTTCTGTGTACTTGGAGGTTAAAGTATTGGAATGTCCCCCAGGTGTTCTGTGTACTTGGAGGTTAATGTATTGGAATGTCCCCCAGGTGTTCAGTGTACTTGGATGTTAATGTATTGGAATGTCCCCCAGGTGTTCAGTGTACTTGGAGGTTAATGTATTGGAATGTCCCCCAGGTGTTCTGTGTACTTGGAGGTTAATGTATTGGAATGTCCCCCAGGTGTTCAGTGTACTTGGAGGTTAATGGATTGGAATGTCCCCCAGGTGTTCTGTGTACTTGGAGGTTAATGTATTGGAATGTCCCCCAGGTGTTCTGTGTACTTGGAGGTTAATGTATTGGAATGTCCCCCAGGTGTTCTGTGTGCTTGGAGGTTAATGTATTGGAATGTCCCCCAGGTGTTCTGTGTACTTGGAGGTTAATGTATTGGAATGTCCCCCAGGTGTTCAGTGTACTTGGAGGTTAATGGACTGGAATGTCCCCCAGGTGTTCTGTGTACTTGGATGTTAATGTATTGAAATGTCCCCCAGGTGTTCTGTGTACTTGGAGGTTAATGGATTGGAATGTCCCCCAGGTGTTCAGTGTACTTGGAGGTTAATGGATTGGAATGTCCCCCAGGTGTTCAGTGTACTTGGATGTTAATGTATTGGAATGTCCCCCAGGTGTTCAGTGTACTTGGATGTTAATGTATTGGAATGTCCCCCAGGTGTTCAGTGTACTTGGATGTTAATGTATTGGAATGTCCCCCAGGTGTTCAGTGTACGTGGATGTTAATGTATTGGAATGTCCCCCAGGTGTTCAGTGTACTTGGAGGTTAATGTATTGGAATGTCCCCCAGGTGTTCTGTGTACTTGGATGTTAATGTATTGGAATGTCCCCCAGGTGTTCTGTGTACTTGGAGGTTAATGTATTGGAATGTCCCCCAGGTGTTCTGTGTACTTGGAGGTTAATGTATTGGAATGTCCCCCAGGTGTTCTGTGTACTTGGAGGTTAATGTATTGGAATGTCCCCCAGGTGTTCTGTGTACTTGGAGGTTAATGTATTGGAATGTCCCCCAGGTGTTCTGTGTGCTTGGAGGTTAATGTATTGGAATGTCCCCAAAGTGTTCTGTGTACTTGGAGGTTAATGTATTGGAATGTCCCCCAGGTGTTCTGTGTACTTGGAGGTTAATGTATTGGAATGTCCCCCAGGTGTTCAGTGTACTTGGAGGTTAATGTATTGGAATGTCCCCCAGGTGTTCTGTGTACTTGGAGGTTAATGTATTGGAATGTCCCCAAAGTGTTCTGTGTGCTTGGATGTTAATGTATTGGAATGTCCCCCAGGTGTTCTGTGTAGTTGGAGGTTAAAGTATTGGAATGTCCCCCAGGTGTTCAGTGTACTTGGAGGTTAATGGATTGGAATGTCCCCCAGGTGTTCTGTGTACTTGGAGGTTAATGGATTGGAATGTCCCCCAGGTGTTCTGTATACTTGGAGGTTAAAGTATTGGAATGTCCCCCAGGTGTTCAGTGTACTTGGATGTTAATGTATTGGAATGTCCCCCAGGTGTTCAGTGTACTTGGAGGTTAATGTATTGGAATGTCCCCCAGGTGTTCTGTGTACTTGGAGGAAAATGTATTGGAATGTCCCCCAGGTGTTCTGTGTACTTGGAGGTTAATGGATTGGAATGTCCCCCAGGTGTTCTGTGTACTTGGAGGTTAATGTATTGGAATGTCCCCCAGGTGTTCTGTGTACTTGGATGTTAATGTATTGGAATGTCCCCAAAGTGTTCTGTGTAGTTGGAGGTTAATGGATTGGAATGTCCCCCAGGTGTTCAGTGTACTTGGATGTTAATGTATTGGAATGTCCCCCAGGTGTTCTGTGTACTTGGAGGTTAATGTATTGGAATGTCCCCCAGGTGTTCTGTGTACTTGGAGGTTAATGTATTGGAATGTCCCCCAGGTGTTCTGTGTACTTGGAGGTTAATGGATTGGAATGTCCCCCAGGTGTTCTGTGTGCACGGGGGCATCCCCAGCCCGGAGAATGAGGGGGGAGGCCACCTGGAGGCCATCAACAAGATCCCTGTGCCCCTCCCCGACCCCGAGGTGGACAGCCCCATGGCCTGGGAGATCCTCTGGAGCGACCCCATCAGGTCAGGGGTCAGGGGGCGTATTGTCACCATGATTATGATAATGAGGGTAGTAGTAATAATCACGATGATGATGATGATAGTAAGAAAAGTAAACAGTATAACACAACACAATACAGTACAATACAATACGACACAGTACAACACAACACATCACAATACAACACAACACAACACAACACAGTACAATACAACACAACATAGTACAATACAATACAACACAGTACAATACAGCACAACACAATACAATAGAACACAACACAATACAATACAGCACAACACAACACATCACAACTCAATACATACAATACAACTCAATACAGTACAATACAACACAACATGACACGACACACTACAATACAGCACAACATAACACGACACAACACAATACGACACAACACAACACAACACAGTACAGCACAACACGACACGACATGACACAACACATCACAACTCAATACAGTACAACTCAATACAGTACAGTACAATGCAAAACAACACGACACAATACAATACAGCACGACACAATGTAACTCAACACAACACAACACAATACAATACAGCACAGCACAGCACAATGCAACGCAAACGCAACACAACACAGTTCAGCACAACACAGTGACAACGTTTGCTCATCGACGCTGTCCCTTACCCCCCCCCAACCCCCCACCTCCACCTCCCCAAACTTCAGCCTTGACCTGGTGACCCCGGAGGTGATGAAGGACATGAAGGAGCACCATGGGTTCACCTTCAACTCTCGGCGAGGCACCGCCCACTTTTTCAGCTGCAACGCGCTCTTCGCCTTTCTGGAGCGGAACGGGCTGTCGCACGTCATACGAGCTCACGAAGTGCAGGAGGTGGGATTCCAGGTGAGAACCAAGGGGAAGTTGTGTGGCGTTACGCATAAAGTATTGTCACACGTTTTAACCCTGCTCGTTACTCTTTTACCATCAAGTTTCTGTGAGAAAAACACACCCTACGTGACGGTAATTTTTTAGGTTTATGGATGATGCTCTGAAGTGTTTTTGCATTGACCAAAAATGTTCTCCCTACCCCCAGAATCGGATCGTTTGTGCTTTGTTTAAGTTTTCGTTGTTTTATAAAACAAGTGACTGAAAATTGCCTGTGCGCTCAAGGTTTTTGTTTGGTTCCATTCTGGAAACTGGCAAACTGTGTCACCGGAGATTAGAAAAGAGAGATAAACCACTCGCGGCAGGCCCCTTCTTACTGTCTATAACAGTGCTGAAGCCATTTTGGGGCACACACGCAGTGCGGAAGGGTGGGGGTAAATCACCCTCTCCTTCCCCACCTGAAGGAAACTGGTCGGTTCTGACGGTTCAGCTGCAGTAAAATTATGCCTGGAATTTCCCACGTGTAGTAAGATTCGCTGTATACAATGAAAACCGATTCATTTTTGCTTGGTTTTTAACACGTTTGCATCTGCTTGAATGTAGATAATATAAAAAGAAAATAAAGCAGCTCCCCCCACCACCAACTCCCACCCCCTCCCCCAGCGCAATGTTGCACATGAGAGAGACAGTTATAAATTATTGAACTGCGTTTTCGTAACGCTACTTTTTCTTCACACTTTCTGGTTTACATCACCATTTCTTCACAAAAAAAAATATATATATATCAAAACATAAAACACATATTCAGCTCTGTCTCTCTTCTAACATCTGTCTATACATACATACATGCATACATGAATACATACATACATAATTTCATATAGATCTATCAGTATGTAAATCTAAATCTATCTATATGTACATAATCATATATATAATTCATATATATATACGAACGCTTCATGTTACCCGAGCAGACCGTTGTATTGTGCTCTATCTCTCTAAGTCTCTGTCTCTGTCTCTGTCTCTCTTTCTCTCTCTCGGGAGTTTTACATGGCTGTTAAAAGCATCTACGATTCTGTACTTGTATGTGTTCGTGACAAAGGTATTTATTCAGACTTTTTTCAGTGTCCAAGAGGGGTTAAACAAGGTTGTATGCTAAGCTCACAGCTGTTTTCCTTTTTCATCGGTGAATTGGCAGTGGAGTTATCAAAGAAGGGGAGACATGGAATACAAATGATACCTGGCGCAACAGATTTGCTCTTAATGCTATTTGCTGATGATGTTGTTCTCTTGTCTGACACACCCATAGGGTTACAAAATCAATTAAATGCCCTTAAGCAAGAAACAGACAGACTACAACAAACAGTGAATCTCGATAAGACCAATATTATAGTTTTCCGCAATGGGGGTCATCTTTCGACTCGTGAAAAATGGTGCTGTGGTGATAGGGAAATAAAAGTAACCAATACATATAAATATTTAGGAATGTTATTCACAACAAAATTGAGTTTGACATCTGCGTGGGATGAAGCAAACAGAAAAGGGAAAAAAGGTGTAATCCAAATTATAAAATCACTCAGGAGACTGCGTTCGACTGACGCTTTCCTTTAGTTTGGGCGGGGCAAAGGCAGCTCATGAATAATGAATGTGTGTCGCGGCGCAGGCTGCCTGGCTTCAGCAATTTCTGCAATTGGTTTATCTCTCTTTTCTAATCTCCGGTGTCACCCACAAATATTCCATACAGATGTGATTTGGACATTCATGGGTTAGTCTAAGACTAGCCATATTCTTGCACATCATACTTAGATATTCATCAGGAAATCTGAAAATGTTACTCCGTTGGTTACCTCCTGACTGAAAAATCCGTTGTATGTTGTTGTTTTTATTCATGTCAAGCAGAAGTAAAAGTGACTTTTAGCAGTTTTCTGCTGAAAATTCTCAAAAAACCGACTGTGGTAATGATCATGATGAACGATTGCGTCACAGGTTCAGCAGCAAGGGAAGCTACTCACAGTATTCTCTTCCTCGCGCTACTGCGGGGGCGCCAACGAAGCGGCATGCGTGTTGGCAGACAACTACAAGCTGCGGATGATTCGTATCGACACCACGTGATGTGGGCTGTGGGGACCTCTGGTGTTGGTGAAAGGAACTTCTGATTGGTGGATTGTGTATTGTGTACTGGATTGTTCGTGCGTTGCCGTTGGAGTATTGTGTGTGTGTGTGTGTGCGCATGAAAGTGTGCTATGTAGGTGTGTTTTAACCTCTTTTTTTTGTTTTGTTTTGTTTTTGTGTATGAAAGTTTTGAGGTATTTGTTTTGCTTTTTTTTACCCAAAGACTTTTTTTGTTGTTGTTTTATGCATGAAAGTGTATTGTGTGTTTTATTTTCAGTAGCCTAAAAAGTTTTAAAAGTTTTATGTGTGTGTAAGAGTGGTATGCTTGTGTTTTTGATTCAAGGCTGTTCTACTTGTGTATGAAAGTTTTGTGTGTTTGTTGGTTGTTGTTGTTTTTTTTAACTCAATGTTGTTTTTTTCATTTTTACATGTGTATGAAAGTGTATTGTGTGTGTGTTTGTACTTTCCCTAAGAGTTTTACTTCTGTATGAAAGTGTGTGTTCGTTTTTGTTTGCCCTTTGAGTTGGTTTTTTTTTATATTTAAAAATTTTTTTTTACTTGTGTCTAAAACTGTTTGTGTGTGTGTGTGTGTGTGTGTGTGTTATTTTGTTTTGGTTTTTTTTTTTTTGGGGGGGGGGGGGGGAGAATTTTACAGGTGTTTCTTTGTGTTGCTTGTTTTTTTTTTTCTTCTTTTATTCTTGTTAGATGCAAATGATACTTGCTAACATCGTGTGATTTTATCTGTTAGTTCTTATAAGAAAGAGGGTGATGGCTGTGGTTATTTTCCCCCGCTGAATTTGTGGCTGTGACTTGTGCTTTTTCCATTACTGTAATCGTTATTTTTCTTTCCTCAATGTACTCTTTGTTTTCTTTTAATCATATTACTTTCCTTATTGTAAATTTTTTTTTCTCTTTTAACCAATATCCTTTTTTTTTTCATCATTATTTTTCTCTTTTTTTCAGTTTAGAAGGATGTATGTTTGCCATGCGATTGTATCTGTTGGTTTGTGTAGTCATGTTGTTGTTTCCTCTCCCCCTCCCCCCCCCACACCTCCTCCGCCCCCTCCTCACACTTCCAACCTCCTCTCCTTGTTCACCGCTCTGTATGTATGTGTGTGTGTGCATGTGTGTGTGCGTGTTGTGTGTGTGTGTGTGTGTGTGCATGTGTGTGACTCTGTGTGTATGTGTGTGCATGCATACACTTTTTTTTTTCTGGTCTCTGTGTTTGTTTACTTTTACAATCACGGATTCAGCTGTTGCACTTGTACTTAGTATTACATATTTGACTCTTCTTTCATGAAATATTTTTTATCCTTTTTATAATGCTTTATTATTATTATTTATTTTTTTTTTTTACATGAATGGTAGGACCCTGCTGATATTTTGTATACCTTCTTACTGCCCACTGCTCTTGTGATGATGTTTAGGGCTTTTTTTCAGGGACATCTTGTGTGCAAGGGTGAGTTTTGTGTGTGTGTGAGTGTGTGTGTATGTATGTGTGTGAGGGTGTGCGTGTGTGTGTGTGTGTGTGAGGGTGTGCTTGTATTAGTGTGTGTGTGTAAGGGTGTGTGTGTGTGTGTGTGTGTGTGTGTGTGTGTGTGTGTGTGTGATTGCTCTTGTATGAGGGTGTGCGTGTGTGCACGTGCATGTATGTTGGTGTGTGGACGAGTGTGTGTGCACATGTGCGTGTGCGTGTATGTGTGTGAGTGTGATGGGTGTGTGTGTGAGTGTGTGTGTGTGTGTGTATGAAGGGGGGCACTGCAGTTGTCTGCATGACGGATTTTGCGGAAGTGAGGTAGATAGAGCGCAGTGGACTGATTTGAAATATCTGCACACGTCAGTCAGATTATCTGTATTTGTGTATGTATATTTGGTTGGATGTACTGAGTATGTACAAGAATATATTGTAAAATCAGTGTTTCTGTGTGTCTGTGTATGAGAACATATTGTGAATTAGTCTGTGTATGAGCACATATTGTAAATTCTCTGTTTCTTTCGGTCTGTTGTTCTGTTTGCATGTCTCAGTGAGTCATTGTTTCTTTCTTCTTTCTGTCTCTTGAGTTTCTCTGTCTCTCTCTCTCTCTCTCTCTCTCTCTCTGTTGCTCTCTCTCTCTCTCTGTCTCCACCCCCCTTCTCGGAATCTGTGTGTCTTTCAGATATGAATGTGAATGAACTCACTTGTACGCATATGTTTTAACTACTGCTGTGATGATGTCAATGCGAGTGTTCGTCAGGGAAGAGTTCAAGAACAATTCTGTCCTCCACCCTCACCCCCACCCCCCTACCCCAGCCCGTTTCTGTGTCTCTGCCCCCCCCCCACCCCCCTCACTTCCCCCCCCCCCCCCCAACCCCCATACTCCCCAACTATCTCTTCCCCGCTCACCTAGGTCTGTCCTCAGTTTTGCCTAGTTCTGTTTTGCCTAGGTTTCTTCTCCTTTGTCAGTCTTGTTCTCCGTCTTACCTTGGGTAGGACCTCAGTTTGGCTAGTTTTGTCTTACGTGCTTACACTCATGAGGATGTAGATCAGACTGGTGGAAAGTGTGTGTTACTGTGATTCATCTTGATGAATTGTCATGTGGTCACATGAAAGCAAATTTTGTACATAAATACACACACACAGAGTGTACACACACACACACACACACACACACACACACACACAGTGTACACTCACTCACGCAGAGTACACACACACACACACACACACACACACACACACACACACACACAGTGTACACTCACTCACGCAGAGTATACACACACACACACACACACACACAGTGTACACTCACTCACGCAGAGTACACACACACACACACACACACACACACCTCTGAGTAAACAGGTGATCTGACACACTGTCTTTTTGCCTTGTAACTGGTAGGCATCCAGGCACCAAACAGTTTGTATTTATTGTAAAGATGCTGAACTGGCTGTGTGTATTATTCGCACATAACATTTGAATTTTTTTTCTCTTTTTACAGAGGAATATTTTTAAACAAGAAAAACAGTTATGATTATTTATTAAAAAAAAGAATTTGTACTGACATGCATGTGGTATATATACATGGGTGCATGGTAAATGGTAATTAAATTCTGTATTTCTGACAGTGCTGTTTGTGTGGTTGTTGCTTTTTTCATTTACCTTCTGTTTTGTTTGTTTTGTTTTCTTGTGTGTGTTTTTTTTTGTGTGTGTTGTTTTATTAATGTGCTGCATTGGAGTTGTTCTAAGTGAGTAGAGTGACATGGTCAGAAGTGCTTGCTTTCCTTGCAGAGCCCTGTGGTGGCTCCTTCCACTGGCAGCTGTGGGAAGATATTGGATTGTAGCTTTTCAGTCTTAGGGTCCTGGGTTCCATCCCTGGTGGGCCATGGGTGAAATCTTTTTTTTTCTTTCTTTTTTTTTCTGATGTCCCAGGTCAACCAACATACATGCAGACCTGTCAGTGCCTTAATCCCTTTCCTGTGTTTTTATGTGTGTAAGTGTGTGTTAAAGATCAGAAACTCACATTAAAGATCCTGTAATCCACGTCGGTGTTAGGAAGATTATAGAAACATGACCAAAGCCAGTGTTCACTCACTCCCACACCTTGAAAATGGAGTATGGCTGCCTAAACTGTGGTGTAATGACAGTCGTGCACATCAAGACAGGAGTCGATGTGGGCGATGGTCCTGTATTGTGCTGCATTGTCATGACAGATCTTATCTGTGTGTGAAATTCTAGCTGCACCACAGCGCGACACTACCACTCCTTTTTTTTTTTCTGCAAGTGTATTTGTTTTTAGGGGAAGTAGTGACAGCTGTTTCTGACATCTGTCCATTTTTGGTTGTTATGTAGTAGTAGTAGCAGTGGTAGTAGTAGTATAGGGACTGGCAGGTCATCTGCCTAGACCTCTCAGCCTTTTTTATCTCCCCATCGAACCTTCATCTTCACATCTTTCCTTTTATTCTATTTATTTCTTTTCTTTTTTTTTGTTTGTTGTTGTTGGGCAGTGTACACAAGTACACTTCTGCAAGAATCTTTGTTTTCATTCTTCATAAATAAAATTTTTTCTTTTAAGATGGTATTGGTGTCAAGGAGATTTTTGAATGTGTTAGTATTTTGTGCAAGTTTAACTTCGGTTGGTAGTGCATTCCATGTTTGTGCAATTCGGTTAGCCAATGAATTTTTTTCTAAGGTTAGTGTTGCAGTGTTCTAAACAATTTTTTTTTTCTGAGTTCCTTGTACTATTATAATCCGATATTCTAAAGATATGTCTTGCATCTACATCATTTATGTTATTTAATATTTTGAAAGTTTCGATCAAATGTCCTTTTAATCATCTACCTTTTAGTGAATGTAAATTTAAGTATGTAAGCCTTTGTTGATAATTCATGTTCTTGCATTCTTTTGACAATTTGTTGTTTATTTTTTGTTAACCCCTAGGCTGCCTGCATGACGAGATAACTCGTCATGGCAAGCATGTATGCTTCGCTGCCTGCATGACGAGATAACTCGTCATCGAAATATTCTGACTTTTCCCTGCTTTGCATTCAGTTCGTTGACAAAAATGCTGGTAGCTTTAGCTTGGGGAATCTTTCTGGATTCTATTCATAGCCAGAAACACCATCTGCGTCATAAGGCAGTCCTTTATTTGAACGTTTTGGTTGGGTTACTGGCCGCAGTCTTTGCCTGGCTCCTCTCCTCGCTCGCTCAACAAAATGTCGGACTGACTCCGTGCTCAAGACATGCGCTCGTGGCGAACTAAATCAACCAAGATTACTTTCTTTACCTAATGCTCAGAAAGAATTGGAGCATAAATTCGAAGGAGAAGACAGTGGTGAACATTTATAGGACGATTTGATAGAAAATAAAGGGAGCAATCAAGAGAGTGGCCAAGATACAACTATCAGTGAGTGATGCAGGCTGTTCAACTCTAGCAGACGAATTTTTAGCAGGGCACCGTATGAGCTATTTTCTTGGCACTCAGCCAACGCGGTCTGATGAAGTGACGGTGTGAGAGGGGTGAAGAGGAGGGGGGTGGAGACTGAGGGGGCGTGGCCTCACATCCATATTATCACTTGCAGAAGTCACAATGCATCTATTTCTTTTGTCAGTTTTTTTATATTGTGGTTGTTCTAGTATGATTTTGTGTGTGCAGATATCCATTTGTCCAGAAAATGATATTTTTGTGCAAATTACCAGACTAATGTTTGTAATGAACAAGTTGAAAATGTGACAAAAAACAAAACACTGATTTCAAAACAACAGCATGTCACTTAAAATGCATAAAATGGGAAAACATCATGTGTTTTGTATTCTTTATTCATTTCCCTTTCAGAAAATATATACTTTTATGGGTCTTTCTCCAATAATAAAGAGCACAGAATTTTTTGAAAATTTATACCCGTTTTTTGTGAAAAAACCCTGGCAGATAGATTTCACTTAAATCTTATTTTCCTGGCAGCGAAAGGGTTAAGGAGACAAAACTTCAGCCTCATCGGGCACATTACAAATGTACTGCCACGCTGAAGATGATTCAGTAGACCTTCACTTGCTGTGTGAAGGGGTTGATTTCAACTCCCACACCCCAAATACCCTCCTCCATCTTTTCCACCCTTCTTTCCCCCCCCCCCCCCCCCCCCTTTTTTTTTTTAATAGATTTTTTTTCTTTGAATTAGCTTGTTTGAAAAATCATTTACAACTTAACGGAAGTGTTGGTATGCACTTTGTGTTCTCCACGACTCTGTTATCCAGTTTTTTTTGCTTCATGTGACGGCTTCAGAATCCTATGCACGATTTGCTCGTTACTGCATGTTTAGTCGCAAGGTGTGATGTTAGGAATGGCAAGTTTTGTCCTTTTGACATTTCCACCATAGCAGGGGGTAGCTTGGATCAAGTTCCTCGACTTCAGTATGGAGATGGGTTGAGATGAGTGCAACGATCAAGGGTTAAAGCGTTGGACTTTCAGTCTGAGGGTTCCAGGTTCAAATCGTGGTGGAGATTTTTCCCGATCTCCATGGTCAAGACATGTGCGGACCTGCTAGTGTCTGAACCTCCTTCGTGTGTATACGCATGTAGAAGATCAGATACTCGCGATAAGGATTCTTTATTCCATTTCAGTATTCAGTGGGTCATGCAAACATGACCATACTGGCATGCACCACCCTGAAAACAGAGTGTGAGTGCCTACATGCGGGGGGTAAAAACGGTCATTCACACAAACGCCCACTCATGTATACTAGTGTACATGGGAATCGCAGCCATGGAACAAAGAAAAAGCTGATGAATGGTGTTGGCCCCTCTCCCTGTGCCGTCTTTCTGCCCACACTCCCTGTGCCGTCTTTCTGCCCACACTCCCTGTGCCGTCTTTCTGCCCACACTCCCTGTGCCGTCTTTCTGCCCACACTCCCTGTGCCGTCTTTCTGCCCCTCTCCTTGTGCCATCTTTCTGCCCACACTCCCTGTGCCGTCTTTCTGCCCCTCTCTTTGTGCCATCTTTCTGCCCTCTTTCTGCCCCTCTCCCTGTGCCGTCTTTCTGCCCACACTCCCTGTGCCGTCTTTCTGCCCCTCTCCCTGTGCCGTCTTTCTGCCCACACTCCCTGTGCCGTCTTTCTGCCCCTCTCCCTGTGCCATCTTTCTGCCCACACTCCCTGTGCCATCTTTCTGCCCACACTCCCTGTGCCGTCTTTCTGCCCCTCTCTTTGTGCCATCTTTCTGCCCTCTTTCTGCCCCTCTCCCTGTGCCGTCTTTCTGCCCACACTCCCTGTGCCGTCTTTCTGCCCCTCTCCCTGTGCTGTCTTTCTGCCCACACTCCCTGTGCCGTCTTTCTGCCCACACTCCCTGTGCCGTCTTTCTGCCCACACTCCCTGTGCCATCTTTCTGCCCACACTCCCTGTGCCGTCTTTCTGCCCACACTCCCTGTGCCGTCTTTCTGTCCACACTCCCTGTGTCGTCTTTCTGCCCACACTCCCTGTGCCGTCTTTCTGCCCCTCTCCCTGTGCCATCTTTCTGCCCACACTTCCAGTGCCGTCTTTCTGCCAACACTCCCTGTGCCATCTTTCTGCCCACACTTCCAGTGCCGTCTTTCTGCCCACACTCCCTGTGCCGTCTTGCTGCCAACACTCCCTGTGCCATCTTTCTGCCCCTCTCCCTGTGCCATCTTTCTGCTCCTCTCCCTGTGCCGTCTTTCTGCCCCTCTCCCTGTGCCGTCTTTCTGCCCACACTCCCTGTGCCGTCTTTCTGCCCACACTCCCTGTGCCGTCTTTCTGCCCCTCTCCCTGTGCCGTCTTTCTGCCCACACTCCCTGTGCCGTCTTTCTGCCCCTCTCCCTGTGCCGTCTTTCTGCCCACACTCCCTGTGCCGTCTTTCTGCCCCTCTCCCTGTGCCATCTTTCTGTCCACACTCCCTGTGCCGTCTTTCTGCCCCTCTCCCTGTGCCGTCTTTCTGCCCCTCTCTTTGTGCCATCTTTCTGCCCCTCTCCCTGTGCCGTCTTTCTGCCCACACTCCCTGTGCCGTCTTTCTGCCCACACTCCCTGTGCCGTCTTTCTGCCCCTCTCCCTGTGCCGTCTTTCTGCCCACACTCCCTGTGCCATCTTTCTGCCCACACTCCCTGTGCCGTCTTTCTGCCCACACTCCCTGTGCCGTCTTTCTGCCCACACTCCCTGTGCCATCTTTCTGCCCCTCTCCCTGTGCCATCTTACTGCCACACTCCCTGTGCCGTCTCTCTGCCGTTTCTCTGCCCCTCTCCCTTTGCCGTCTTTCTTCCCACAGTCTTGATGTTGAGGTGTTTTCTTCATCCTCTGCCTTGTCTGCCTCATCAGTTGGTGGAGCTCCTTCATCACCAGAACTGCATGATTCTTTGCAGAATCGCTTTGATCTCCACCCACATAGCAGGAAACATTTGCAACTGGAATATGCCCTGCTCACATGCTGAAAAAAAAAAAAAAAGAAAGAAAAAAAGGAAATTTAAATTAATTTTCATATCAAGTGTCCAGTGTGGTGCTTTTTATTAATTTTGATGTAATGGCCTGGGATTTTTTTATTTTTTAATTTTTTTTTAGTAGCAACCATTTGTCATATATATCCAAGAAACTTGCTTTCAAAAATAACAAAGTGTGATGAAGTTTGCTCCCAAAATATCTGTAGAAGGCCTTGTGTATCACAGCACATGCACACACAGATCTTAGTGTATTACAGCACACACACACACACACACACACACACACACACACACAGATCCTAGTGTATTACAGCGCGCGCACACACACACACACACACACACACACACACACAGATCCTAGTGTATTACAGCACACACACACACACACACACACACACAGATCCTAGTGTAATGCACATACACACAGAGAATTTTGTTTCACAGCACATAACACACACAGATCTTTGTGTATCACAACACACACACACACACACACACACAGAGTCACCTCTCATAGAATCATCCTAAAAGGCCGACTGTATCAGCAAGATGCAGTGGTTTGACACCGGCACCACAACAGCATCCAGTTAACAGAAAATAAACCTAGCTGATGTATTATTCCCCTCCACTAGAGTACAAGAGGCAAGAAAAAAAACTTGTCACAGATGATGGCAATACTGACACGTTGATTGAACGATGGGTGAATGCTAGCTCCAAACACCTGTTGGTTCTGCTGAACACAGTAATGACAGCAAGTGGTCAGGAATACCAGTGCCACAGGAGCGCTGTGGTGCAGTGGTTACAACAAGAAGAAGAAAACTCCATTGTCTTGGTGACGATATTTAACGTACTCCAAAAGGTGAATCAGTCTGTTATGTGACGTCCAAATGCTTGGATCATACTTGATATGTAATGGCGCCTGAGGGTTAATCCATTCAGCCCTAAAAAGATTACAGCCCTCGGTCGAGTTCCATATCGTACTGATGCATAAGAAAAGCTGAAATTACACTGTTTTTCCTCCAGAATTTGTGTGGAGACATTCAGAAATACTGTAGAAGTTAGTTCCTGTTCTTTACAGTTGATGCATGTGCAGGAACATGAAAAAAAACTCACATTGAAATGAAATGAATTTTGACACCAGACCAGTGCTGGGGGGCAGGGCTCAATGAGTTCAGGAGCTTGATGGTGAAGACGATCTATCATAAACTGTGTTGTTCTGCAGGTTTGTGGTTGTTTCCAGATGTGACAGAGTTTTGTGTTTAACACAGCTGATTTTTTGTTTCGTCACGCAGTGCTGATATGTCCCTGTGCATGTTACATGACTTGGAACAATGTCCGATGTCAAATGTTACATGACTTAGAACAATGTCCGATGTCAAATGTTACATGACTTAGAACAATGTCAAATGTTACATGACTGAGAACAGTGTCCGATGTCAAATCTTACATGACTTAGAACAATGTCCAATATCAAATGTTACATGACTTAGAACAATGTCCTATGTCAAATCTTACATGACTTAGAACAATGTCGAATATCAAATGTTACATGACTTAGAACAATGTCCGATGTCAAATGTTACATGACTTAGAACAATGTCCTATGTCAAATGTTACATGACTTAGAACAATGTCCTATGTCAAATATTACATGACTGAGAACAATGTCCGATGTCAAATCTTACATGACTGATAACAATGTCCGATGTCAAATGTTACATGACTGAGAACAATGTCCGATGTCAAATGTTACATGACTGAAAACAGTGTCCTGTGTCAAATGTTACATGACTGAGAACAATGTCCGATGTCAAATGTTACGTGACTGAGAACAATGTCCGATGTCAAATGTTACATGACTTAAAACAATGTCTGATGTCAAATGTTACATGACTGAGAATAATGTCCGATGTCAAATGTTACATGACTGAGAACAATGTCCAATGTCACATGACTTAGAACAATGTCCTATGTCAAATGTTACACAACTTAGTAGAATGTCAAATGTTACTTGACTGAGAACAATGTCCGATGTTAAATGTTACATGACTGAAAACAATGTCCTGTGTCAAATGTTACATGACTAAGAACAATGTCCGATGTCAAATGTTACATGACTGAGAACAATGTCCGATGTCAAATGTTACACGTTACAGCCACTGGATCAGTATGAGCTTTAAGACAGCAGCTTTAACTACACCCGATTTAAAACCACAATATCAGTCTTGCTTCAGTCCTGTATTGTGAACTGGATTGTAGCTGCTTAATTTTGTGCATGCTGCTGTATTCTGTTGGATGTTGTATTGTTACCCACCACATGCTAATGAGATTGAGTGTATGTTAATGATTTCAAATAAATGATTCGGATGATTGTGGCATTAAAACTGTGTGCAACTTTGTCATTGAAAACTGGTGACACTATTTGTATATACGTGTTAAGTGCTTGAAAGTAGGTGGCGTTTGAAAAGAAAAGAAAAAAAATGTTTTGGGCAGCATTCATTTACATTTCATGGACAGAAATTATACATCAGTTCCTTTTCCACTGTCCACCCCCACCCCCACCTCTCCCGTCATCCTATCAGTGATAGTTCCAAGGACGAATCTTGGATATGACAGTATGCTGTCAGAAGAATACACTTCTGCCATTTCTCAGAGATTTTGGGTCGGGTTTTGCATGTGGAACTGCATTGATTGTGAAATTGCTGTGAATAGTATTCAACACTTTGTGACTTGAAACTATATATTTGGGATTTATATTGGACCTTGTCAAAATTTGTTTACCCCAGTTTGTGAGAGGCTGCTTATTTATTCATGATCCATTCATTTAGTGATTCGTTTTAAATCATGCATCAGTTTCAATCATCAACTAAGTTATCATGACTCCATAGCATTCTCTCATTTTTTGAGGAGCAAGTGATATGATGCAGTATTTTGTGAAGTACATTAATATTCAAAATTTGTTCATGCATATTTCCTTCCGCTTTCCCTGAATGTGTTTGTGTACGAACAGATGGCTTGTTTTACGTGTACCCTATAACTGTGTCTGCACACATGGGCAAGTTTACATGTAACATGGGTTTCATTTCTTGATCAGTGTTATTGAAGGTCATGTGATATATGCATAATGAAGATGTATTAGTGAGAAATTCCATCGATTTCCTAGTTTTCATCGGTGAATCAATGAGAAATTGTTCCGTTGATTTCCTGGTTTTCATCGGTGAATCAATGAGATATTGTTCCATCGATTTCCTGGTCTTCATCAGTGAGAAATCGTTCCTTCTATTTCCTGGTTTTCATCAGTGAGACATTGTTCCATCAATTTCCTGGTTTTCATCAGTGACCAGTTCCTGTTTGAGCTCTGTGCGCATTGCTTTCTGTGTCACAAGACATGTCACCATTTTCCGGAGTCATGAACTGAGCCACCGCCCTGGGACACTGGAAAAGAAAAGGGGTCTCTGGGTTAAGATGGAGAATAGAACCATAGTTTATTTATGTGATGCTTGTGTGTGGCAGATGTTAGATGTTCCCTTTACCCAGATAGTAGTTTATTCATACGTACATGCATTTGTGTGTGTGTGTGTGTGTGTGTGTGTGTGTGTGTGCTATTGGAAAGGTTGCCATTGTTGATTAATTTCATCAGTGTTGACGTTTAGTAAGGTAGTTTGGTGGTTGTTTTTTTGGGTGTTTTTTTTTTTGTTTTTTTTTTTAATCAGTCAGTGGACATGTGTACCATGCAATTCATATGCAGATGTGTGTGTATGTGTCCAGGAGGTGGATGCTTTGTATGTTTGTGTGCTGTTGAAAATGTTTTGGTAGCATTATACACTTTGTGCATTCATTAACTTGATTAAGCACACTTTGTGTGGTTTTGTATGTACCAGACCATCTCACGATCCCGCCCTTTCACAGTGAGGCTGGTGTATGATGATTAATTGGATGTTTCAAATACAGGTTAGGAGCTCAGTTATCGGGGAGTACTGATGTAACATGTAAGCAACTTATCCCTTGAGAAAAGAACGTGATCGTTCCGAAAAATTGGAATATTTGACAGATTGATTTGTTTTTCTTTATATTTATATATATATATATATATATATATAACTGTTAAACAACAGATGACTTCCCAAAAGCAGGGAAGCTGTGTTGTCATATGATGACGCTTTTGGCCAACCATCTCTGCCCCTGTCTCATGTTGATCTGCTCTTCTCTGCTTGCCGAATCACCATTTTATTCTATTTTATTTTCACTCCTTTGTCTCTCCCTCTTCTTTTCCAGGACACTGAAATAAAAAAAATTTAAAAAAAATTTTAAGTCATTATCTTTCTACTGGAGTTACATCTCCATCATCTATACAGTCTGATTTCAGTCAGCTGTGTGTTGTGTGGTCCTCTGTCCTCCCCAGTACTCTAAAGAGGCCTTAGTTTAAGAAGCAAAGTTTATCCCTGAATTTATAAACGCAAAGTTTATACCTGAATTTATAAACGCAAAGTTTATAAACGCAAAGTTTATACCTGAATTTATAAACGCAAAGTTTATAAACGCAAAGTTTATACCTGAATTTATAAACGCAAAGTTTATAAATGCAAAGTTTATACCTGAATTTATAAACGCAAAGTTTAGATCGCAAAGTTTACCCCTAAATTTATAGATTGTAAAGTTTTGCAAAGTTTATCCCTTAATTTAAAGATCGCAAAGTTTATCCTGAATTCATAGATCACAATTCCTGAATTTATAGATCGCAAAGTTTACCCCCAAATTTATAGATTGCAAAGTTTATCCCTTAATTTATAGATCGCAAAGTTTATTGCAAAGTTTATAACTGAATTTATAAATTGCAAAGTTTATCCCCTTAATTTATAGATTGCAAAGTTTATCCTGAATTCATAGATCGCAGTTCCTGAATTTATAGATCTCAAAGTTGATCCCTGAACATATAGATTGCAAAGTTTATCCCTGAACATGTAGAACACAAAGTTTATTTTGAATTTATAGATCGCAAAGGTTATCCTGAATTTAGAGATCGCAGAGTTTATCCTGAATTATATAGGTTTTTTTGTTGTTGTTTTTGGCAAGGGACAAAATAATGTGTATGTAGCGGTGCCAAGGAGAGGGCTTTTACTGTGTGTGTCTTTGTAATTTTTGTACTTGCATTCCCCCCCCCCCCCCCCCCCCCCCCCCCCCCCCCCCCGTCCTCATTCTCCATCAGTGTTTTACATGAACCTCAGACAGGCTCTCAAGGCGTGATAAGTGCTTTGGGGTTATGCCAAAATCAGGCATCTGCTCTTTTCTTTCTTTCTTTTTCTGCTTTCCGGCAGATGTTTGTGCATCGTATGTGGATCAGTGTGCTTGCTAAAGCAGCACCTTGAAACTTTTTTTTTTTTTAAAGAAGAAAAAATGATGGAAGATAGTTTCCATTGTGATTGTCCTTTAGTCTCCCCATCCCCTCCCCTGGACCCCCCAGCCACTCCCTCCCTCCCCCTTTCTGCATGTTGTCTGTTCTGTTGGGGGGGGGTGTGGGGAGTTGGGGGTGGGGGCCCGGGGAGTAGAAAGTGTGCCATTTCTTATGTGTTCATGTGCTGAACAACATGTACCTTTTGACAAAGCTCTCTTCTTGATGGGTCCAAAGTTCAGTATCTGAAAACCATTTAGAACATTGGATGAAACAAACAAACAGAAAAAAAATCACTGGAAGTTTTTTTGTTTTTCGCAGACTTCCTAACCCTGAAGACAGTCCAAGAGCTTCTGTCAGAGTGACCTTTAATTATTTTTTCAAATTAAAAAGTATAGACCTCTGAAGAGATTAAGTCGAATTTTATGAGAGAGTGATTCAAAAAAAGTTTTGTTTTTGTTTTTTAAAGTCGAGTTTTAAGAAAGAGGGGTTGAAAAAAAAATGTTTTAAATAAATAAGAAGGAAGAAAAAAGAGCTGAACTTCAGAGGGAACATGAGATTTAAGAACTCTTGATATTTCTTTGGGGATGATAGAACTGTATGATTATGGAATTAAAGATCAGCCCAAATTTCACACATATAAATCTGTTGTGAGAAAAGAAAAACACCAAAAAATGTTACTCTATTATAAATTTTTATTTTGGAAGAAAAATACAAACAAAAATGAATTACTATTGAGTCTTATTCTCCAAAAATATTTATTTTGTGTGTGTGGAAAATCTTTTTGGAATAATTGGGCCAAAATGATAATGCTGTGTTTGTGCCAACGGATTTGAGAACTATGCTGCCTAACTGGCTAACTCTCTGTGAGATAAGATTTATAATGTTAATGAATTCAGTGTTGTTAATGTTTTTTTTCTATCTGTCTGGAGCAATGGCAAAACATGGTAACAATGTTTGCAGCACCAATCTTGAAACAACCGGTGAGAAAAAGAAATTGGACGCAGTGATATCTGTTTCATGAGGAGATTATTTTTCTTTTCCATTCACTGCTTTCCTGCCACAAAGGATGACGACTGCTTTTTCCAAAATTATGGTAACTGGTTATGGACGAGTTGTAACGAAGCACTTGCCTTCACACGACATGTTGTAAATTTTATTGCCAAAAAAATATGCACCTGTATTTTTAATCTTGCAAACGGTGTGACGAAATTATTTCCTCTTGCTGTCTTTCTTTGTTTATTTTTTGTTTTGTTTTATCATGTGTTGTTGTAACTGGACAAGATTCTATTGTAAAAGAAGGAAAGAAATTTTTGGTTTGTGAGTAATGTCCATCTTACGTTTATTTCTGTTGCACTTGTCTACGGCATTTAAATGTATTTGTTGTGTCGCTTTGAGTAAGAGCTTTGTGTCCTGGAAGCTTCAAAGTTGAAAAAAAAAAAAAGATACAAAGTTAAAACATTCATTCAACACACAAGCATAGGATATCAGATGATTTTAAAAAAAAAATTTAACAAGAGAAATAATCAAAATCTACTTCTTTTTTCTAATTTGAAAGCAAAATTTAAATTACATTTAAAGTGAAAAATGGATTTCATGAAAAGAAAGCATGTCTGTCCTTGCAGAAAATTCCTGGACTTCCTTTCAAGAATTTTTTTTAGCGAATGTGTGTTTTCACCATTGCTTCAGGCAAACAGTTTCCCAACATCACACGTCTTGCCTGAGAACCTGCGTCCATTATATTGATAGTGCTGGATAGAGATTGTCTGTGTGTACTGAAACCTATCACAGCTTTCGAATCACATTTTGAAGTTTGAATAATTTCCCTTGTCAACAGCCGCAGGTTCTGTATTACTGAGACCTATTACATCTAAAGAATCACATGACAATATGAAGTTCGAGTAATTTCTCTTGCCAGCAGTCTCGGGTCTCATGACTGTTGACCCATCATTCCTCTGTGCATACACATTTCCCTCCCCAGAATCTGAGCTCAACTAGGGCATTGGATGACCGTAACAAACCAGAACTGAGTGCTTCTCGACGCTGAAGTATTTATCTGATGTGCTCCTCACGTACTGTGCGCGTCTCCTTGTACAAAACGTCCACAACGCTGTAGCTGGTCAAATGTTACATCATGCCATGTGCGTAAGTGTTTGTGAAAAGCTTTGTCGATCTTCCCTGGTCCCTCCCCCACACACAAAAAAGACAAGCTGACAAGGGCTCACCCTCATCTTAACCTGACACTGAAAGTAAAAGAAGAACGAGAAAGGAAAAGTCTACTGCCGTGTCCTTGCAGAGAGGTGTGTGAAGGTAGATAAACATTTCTAGACTGCTACAGAAACAGACACCATGGTCCAACATGGAAACCAGTGTTTTCGTTGCCCTGCTCAATGCGTTTCTCAGTGTGATGGTGTCCGTATAGTGTCAAGGCAGGTCTCCTCCCACTTTCCACTGACGGTTATACCACCATCAGCCGTGTCACCTGAGGTGGGTGTTGTCGTTAAATCTAAATGTAATTCTGTCAAGACAGAGTCTGTCTCAGACGATCAGTCTCACAAGCTCTTAGAGAACCTGACACAGGCTGTCCGTATCCTGTGCGATGTGTTTGGGGTCAATACCTTTCTGAGAAGACAAAACGAAGACACAGTGCGCGTTTCACTTCAGTGTTTTAATTTGCCATCACACCTCACCACAGGATATATGCCTGCATATAAAAGACATTGTCATCAAATGGACACAAAACTGTAGGATAAGCTATCTGTATGTAAAAGTTGTGATTCTTCCCCCCCATAAATTCTACCAGTTTAAAATGAAATTTATATTGGAAACATTTGCTTGTTGATCATTCACATCAAATCTGCATGCTTATCTTCACTGAAGCTTTTTTCTTTTTCTTTTTTTGTCTCCTTTATTTCAAGGTGTTTATTTACAGTTCATTATTCCATTTCCTTATAAAGATATTCCATCTCTCTCTCTCCACCTGCAGCCTAGCACTCTGAACATGGCATGAGAATTTCATCATCAGACTTTAACACCAGCAGCTTAACATCGAGAGGCAAACTGCCTGATCACATGGTTATACGCACAATGTTTAACGTTACCCCCGCTGTGTTGATGATCAAGGCTGTATCATATCATTGATTTTTGTACCCATTTGTAACTGTGAAAAGCATTAAAAGTTATCAGTGTTTTTTGTTCTTTGTGTTTCAGTGTGTGCGCAAAAGATGTGTGAAAGTGAGTCGGTACATAAACATGAGCAGGGGGAAGGAATGAGTTATTACTCACACTGGAGCACGTGAAAAGTGAGGTATAAGAGTGTGCCAGTGCAAACAACCTGAAAGTGAAACTAACCAAGTCAGGAATGTACAGACACTAACAGACATTTTCCATCGGGCCAATTTTTAATCCTGCAGATCAAACATGAACAAACGCGAAATTAGTGCCAGTACTATTCTTGCAAGAATCCATCAAATTTGATAAATAGATACTTGCTTAGCACTCTATCCAGAAAATCACTGGGTGCTTTATAAAACACATGATACCATACATAACGCACCTCATCAATGTTACATGTACAAACCCAAACGTACCCTGCAAACAATACACACTTATAAACACAATGCACACATACATGCAAGCATCCATTCAAACATACATACACATACACACCCTCCCTCACACACACGCGCGCATTCACACCTACATGTGAATGTGTACACATGCTATTTGTATGCACACATAATGAAGAATACCACACGGGAGTACATGCTGCTGGATGGACACCGTCACAAAAAGTCTGAATACATTCCACAGCCTGCTGTGTCACTTTCTGTGTTACCAGTCATGGAATTCCCAAAGCAGTGATTCTTTTTAAGTTCCAACATAAAAATGCCATTCAGTCTGGTCTCACAATGCATGTAGTGGGAAAGACAAAATTTTAATGGGTTTGCACCTTGAGTTGACAAGTTAATTCCTTTGATTTAAGGTAGCACTAGGGGTACAATTTTGACCAAAAATCATTTAAAAATGTGTTTTGTGTTTGTTGTGAATTTTGCAAGAATAATGTTTCATAAAGCCTTACATGTGTGTGTTTTGTTTGAATTATTACTCAAAGTGTGTGTTTTTAGCTGTTTTTGTGAGTGGGTGTGAGAGAAAGTTGTGAAAAAAAAGATCGAATGCATCCAAAAATTGCCCATTTTCAATCGTGCCTACCGTTGCTAAGACACCATGAAGCATGGCTTGTGACCTACTAAACTGGAGAGGAAGAAACGGCCTTCACCATGAGCCTAATTAGCATAGGAAAATAACTGCACAGCCAGCCTCCCAAGGCCTAAAACTGGGTCACTGGCTTGCTTGTTGTTGGTGAAGTGATTGGCCGGTTCGGTCACGTGGCCGATCTAAGCTTTATCATTGGCTCTCAAACGACTTCCTGTTTGCAAAGCGTCTGCTATCTGTGTCTATTCAGATCGATCAACAACTATAAAATTTTAAAAAAATTAAAAAAAAAAAAACCCTGAAAGGTCCCACAGCCTTTTAGTTTCACAGCCATCAGGATGGTGATTTCATCTCCACCGTCTCTAGGACTCGACATGGGAAGGTGGGGCCCAATCCTGTCCTTCAGCCGTTTTAACTTTCCCCAACCCGAGTCGGGAACCTGGCTGGAGTGAGAAAAATTATGAATAACAAGCCTTTCCCCAAGGACAAAAGACCAGCCCCAAACAGGGCCTCAAACCCTGATCACTGGTGAACACTGGATCAGAAAATCCAACGCTGAATCAATTCTGCCAAGGCAAATTCCTTTGACAAAGACAGAAACAGGGAGCGCATTGTAAATCATCTTGCAGTGAACAGACAATAGACCGCTTCAGTCACTCGAGGCGTCACAATGTTCTAACAAAGCCATATACGCTGTATCACATCTGCAAAACAGATGCCTGACCAGCAGAGTAACCCAACACGCTTAGTCAGGCCTAGAGTGGAAAAACAAAAACCAATGAGAAGTGAAAGCACACACAGCCACCACTGCTGCCCTCAGGACGCTGCCACCTTCCTGTCTCTGTCTCCGTCGTCGTTCTCCACGACCAAGAGGCAGGCGTCGGCCAGCTCACGGAAGAGAGGTTCGTGCATAGCGATGGCCATGTCTCTGGCCGGCTGACCGCTGTGCACCAGGTCCACCAGCATGGACTGCAGGTGGGGGTTGTACAGCAACGACTTCACCTCTTCACTCTCACCTGGGGGACATACAGGTGTACGTGTGTGACAGATACATTTGGTGAGGTTTAGGGGTTGTACAGCAACGACTTCACCTCTTCACTCTCACCTGGGGAGGCAGACAGAGTTGTGTGTGTGTGGTGGGTGGGGTGTGTGTGTGTGGTGGGTGGGTGTGGTGGGTGTTACATACTTTTGGTGAGGTTTGGGAGGGGTAGGGGTTGGGAGCTGTACAGCAAGGACTTCACCTACTCACTCTCACCTGGGGAGACAGACAGGTGTACGTGTGTGGTGGGTGTAACAGATACATTTAGTGAGGTTTAGGCAGGTGTGGGTTGGACAGCAAGGTGGGGGGGGGGGGGGGAGACAGGTGTGTGTGTGTGCAACATTTACATCTGGTGAAGTTCACAGGTTGGGAGGTTGTGTTTTGTACAGAAAGGCCTTCATCTCCTCACTCTCTCCTGAGGGGATAAGGGGAAGGGGTGTGTACAGACATAGGGTTATCATAGTGTATCCTGCATTCAGACATGTAGAAGTGATGATGTCATTACAGAACCCAGATAGTCTGTCTGCGAGGGAGGAGTACAAAATGCAGGGATTCCTTGTTTGTGTTTATCTCCCCTGAAAAATGGGATCTCTCTCTTTTTTTTTTCTTTTTAAATCAAGTAGGTAATCTACATTCAAAGCCACCACTCACACACAAAACTTGAAACCACTTTAACATTTCTTTTCAATGTAAAAGGAAAGGTACAACCGACACATTATATACATTTTTTTTTTTAAACAAACAAAACAAATCATGAAGCAATAAAAGTAAACCAGTCACCACATACCAAGCAGGGCAAGTTTGTCTGGGTGCACAAAGTCTTCACTGTCCTCCAGTTCGTCCAACAGTTCCAGTCTTGAAGTTTCTGCCAAATACCAACTCCATTTCTTCAGGAAAGGTCACAGATGCACAGTCACTCATTTCTGTACTGAAGTAGTCTCTTTTTTTTCTCTTCTTTAAAAAATTTTTTTTTTTTAATCAAAACATACACCAAACAAATGTTAATAACAGAGTTGTATGATTAATGACATATGTTACAATGCACCTCTAGACACGCAAGACCATATCTGTTATGAAAAAATACAAAATCTTTCATGACAAAAAAAAGAAATACAATAACATACAACTCTACCATCACAAGTCAGTTTTTCGGGGGTGAGTGGGGGAAGGGGTGGGTGGGTTTACATATTTGTCATACTCTGGAAACATTTTGATTTCTTTTCTTCTCTGGAAACATCTTGGTTTCTTTTCTTCAGAGTCTCTGATCTACTTGGTGGCTGCCTTACCTGCTGTGTTCTGATCAGGTTCTTTGGCCTTTTCTTCTTTCTTGGCTGTTGTGCATTCTTTGGCTTGAAAAAAAAAAAAAAGAACAGATTTCTTCACATTAATTGTTTATGCTTGCATTCATCATTCATGTGCTTGTCACTGCTTACACACATATGTTGTGTGTGCTTAAAACATAAATGTGCACACAAAACCATACATACAGCCAAAAATATATGTTTTGCAATGTGACTGTAAACTAACAAAACGTAAGTGCCATCATATAGTTAATATTTCATTTAAATATATTATATTGCTTTTGTTCAATACTGCATTGGCACCTGTGTATGCTATGTATAAATAAACACAAGCCCCATAATTCTTAACATCATCATCATAAGCAGACTGTTCTTAAACATAATAAAAAAAAAAATTCATAGCTGTTCAGAACACAAATTACATCATCATGTAAATCAACATAATAATAATAACTTCTTGAGATAATACTACAAGTACAGCTATTCAAACACACTATCTTTCAAAGAAGTTTCATACAAATTCTGATCAAAATACTGAAGATGTTTCAAACACAACCCACCTTTGTGCGCTTTACAGCAGGCTACAGAACAACTGAAACAAACCAGACCAGCATCATTACATGCTGCGTGCAACAACCAATGAACCATGTAACACAATATGGCTAGCAATGTAGCACTGATTTCTGAACAATATTGTATCTAACATTGTGTGTAACTATATGTTTTCTTTAATCACAAAACCAACATTCTTTTATAATGCACTCTTCAAGTCCAAGCAACATGTACTGCCAGTGTAATTTCTCATATAATATATTATATGAGATTTATAATGAAATATGTTTCAATTGTGGAAGTCATAATCAAGAACAGACTGATGCTTCCACCAGTCTATCTGATTAAAAAAAAAACCAACCAAACAAACAAAAAACAAAACAACCACCCCCCCCCCCCCCCCCACACACACACACACACACACACAATTTAAAACAACTGAAGTGACAACTCAAACCCTCAAGATTTAGAGTATGCAAATTCTGAAAGAATTTTTTTGTGCTAATCAGTCTAATGGCACAAACAATCAAAATGAATACATCCAACGATGCTCCGGTTTTTAACCATTTTTTTCTTCTTCCTTTTTTAACTCACAAATGAGGTGTCAGAAATGTTACTGTACATAATACTATAGGAAATGAATTTTGTATATATATGTGATGAAATAATCAACCAGTACGGTGAATCTGTGAAAATGTTAGTGTCACAGAATGACAGACTGGTAAATGGAACAACATAGGTTAAGTGCAATCATATCACGACCAGTGTGCCATTGTTCATCACACATCAGACTCCTAGAGTCCTACCCAGAGTTTCATACATTATGAATTCAATTTCAAAGGGGATGACCAGACCGTGATAACACACTATCACAGTCAAGTACCATCCACTTCACAGATCATCCGTTTTAGTGTGTTGTTCGACTTTCCTGACAAACACTGCAGATACATGTCTGAAAATACATTCTGCAATAAAATATATGTATTTCGTGTAAATCAATAAACAAATTAAAGGTAGGCGGTCTTTAACTTTAGTTACTTTAATCATGAGTGCTTGAGCTTGTTCTTATATCTGAAGAACACAACACACTGGTTGCTCGAAATGGTGGGCAGTGAGCTGTAGTTACTATTGTTTCAGCAAAACAAAACCACATTTGAAACTTAAAATTTAGCGTTGCATACTCACTACTTCGATAAACAAACTGGACACTTGTATTTTGGTGCCTCGCTGCCACACTCCACACAAGCCATCTTCTGTCGCTTTTTGCTTATAGTAGATCAACACTCATGAACTGTGTCCACATTACTTTGAATTGGAACAAAAAATATCGCGGAAGAACACGTGCAGAGGAAATGAGAATTTATCTAAATCTAACACATTGAGCCATTCGGAAACCGTTCTGTATTCGAATTTTGACACTGCACTGAATGCGTGTATATGAGAATTGCTAAAGTAAAATAATGTTTCATCTTCAGTGAGAAAGATACAATGGAGAAGTTCTGAAAACAAACAAACAAACATAAGATAAAAAAGTAGGGGAAAAAACATGTGTCATTAGCTTTCACAAGCACCCACTAAATTGACTAATTCATTTAGAAGAAATATTGACTTGACTAATTACCATATTATATACGAAATTAGTCAGAATTGGGGGACAACGCCATACTATTTTTATTATTATTATTTTTTTATTACTTTCTTTCCCCTTACGGGCACAAATCAGAGAACATCAGAATTTTTTTTTTTTTTTTTATGTTACTCACAATGCTTTCATGTCACTTTTCATTTGTCTCTGTCTCCGCCATCTCTCTCTCTCTCTCTCTCTCTCTCTCTCTCCGCCCAGATAATGTAAAGATAATTCGGTCACTTGCTAAATTTATCGCCCTTGCTTGGCACTTTCGTAGCAAGAATTGCTCTGACTTGTAAATGCATACACAACAAAAGAATTGCAGTTTCGAAAGGTTTTTTTTTTTTAAATAATTTTTAAAAAAACATACTACAGCTTTAACTGTCATAACGTTTAGGTTGGATGGTCGATTCAAAGAAGCCGACATTTGTATCGTTTTTGAATATGCACGGAGAAAGTGCAAATTAACTGAATATGTATAGGTTTACTTTTCTTTTTTCATACTTTTCTTTTGAGGGTGATCACGCCGTGAGTTTGTCGAACGTGGGTATACTAGCCGCTCTCGACATAAGTGTTTTCTATTGTCTTCAGTGCAGCAGGTTTGTTGCTGCGACTTTGATACATATATTCATGCTGTTTGGTTTGTTTTTTATGTGTTAAACGATTATTCTGATGTGTCCCATATCAATAGGACTGTAACTTGATGTCACTGATGGCATTAAAACATTTTTCAGTTTCAGTTTCAGTTTCTCTCTCTCCGCCTCTCCCTCTCCGAGTCTCCCGGCTATATATATATATATATGTCTCGGTGTGTCTCGGTGTGTGCGTGCGTGCGTGCGCGCGTGCGTGTGTGTCAGCGTGCGTGTGCGTGTGTTACCGACATGAATCACACAATTGTACGTATCGACTCTTGTATCGACTGAGGACAATCAATCTCAGGCAGATTTGCAAAAGATCGAGACCGCAAAGAAACCGCACACGATCAGTCGTCCCCTCCCCTCCCCTCCCAAGTTAGGATCGACATGTTCGAGACATGATCCGAGCCGGTGACTGAGGCCGCGGTTTGTCGATGAACGAATGCTGAAGGGAGCGGCTGTGGCACTTGTAAAGTGTCACAAATCGTTAAAAGAAGAAGAAAAAATATATATATACATATACATAGAGAAGAAGAAGAAGAAGAAAATCTACAATTGAAATTGTGTTTCCACTGGTTGTTTTTTTCGCTTGACCAAACAAGCGCTGTGCGGTCCCCTAAAATGTCAGTAAAGGTTGGCGATGGGGAAAAAAAAAGATATATATATATATAGTGTGTGTGTGTGTGTGTGTGTGTGTGTGTGAGAGAGAGAGAGAGAGAGAGAGAGAGAGAGTTATCCTGTTTCTTTGTTTTTGTACAAATAGTCAAAAGCAGACGATCGAATGAACTTCGACGGAGCAAGTTCATCTGTTTGCACATTGTGAATTTGACATTTGAGTCCTCAGTGCTCAATCGGCCTGTTGTGTTTGTGGTAAATAACTCTTTATAGACTGAGTGCTTCACTGCCATTTTCATTTTATGTGTCGCTGCCTGTAAACATCACTTTAGTCCCGACGACTTGTTCCATTTTCTCAGACAAGAACACGCGCACTTAGATACACGAGATACCTGCATGTGTACAACCCTGCTCAAGAGTTTCATGAGTTTTTCATGGCAAACACGTCCAAGACATCTGTGTATTCATAGTTTGAGCCTAGGGAGGATTGTCGATGGGTTATTTATGTCGTAACTTGATATCCCTCTTCAACCCTTACTGTCGGACATTTTGAGCAGACATGGGTTCTTGAAGGTGTCAAAGGTCAAGGTGTTTTGTTGTTGTTGTTTTTTTGTTTTTTAAGAAGCAGAATAAATCAACAAATATAAAATATACGAAGTGTTGGGTAAGAGTGACACGTATTAAGCCTTGCAATCAGCTTTGGTGTTCATGCAATTTCCTAGTAAAATGCAGCCAAGCGTACAATGAATACACTGAAAGAAAATGGTTGCATTTACATTAATTATACACATATGAAATTCATAGCCAATATAATCATATACTGTTTACGATAATCTTATGCATATTATATGTAAGCACAAACCATCCATAACAAGAGAGGCAAGGCCTTCAAGACTCACTTGTGATACACTTTTTTTTTTTTAAATCCAAGCTTTTTATGTATTGAGTATAATTTCAAAACGTAATGTTTAAGATGAGAAAGATCAATTAAAAGCAAAGTAAGTCCCCTAGCATTAATTACAGAGTAATTTTCCTTTTTTACTCTCTGCACCAAAACGTTTGCAAAATAAATAAAACTTCCATGCTTGGCAAAAGAAGTTCCTGTTTGAACAAAAAATGATAATAATGACTGCTCTTGTTGTTGGGTCAGAATATCAGATCAATGTGCCAAGTTTAGAGAATACCAAAAATATAAATGTAACAGTAAATGCAGTTTGCATATAATTAGGCTTCTTTTTTTTTTTCTTCTTTTTTTTTTTGTGCCCATCCCAGAGATGCAATATTGTTTTATTGTTTTAAACAAGATGACTGGAAAGAACTGCATTTTTCCTATTTTTATGCCTAATGTGGTGTTAACTGACAAAGTATTTGCAGAGAAAATGTCAATGTTAAAGTTCACCACGGACACACAGACACACACACACACACACACACACACACACAACCGAACACGGGGTTAAAACATAGACTCACTTTGTTTACACAAGTGAGTCAAAAATTAGTGTACCACCATCTAAAATTGCATAGCATTGGTTTCCCATTTCTAAACAAAATATAATGTTCAATAACAAAGGTACAGCTTTTTCACCCTTCATTGTTGCAGTCAACTATCGGTAGACTGGAGTGGCAGCATGATGTCTGAGGGATCAACCAGCCTGTACCTGAAGACGCCAGTGGTGCACAGTGGGGCAATGTCACGGCTGGGGTCCTTTAACGTTTTCCTCAAACTGGACAACCTTCAGCCTCCCGGCTCCTTCAAAATTCGGGGGATCTCCAACATGTGTCAAAAGGTTGGAATATACATACACATGATAGACGCTTTTGAGTGAACAGGTCCACGCATGCGTCATACATAAGCATGCACGCATGTAGCAATGCAGCCACGCAAATCTCCACACCACACTTGATGAAGACTCTAGTCCACATTTGAAAGTGGAGTGGAGTGGAGTGATGGCCTAGAGGTAACGCGTCCGCCTAGGAAGCGAGAGAATCTGAGCGCACTGGTTGGAATCACGGTTCAGCCGCCAATATTTTCCCCCCCTCCACTAGACCTTGAGTGGTGGTCTGGACGCTAGTCATTCGGATGAGACAATAAACCGAGGTCCCGTGTGCAGTATGCACTTAGCGCACGTAAAAGAACCCATGGCAACAAAAGGGTTGTTCCTGGCAAAATTCTGTAGAAAAATCCACATCAATAGGAAAAACAAATAAAACTGCATGCAGGAAAAAATACAAAAAAATGGGTGGTGCTGTACTGTAGTGACGCGCTTTCCCTGGGGAGAGCAGCCCAAATTTCACACAGAGAAATCTGTTGTGATAAAAAGAAATACAAATACAAATACAAATGTTTATAAGTTTTATTGTCAGACAAGTGAACTGAGGGAGACAATGTGGGAGCTTCTTCTCCAGCTCTCTGTGACTCACACACATGCTTACAATGTAATGGACAGGCATTAACCATGTCATAATTACACTTACAGGCATACAACATGCCATATAGGCACACAACACTACTGTGCACACATGTGTAGACACACATATTTATGTGTACGCACATTCACACACACAGATGCACACACACGGATGCGCACACACACACACACACACACACACACACACACACACACAACCACACACACACACAGATTCCTAATCAATTTTTGTCATCCAAATACAAAGCCTAGTGAATTGATCCTTCTAACAGAATTACAGCCAAGGCTGGTGAAATTTGTTCACGAATGTTTCTCTTCTTAATATGCTCATGTTTATGTTTCATTGTGTCTTATAAACTTTAAGGTTTTTTTGACAATAAAAGGTATTCTGTTCTATTCTATTCACACACACACACACACACACACACACACACACACACACACACACACACACACACACACACACACACACACACACACACACACACACACTGTTTGACAGGCAATGAAGGAACAACAGTACAGGTCACAAGAAAATTTTTGCTTGACAGACAGTAAAGGTCACAACAAAATGTTGATGATTGACAGGCAGTAAAGGTCACAACAAAATGTTGATGATTGACAGGCAGTAAAGGTCACAACAAAATGTTGATGATTGACAGACAGTAAAGGTCACAACAAAATGTTGATGATTGACAGGCAGTAAAGGTCAGGCAGTAAAGGTCACAACAAAATGTCGATGATTGACAGGCAGTAAAGGTCACAGCAAAATGTTGATGATTGACAGGCAGTAAACAAAATGTCGATGATTGACAGGCAGTAAAGGTCACAACAAAATGTTGATGATTGACAGGCAGTAAAGGTCACAACAAAATGTCGATGATTGACAGACAGTAAAGGTCACAACAAAATGTTGATGATTGACAGGCAGTAAAGGTCACAACAAAATGTTGATGATTGACAGACAGTAAAGGTCACAACAAAATGTTGATGATTGACGGACAGTAAAGGTCACAACAAAATGTTGATGATTGACAGACAGTAAAGGTCACAACAAAATGTTGATGATTGACAGGCAGTAAAGGTCACAACAAAATGTCGATGATTGACAGGCAGTAAAGGTCACAACAAAATGTCGATGATTGACAGACAGTAAACAAAATGTCAATGACTGACAGGCAGTAAAGGTCACAACAAAATGTTGATGATTGACAGGCAGTAAAGGTCACAACAAAATGTTGATGATTGACAGGCAGTAAAGGTCACAACAAAATGTTGATGATTGACAGGCAGTAAAGGTCACAACAAAATGTTGATGATTGATAGACAGTTAAGGTCACAACAAAATGTTGATGATTGATAGGCAGTAAAGGTCACAACAAAATGTTGATGATTGACAGACAGCAAACATGACAACAAAATGTTGATGATTGACAGGCAGCAAACGTGACAACAAAATGTTGATGACTGACAGGCAGCAAATGTGACAACAAAATGTTGATGATTGACAGGCAGCAAACGTGACAACAAAATGTTGATGATTGACAGACAGTAAAGGTCACAACAAAATGTTGATGATTGACAGACAGTAAAGGTCACAACAAAATGTTGATGATTGACAGACAGTAAACTTCACAACGTTGATTATTGACAGGCAGTAAAGGTCACAACAAAATGTCGATGATTAACAGGCAGTAAAGGTCACAACAAAATGTCGATGATTAACAGGCAGTAAAGGTCACAACAAAATGTTGATGATTGACAGGCAGTAAAGGTCACAACAAAATGTCGATGATTGACGGGCAGTAAAGGTCACAACAAAATGTCGATGATTGACAGGCAGTAAAGGTCACAACAAAATGTTGATGATTGACAGTAAAGTTCACAACAAAATGTTGATGATTGACAGGCAGTAAAGGTCACAACAAAATGTTGATGATTGGCAGGCGATCAAGGAGCGGCACTGCAGTCACATTTACTGTGCCTCCGGGGGGAACGCAGGGCTGGCCACTGCGTACGTGTGTCAGCAGCTTGGCATGCCGTGTACCATCGTCCTGCCAGAGAGCACACCAAGTTTCACTGCTGACAAACTGAGGGATCTGGTGAGAGTGCACATGAGAGAGAGAGCGAGAGAGAGAAAGAGGGAATGAAAACACGAACGAACGAAATTCTTATTTTTCCAGGGTATTGAGATAAGCATAATGACAAGAGTGCTTTTCTCCACCCAGCCCTGGGGTACAAAATTAAATGAGTAAAAAAGAAAAGAAAAAGAAACGCACAAGAATAAATAGAGAAAAATCATTTCGGAAGAGAGGAAAAGAGAGAGGGGGGTGGGGGTGGGCGGGGGACATGGGGGTTGGGGGGGTCGAGGGGGGGATGGCGGCGAGAGGTGAGAGAGTAAAGAAGAAAAGATGACATGGGACAGACAGACAGACAGACTGATAAATCGACAGAGGAGAGAGAGAGAGGGAGGGGGTGGGGGGTTCAGAAGTTGCATTACAAAGTTAAATTACGACACATATCAAAGAAAAGGGAGAGGGGGGTGGGGGGGGAGGTCTTTTCATGTTTAGGTTTGTTGTTGATGTTGTCAGACTTGCCAGCTGCTACGATTATGGCAGAATTTGCAATGGTCAAGTGCATTATGCAATGCTGTTATGCTCATGTAGAAAATGCTACAGTCAGATAAAAAAATTTAAAGAAATCATATCTTTTTTTTCTCATACCCTGCCCCCTGGATCGGTTCAAAGATGGCTACTCACAAATGGACAAAGCACAACTGACCTAGTATTTCCTTGGCATTTGAGTGTTTACGTTTGAAAAATTTCAGCCAATTGTAACTATTATATCATTCAGCTCACATGGAACGAAAGTCAAATTGCCATTGTGGAATCGACAGTGCTGCAACACCAAGTGTTACTAATTGCTTAAGTCATCCAAGTTTGTCACCACAAGAACTAAATACCATCCATGCTGAAACAAAGAATACAATCCATGCTTAAACAAAGAACTAAATACAGTCCATGCTGAAACAAAGAAATACAGTCCTATCTGAAACAAAGAATTAAATACAATCCATGCTGAAACAAAGAACTAAATACAACCCATGCTGAAACTAAGAACTAGATACAATCCTTACTGAAACAAAGAATACAGTCCATGCTGAAACTAAGAACTAACCACAATCCATGCTCAAAGAACTAAGTACAATCCATGCTGAAACAAAGAACTAAGTACAATTCATGCTGAAACAAAGAACTAAATACAGCCCATGTTGAAACAAAGAACTAAATACAGTCCATGCTGAAACAAAGAACTAAATACAGTCCATGCCAAAGAACTAAATACAGTCCATGCTGAAACTAAGAACTAAATACAGCCCATGCTGAAACAAAGAACTAAATACAATCCATGCTGAAACAAAGAACTAAATACAGTCCATGCTGAAACTAGGTTTGCACTGTTTCTGGTGGAGTACTGGTACCACTCAGTGCAGTAAACCATTCAGGAGAGTTGTTTCAGCAAATGCTTTTGATGAGCAACACAATACAGCTGTGCGAGAACAAAGACAACAATGATAGTGAAAGGTTTTGATGAGCAGCAGAACTTATGATAAAACTGGCCTTTCATCATGTGTACTTGTTTGTATCTTTTTGCAGAAAATCTGTATTGGCATGCTACTTTTGACAAAGGGCGTTTGTTACTGACAGTTTGTCCAAAATGTTTCTGACAAGTCATGTGGGAGTTGGCAGGTCTGTGGTGGTGGTGTTGTTGTTGTTTTGTTTATTTTGTATTAGTTGTGGGGGGTTGTTTTGGTTTTTTTGTTATGCTTTGTCTTAATTGTTGGGTCCGTGTGTTTTGTTTATGTGTTGGAAATTGAAAACATTGTTGTAGTTTTTAAATGCTTTGCTCATGTATGTTATTTTGTGTTTGAAAAATTATAATAGTCTCACTTGCATGTGTAAAGCTTTGTTAATGCTTAATATGTGTTATATCTGATTTAATCAACGTCATCACAAACAATATGTGTTGTTTTGATATACTGTTAAACATCTCTTATTTACAGCCCTGGTACTGAAATCTGCATGACAAATTGTGTTATTACCCTCATTCATAGGTGTTTAAAAAAAAAAAACAAGAGAGGCAAGGCCTTCAAGACTCACTTGTGATACACTTTAAAAAAAAACCAAGCTTTTTATGTATTGAGTATAATTTCAAAATGTAATGTTTAAGATGAGAAAGATCAGTTTAAAGCAAATTAAGTCCCCTAGCATTAATTACAGAGTAATTTCCCTTTTTTACTATCTGCACCAAAACGTTTGCAAAATTAAAAAAACTTCCATGCTTGGCAAAAGAAGTTCCTGTTTGAACAAAAAATGATAATAATGACTGCTCTTGTTGTTGGGTCACAATATCAGATCAAAGTGCCAAGTTTAGAGAATACAAAAAATATTAATATAACAGTAAATGCAGTTTGCATATAATTAGGCTTCATTTATTATTTTTTTGTGCCCATCCCAGAGGTGCAATATTGTTTTAAACAAGATGACTAGAAAGAACTGAATTTTTCCTATTTTTATGCCAAATTTGGTGTCAACTGACAAAGTATTTGCAGAGAAAATGTCAATGTTAAAGTTTACCACGGACACACACACACACACACACACACACACACACAGACACACACACACACACACACACACACACACACACACACACACACACACACACACACACACACACACAGACACACACACACACACACAGACATCTGAACACCGGGTTAAAACATAGACTCACTTTGTTTACACAAGTGAGTCAATAAACCAGAAGAAATAAAATTTTGATCTCATGATATGCTTAGAATTGGAATCCATGAAAAGGGGGTATTGTAGGGAAAAACTATGACATTTTCAGGGGGCTGAGGTTGAAATCTGTGGCAAAGTGTGGGATGAAGCCAACCAGTATGCTCTTGAACAATCAAAGAAACCAGGTGGGTATTCTAGGAAATATTGTGCTGCTTGTTTTCAGCACATTGTATTGTGCCCTGCTCTTTTCTGATTCAAACCATTCATTTCAACCTCACTCTCAGCAGTCAAAATACAATGATAATGTCCACCGTTTACACATGTTTTGATTGTTTGATACAATCTGGAGTGTGGGTGTTGGAGCATGTTGACCGTAATATATCTCACATTACTCTTTTTTTTTTTTTTTCCTTTGCCTCATTTCATTTCATTTTCATGTGAATGGTTTACACAAATGTAGGAGTGTGGAGTGATGGCCTAGAGGTAACGCGTCCGCCTAGGAAGCGAGAGAATCTGAGCGCGCTGGTTCGAATCACGGTTCAGCTGCCGATATTTTCTCCCCCTCCACTAGACCTTGAGTGGTGGTCTGGACGCTAGTCATTCGGATGAGACGATAAACTGAGGTCCCGTGTGCAGCATGCACTTAGCACACATAAAAGAACCCACGGCAACAAAAGGGTTGTTCCTGGCAAAATTCTGAAGAAAAATCCACATCGATAGGAAAAACAAATAAAACTGCATGCAGGACAAAATACAAAAAAAATGGGTGGCGCTGTAGTGTAGCGACGCGCTCTCCCTGGGGAGAGCAGCCCGAATTTCACACAGAGAAATCTGTTGTGATAAAAAGAAATACAAATACAAAATACAAATATGCTCTCAAGGCCTGATCAACATGTTGGTGTTATGTGAAGGTTAGGCATCTGCACATGCTACTGTTTCTTTTTTTGTTTTCTTTTTTTCTCTCTCTCCTTTTTTTTTCTTTTTTCTTCTTTTCTTCTTTCATTTTAACAGCAGATGTTGTGTAGTGTGTATTTATCTGTCTGCATGCTATGACACCATGAAACTGAAACTGAAACTGAAACTCACGGTAATAAAAAGATTTCATGCAACACTCGTACATTTCCAGTTTTATAAACATTTTCAAACAAAACAAACAAATCACGAATGAAATGATTTGTAATAATGGTCATGGGCGAATTTGATAATGTTTGATTGAAAACCAGTCATTATGTTACTCTTCCACCCAAAAAGCATTTGAAAACCAGTCATTATTTTACTCTTCCACCCAAAAAGCAATTGAAAACCAGTCATTATGTTACTCTTCCACCCAAAAAGCAATTGAAAACCAGTCATTATGTTACTCTTCCACCCAAAAAGCAATTGAAAGCCAGTCATTATGTTACTCTTCCACCCAAAAAGCATTTGAAAACCAGTCATTATTTTACTCTTCCACCCAAAAAGCAATTGAAAACCAGTCATTATGTTACTCTTCCACCCAAAAAGCAATTGAAAACCAGTCATTATTTTACTCTTCCATCCAAAAAGCAATTGAAAACCAGTCATTATGTTACTCTTCCACCCAAAAAGCAATTGAAAACCAGTCATTATTTTACTCTTCCATCCAAAAAGCAATTGAAAACCAGTCATTATGTTACTCTTCCACCCAAAAAGCATTTGAAAACCAGTCATTATTGTACTCTTCCACACAAAAAGCGTTTGAAAACCAGTCATTATGTTACTCTTCCATCCAAAGAGCAAACAGTTTTGAGGAAACTGGGACAAGCTTCACGATTATTGGCATGATCCTAATGTCTCCAGTCATTATTTTGCTCTTCCATCCAAAGAGCAAACAGTTTTGAGAAAGCTGGGACAAGCTTCACCATTATTGGCATGATCCTAATGTCTCCAGTCATTATTTTGCTCTTCCATCCAAAGAGCAAACAGTTTTGAGAAAGCTGGGACAAGCTTCACCATTATTGGCATGATCCTAATGTCTCCAGGTTCCCTGCCCATGTCGACTGAAAATGAAATAATCTGTTTGTTTGTGTGTGACGTTCAGTGTTTTCATTTTCAGGCTGTGAGTATGTACATCCATTCGATCACCCTGACATATGGTAAGTTGATATATTTTGTGTCTTGCAATTCTCTTTGTCCCCTGTCTGTCTCTGCTTCTCTCTGTCTCTGTCTGTCTGTCTCTTCCTCACTCTCTCTCACTGTCTCTGTCTGCCTGCCTGTATGTCTGTTTGTTTGTCTCTCTATCTTTCTGTCTCTGTCTCTGTCAGTCTCTCTCCCTCAGTCTGTCATTTTCGTTTCCAATCTGTCTGTCTGTCTGTCTATCTGTCTGTTTGTCTGTCTATCTGTCTGTCTATCTATATGTCTGTTTGTATGTCTGCCAGTCTGTTTGTCTGTCTGTCTGTCTATCTATCTATCTATCTATCTATATCTATATACCTCTCTCTCTCTCTCGCTTTATCTATCTGTCTGTTTGTCCGTCTGTCTCTCTGTCTATCTCTCTTATTCTCTTTCTTACTTTAAACATTGCATTGGGCTGTACACATACAGATATTTTTGCTCTTGTAATTAATATCATAATCTCACTGTAATTTTTTTTAATAATCGTATTTTTGGTGTACTTATCCCTGCCAACATTTGTCTTGGGTACAGGTTTTTATGCAGTGCCCCTGTTTGGATTATTTGTGGCAAATATAGTGTATGTGATGTTGTATCTTATTGTGACTTATTTTATGCAGTGTACTTAGGAGCTAACATGTATGTTTCAGTATCGGATCTTTTGTATTTTTCCTGTTCTTTATTTTCATTGCCAGGCAATGTTATATTTAGTTCATGTATATAATGATCCTTTTTTAAATAGCATGCAGGTCAGTTACTGCTTTAATTTTAGGCTCTGGCAGTATAGAAATGTTAATAAATCATCATCTACTTTCAACACTTGGCCATCCTCGTCCATCGGTCATGCCTGTCATTCCCAAACCATTTCCAGGGAGGGTCACGAGAGTATCATCACGGAGAGTGCCACGCAGCTGGGCAAGAAACCGGACGTGGTGGTCACCTGTGTGGGTGGAGGGGGGCTGCTGAATGGCGTGCTGCAAGGCATGAGCAGAGCAGGCTGGGAAGACGTGCCTGTCGTCGCCATGGAAACGGAGGGAGCCGACTGTTTGAACCAGTCCATCGAAGCGGGGAAAATCGTCAAACTTCCAGGTATCAGCAGGTGAGGAGATTGGTGAACATGTGGTGGAAGGGGGTGGGGTAACTTTTATTTTCTTTTTTTCTTTTTTTTTTTTTTTTAATAGTTTTTATTTTCTTTGTTGACTAGTTTTCAGCCCTGAAATCATCTCTTTTGTAATTGTATTGAATTGTTTTTTTGTTTGTTTTTTTATTGTATTGTATTGTATTGTAATATTCTTTTGTCACAACTGATTTCTCTGTGTGACATTCGGGCTACTCTCCTCTGGGAGAGTCCATCACTACACTGGCAGTGCCACCTGTTTTTGTTTTGTTTTTTTTGCCTGCAATTTTATTTGTTTTCCTATCAAAGTGGATTTACACATAATTTTGCCAGGGCCTGCCCTTTTGTTGCGGAGGGTTCTTTAACTTGCCCTAAGTGCATGCTGCACACAGAGCTCAGTTTATCGTCTCATCCAAATGACTAGCATCCAGACCACCACTCAAGGTCTAGTGGAGGGAGAGAAAATACTGGTGACTATGGGATTCGAACCAGTGCGCTCAGGTTCTCTGGCTTCCTAGGTGGACACGTTACCACTACGCCAGCACTCTAGTCTTTGGTCAGCTTGGCCACGAGCACCTTGATCTGATTTGGTTTGTGGTATTTGTTTAGAAGCAATTTAAGCTGTGACCATCTTACCTTGTTTTCACTTATCTTCCATGAGTTAGCCCTTTGCTGGACAACAAATGGCAAAAAAAAAAAAAAAACCCCAAAAAACCCCCGTGACAGACACACAGTTGAGAAAGAACAGAATGAGAACAACTATACCCAGGGGGAAGCTTGCTAAGTCAGCACAAGACAGGAGAATGGTTATACCTGGAGGAAGCTAACTAGGACAGCAAAAGACAGGAGAATGGCTATACCTGGGGAAAGCTTGCTAAGTCAGCACAAGACAGGAGAATGGTTATACCTGGAGGAAGCTAACTTGGACAGCAAAAGGCAGGAGAATGGCTGTACCTGGGGAAAGCTAGCTAAGACAGCACAAGACAGGAGAACAGCTATACCTGGGGGAAGGTAGCTAAGTCAGCACAAGACAGGAGAAAGGCTATACCTGGGGAAAGCTAGCTAAGACAGCACAAGACAGGAGAATGGCTATACCTGGGGAAAGCTTGCTAAGACAGCACAAGACAGGAGAACAGCTATACCTGGGGGAAGCTAGCTAAAACAGCACAAGACAGGAGAATGGCTATACCAGGGGAAGATATCTAAGACAGCACAAGGCAGGAGAATGACTATACCTGGTGGGATGGGGGTGGGGGGTGTGGGGGGGGAGCTAGTGAAGACAGGAGAACAGCTATACCAGGGAGAAGCTGGCTAAGACAGCACAGGACAGGAGAATGGCTATACCAGGGGGAAGCTGGCTAAGACAGCACAAGACAGGAGAATGGCTATACCAAGGAGAAGCTGGCTAAGACAGCACAAGACAGGAGAATGGCTATACCTGGGGAAAGCTAGCTAAGACAGCACAAGACAGGAGAACAGCTATACCTGGGGGAAGCTAGCTAAAACAGCACAAGACAGGAGAATGGCTATACCAGGGGAAGATATCTAAGACAGCACAAGGCAGGAGAATGACTATACCTGGTGGGATGGGGGTGGGGGGTGTGGAGGGGGGGGGAGCTAGCGAAGACAGGAGAACAGCTATACCAGGGAGAAGCTGGCTAAGACAGCACAGGACAGGAGAATGGCTATACCAGGGGGAAGCTGGCTAAGACAGCACAAGACAGGAAAATGGCTATACCAGGGGAAGATATCTAAGACAGCACAAGGCAGGAGAATGACTATACCTGGTGGGATGGGGGTGGGGGGTGTGGAGGGGGGGGGAGCTAGCGAAGACAGGAGAACAGCTATACCAGGGAGAAGCTGGCTAAGACAGCACAAGACAGGAGAATGGCTATACCTGGGGGAAGCTAGCTAAGACAGCACAAGACAGGAGAATGGCTATACCTGGGGGAAGCTAGCTAAGACAGCACAAGACAGGAGAACGGCTATACCAGGGGGAAGATATCTAAGACAGCACAAGGCAGGAGAATGACTATACCTGGGGGGCTGGGGCGTTGGGGGTGTGGGGGGGGGAGCTAGCGAAGACAGGAGAATGGCTATACCAGGGAGAAGCTGGCTAAGACAGCATAAGACAGGAGAACGGCTATACCAGGGAGAAGCTGGCTAAGACAGCATAAGACAGGAGAACGGCTATACCAGGGAGAAGCTGGCTAAGACAGCACAAGACAGGGGAACGGCTATACCAGGGAGAAGCTGGCTAAGACAGCACAAGACAGGCAGCAGTGGAGATCTCTGACGGTGACCTACTGTGCCACAGGACATGAAGAGGACTCATATCAGGATTCTTCTTCTTCTTCTTCTTCTTCTTCTGCATTCGTGGGCTGCAACTCCCACGTTCACTCGTATGCACATGAGTGGGCTTTTACGTGTATGACCGTTTTTACCCCCACCATGTAGGCAGCCATACTCCGTTTTCGGGGGGGTGCATGCTGGGTATGTTCTTGTTTCCATAACCCACCGAACGCTGACATGGATTACAGGATCTTTAACGTGCGTATTTGATCTTCTGCTTGCGTATACACACGAAGGGGGTTCAGGCACTAAGCAGGTCTGCACATATGTTGACCTGGGAGATCGTAAAAATCTCCACCCTTCACCCACCAGGCGCCGTCACTGTAATTCGAACCCAGGACCCTCAGATTGACAGTCCAACGCTTTAACCACTCGGCTATTGCGCCCGTCCACTCATATCAGGATGAAAAAGTTGTGTAAAAAAACAGAATATCTTTTCTGTTCTCTTTCCAGCATTGCGAAGAGTCTGGGGGCGTGTGTGGTGAGCACCAAGACGTTTGAGTATTACAACAGCGGCAGGTACACCATCCTGTCAGAGAAAGTCACCGATAAAGACGTGGTGAACGCCTGCCTTCGTTTTGCAGGTCAGTGCTATATGGACACTGTCTTGTATAACCCTTTCAGTTTGCAGGTCAGTGCAACATGTACACTGTTCTGTTTAACCCTTTTGATGTGCAGGTCAGTGCTCCATGTACACTGTCCTATTTAACCCCTTGCTGTTCATGGGTATGCTTGTCGGTGAGGGGCTGTCACCACACTGAGTTGAGGCTGAGCTCACAGGATGACAGTGATGTGTGTGGACGCATTCCTTATGGGACTGCATTGCTGTTAATACAAAACCAATGACGCCATTGAAAAGAACACAAAAAGTAGTAACTGCTCTGGAAACACATGCCGCTCCGGTCTGATTTCAGCAAGGTTTGGCAGTCAAGGGGTTAATGTCAAGAGGACAAGTCATTTGACGTGTATGTACTGTCCTGGCAACAGGATCCCGAAGATGCTTTTGTATGGCCAGCTGAAGGAAGGCCACCGCGAACTTGGAAGACCCTGCGAGCGCTTCAAGGACACCTTGAAAACAAACCTCAAAGCCTGTGACATAGACAGTTTTCCTTTGCAACACCTGTGGGAAGTGCTGCGCATTCAGAATCGGCCTCTTCTCCCATATGAGGACACACACCGACAGATAAGCCTGCCTGCCTACTCCTCCGTTGGACCGACGGGAGACTCCATTGTACTGTGTTGTCATGGCATGATTTGTTGGCTATGTCCGACGGGCGCAATAGCCGAGTGGTTAAAGCATTGGACTGTCAATCTGAGGGTCCCGGGTGACTGCGCCTGGTGGGTAAAGGTTGGAGATTTTACGATCTCCCAGGTCAACATATGTGCAGACCTGCTAGTGCCTGAACCCCCTTCATGTGTATATGCAAGCAGAAGATCAAATACGCACGTTAAAGATCCTGTAATCCATGTCAGCTTTCGGTGGGTTATGGAAACAAGAACATACCCAGCATGCACACCCCCAAAAACGGAGTATGGCTGTCTACATGGCGGGGTAAAACGGTCATACACGTAAAAGCCCACTCGTGTGCATACGAGTGAACGCAGAAGAAGAAGTTGGCTATGTCCAACAAGCACAGTGAAAAGTAGGGAGGAAGAACATTTATTGATGAAAGAAATGAAGATAAGGCTGCAGTTCCAAGCTGTCATCTACAGTTCCTGCAGATCAAATCTGACTTTGTGTATAGGTCAGACTGCAGCTAATAGGGCATTTTTATTTGTAATCTCTCTCTCTCTCTGTCGCTCTGTCTGTCTGTCTCTGTCTGTCAGTCTGTCTCTATCTGTCTGTGACTGGTCTGTCTGTCTCTGTTTTTCTCTGTCTCTCTCTATCTCTTTCTCTCCCTTTCTCTTTTCCCTTCTATCTCTCTCTCTGTCTCTCTTTCTTTCTCTTCCTTTCTCTTTCTATCTCTGTCTCTGTCTGTCTGTCTCTGTGTGTCTCTTTCTCTGTATCTGTCTCTCTGTCTGTCTTAATATTTATATGTAGGTATACACACATTTTTTGTTGTTGTATATACATACATACAAAAGAAATATAGATATGCAGTAGAGGAGGGAAAGGCTTATTTATCCCCTGTCCTGTTGCAACAGATGATCACCGGTTCATCGTGGAGCCGGCATGTGGTGCAAGTCTGGCGGCCGTGTATTCTGGAGTGGTGCAGCGTTTGCAGGAAAGCGGCCGACTTCCAAAGAGCCTGTCTTCTGTTCTGGTTGTGGTGTGTGGCGGGGCGGTCGTCAACCTGGATCAGCTCCACAAGTGGAGGGAGCAGTTCGGCCTGTAATTTTGTTCACAGGGGCTGTTCCCCCAGTGGTTGGGTCAGCATCGACCAGAAAACGCTATTTCCATGACATCTAAGGGAAAATCCTGTTCCCTCGACATTTGGATCAACATCTACTAGGAAACTATATTCCCCTGAGGGTTGGGTCAACATTTACCAGAAATGCTATTCCCCTGACAGTCAGATTAACATCTACCGGAAAACGCTATTCCCCTGACGGTCGGATCAACATTAACCAGAAAGTGCTATTTCACCTGATGGTTGGATTAACATTTACCAGAAAACATCTTCTGGAAAATGCTATTCCTCCTTTGGTCAGATTGATATCAACTGGAGAGCACTACTCCCCTGACTGTCGTTGGATCAGTATCTACCAGAAAATGCTATTCCCCTGACAGTCGGTTCAACATCTACCAGAAAATGCTGTTCCCTTGACAGTCGGTTCAACATCTACCAGAAAATGCTATTCCCCTGACAGTCGGTTCAACATCTACCAGAAAATGCTATTCCCCTGACAGTCGGTTCAACATATACCAGAAAATGCTATTCCCCTGACAGTCGGTTCAACATCTACCAGAAAATGCTATTCCCCCAACATCTTCCTATGCCGGTCACAGAGCACAGTTCTGTTCAGCCAATCACAGAGCTTCTTGTAAAAAAAAAGATCATTCGCTTTTGCATTCACTCTGTCTGTGGTGTTCTGATCAACAGTATTATTGAGATGGTGCTCATTGAAGGAGCCAGTTTTCTAGGGTTAGGGTTCGGGAATAGGCAGTTGTAATGAACTTTCCCGACTGTCGGTGGAATAGGCATTTGGTCAATGGGCCCACCTGACTGTCCGGGGGACGCGCGCAGTAGCCAAGTGGTTAAAGTGTTGGACTTTCGATCTGAGGGTCTGGGGTTCGAATCTTGGTGACGGCGCCTGGTGGGTGAAGGGTAGAGATTTTTCCGATCTCCCAGGTCAACATATGTGCAGACCTGCTAGTGCTTGAACCCCCTTCCTGTGTATACATAAGCAGAATATCAAATACGCACGTTAAAGAACCTGTAATCCATGTCAGCATTCGGTGGGTTATGGAAACAAGAACATACCCAGCATGCATATCCCCGAAAACGGAGTATGGCTGCCTATATGGCGGGGTAAAAACAGTCATGCACGTAAAAGCCCGCTCGTGTATATACGAGTGAACGTGGGAGTTGCAGCCCGACAAACGAAGGAGAAGGAGAAGAAGAAGAAGACTGTCCAGGGGAATAGCATCGCTCGGTTTTGTTTGATTTTTGCTGCTGCTTGTGCATCAGAACACCTGTGGACCTTGAACAACTTTATCCATTCTCACAAGTGGAAGCAACAGTTCAGCTAGTAATTTTATGGTTTTAGTTTTGTTTGTTTGTTTCACTAACTTACATGAATAAATAAATAAATAAATAATAATTATAATATAAAAAAAGGTAGTAGTTATAATAATAATAATAAAATAATAATAATAATTAATAAATAAATAAGTAAGACAACAATGATGATAAATAAGCAAATAAATGTAAAACATGAAGAAAAACATTCACACATACACCCACACATGCATAACAGATATGCACCAAACATGCAGTTTCACAGATATGAAAGCACAGTCAAATACATATAAACGTACATGAGCTCCAACACACACACACACAACACACACCACACACATTACCCTGCACCACCTCTACCCCCCTCCTCCACACACTCATTTCTAGTCTACGTATCGCAGCTTCCACGGCACACACTGTAAGAGCACATATGTTCACATTACTGTCCCCTTTTTTTTTTTTTTTCTCAAGGCCTGACTAAGCGCGTTGGGTTACGCTGCTGGTCAGGCATCTGCTTGGCAGATGTGGTGTAGCGTATATGGGTTTGTCCGAACGCAGTGACGCCTCCTTGAGCTACTGAAACTGAAACTGTTTCACTAACACTTCACTGCACACCAGAAGGTAGATGTGATAGAGGAAAGCCAAGGAGCACCTGGCTTAAACAGTGGAAGAAGAACTCCAGACCCTGAAGCACACCTGGGGTACCGTTCAAAGACTGGCCCACAACAGACAAGAGCAGTGGTTTGTGGCTGCCCGACATGGAGGAGAGCATAATGTAAGTAAGTGAGTAAGTTTTGGTTGTTGCTTCGGTACGGGAAGACAGTGAATATTTCACTACCTAAGTGAGTAAGTTTTGGTTGTTGCTTCGGTACAGGAAGACAGTGAATATTCCACTACCTAAGTGAGTAAGTTTTGGTTGTTGCTTCGGTACAGGAAGACAGTGAATATTCCACTACCTAAGTGAGTAAGTTTTGGTTGTTGCTTCGGTACTGGAAGACAGTGAATATTTCGCTACCTCCTCCATGTTTGCTAGTGGAGGTGACTGTTTGTTGTAACCTCTTTTAATTTTGTTGTTGTTGTTGTTTTTGTTCTGGCACCTGGAATTGCTTAGCAGTTGAGGTGCGGGGTGACTGGGTGTATTTTGTCGAAATTGTTTTTGTTTATATTTGTGTGGTTCGGTGTAATTTTTGTGTTGCGATATACTTTCTTTTGTAATGTGCCTTAAATGTGTAAATGGAAGGCACAGTGTAAATAGACTATTATTATTTTTTATCATTATTATTGTTATCATTATTATTATTGTTGTTTTCATTATTATTATATTGTTGTTGTTATTGTTATTGTTGTTGTTATTATCATTATTATTATCGTTGTTGTTGTTGCTGTTAACCATTTTGTTTCAAACTCAGAATACTAAGAACGCGACAGTAATGTGAACATATGTGCTCTATGTCAGTGCAGTTTGTTCTGACAATAAACATCTGCACTGTGCTGTACAAACTTGCTGAAAAGACTCCAGTATGGAATGGGTATTGAGTGAGAATTGTTTTAACAGGCCCTTCAGGAAATGTTCGTCATTTTTCTTGCATTTAGAGTCAGAAAATGTCTTCCTTTTTGTTGTATACAAATTTGTGGGGTGGGGTGTGGGGGGGGGGGGGGGGGGGGGGGGTGTTGTGTGTGCATGCATTTGTACATGCTGATTTGCACAATCTGATGGATATGACACAGATGTGATTAATGCACAAATTTGATGATGTTTTTACACAAATGCAATTAGGAATGAAATGTGTATGAAACTGTGTGTCTGCTTGTACAAGTTATAGACTGACATTGGTACACAGACATGTACAAAGTAGAATGTTTTATATTTCCAGTGAGTCTATGCAAGCATCTGCAAGCATGCTCACATACACACATGTATTCATTTACACACACGCACACCATACCACCTTCACTCCCTCAACTCCCACCCCCCCCTCCCCCACTTCCCCCTCCCTCCCCTCCACACCCACACCCACACTCTCACACACACACATTCAGAACTAAGATGAAAGCTTGCAGTTGTATGCATATCTGTCTGTTCTATTTTATGTCTTAAAACTGTGTATGGTTAGAATTTTTTTTTTAACAGGATGCATTATTGAAGAATGACATTTCTTTTCTGTTTAAAGCTGATAATGTTACCTTACGAGAAAGACAGGGAATACTTCTTATCCAGTGCTTTACTGCTTGAAAGTATAAGTGATTATTTCAGGTACAAGTGATAACTATATCATGCGAGTTTCTTGATGTACATGATCAATTTTTGTCATGTAAAAGAGAAAACAGTTTTTATGTACACTATTTTTGTTGTTGCAGCTTGCAGGGAAATCTATGGGGGTGGTTGTAAACTTTTTTTTACTGGTCAGTCCATTATTATTCTTTTCTTTTTCTTGTAGATGTACAATATTGTTTTTTAGTGTTGTTTTTTGTTGTTGTTTTTTTTAGAATAAGTGTGTGTGTGTGTGTTTGCGTGCAAATTGCATGTGTGCATATTCACTCGTGTGTGTGTGTGTGTGTGTGTAGGCAAGTGTGCATGTGTTTTAATGCATGCGTAAATGTGTGTGATTTATTGCTATTATCTTTTACACAGAAAGAAGTGGGTTTGTATGTTTGATGCTTTTTTTTCAACATAAATGCTCACAAAACAAATATGATTATATTGTCCAGATATTTTACAGCATATATTCCCACTCTATGTATTTGTAATGGATGAGCCTCCATTCTGTGTACTAAAAGAAAAATACATTTTATAGGAGTGGATTTATTTCGCTAACAGATTTTATCAGTCACTTTATCACCAGAAATGCTGATTTCAAGATGAAGATATTTTTTTATGGAGGGCACAATATATTGCATAGAAATACTGTGGGTGATTTGTCTCATTGAGAAAGGCAGAGAGAGAGTATCTTTGAATGTGTGCGTAGAAATACTCATGAAACTTTCGAATTTCTAAATAAGAGAAATATTGATAATGTGAATTTATATAGTACCTAACATTTAAAGGCGCTTTCCAAAAATGGATACATAAACACACATACTCGCATGTATACATTCACATATACACATACACTAGCACATTCATTCACATAATCACAACATACATTTGTATAAACACACACACACACACACATGCAAGTGTGTTTACAAGTGCATATGCATGCGCACACACACACACACGCGTGCACGCACGCACGCACAGAGAGAGAGAGATTATTCGCAGTATTTTCCTGTAACTTTTAAAAAAATAATTCATCAGTCTCCCCCGCCCACCCACCCCTTTTTTTTTCTTTTTCTTTATCTCTCTCTCTCTCTCTCTCTCTCTCTCTCTATATATATATATATATATATATATATCAGCTACTCCTACTGATGACTGCTTGCAGTTAATGTACTGCTGTACTCTGTGTCGGGAACGTGGACTTGTGAAGGTGGGTGTGAAAGAGAGATCATCACTGATACAGGTAGATTCATGTTCATGTGACCTCACAAGCGTACCTGTTGTCGCTTCGTCAGTGACTATTCTTAGCCCAGAACACAGGTGAAAATGAAAAGAAATTAAGAAGAAAAGAAAAGAAAGAAACCCAGCTGTCACTAACACCTGTTTAATCACTGGTTCTGACACAGATGCGTGCGTATGTACGTGTATGTACGCATGAATGCACGCACGCACACACACACACACACACATGCATGCTCGTGCGCGCGCACGCACACACACACACGTCCTGTGCGATTTCTCTCTCTCTCTCTCTCTCTCACACATGCCACCACTGACCACCCCACGCACGCACACACGCACGCACACACACGCACACATACACACACGCGCGTACGCGCACGCACACACACACACACTGACACGCACTTGTGCGCTTGGGTAGGCGTTAATCTTCCAAGGTCGGATGGACCTGATATCAACCTCTCCAGTCAGGATAGATGTTACACTGAACTAGGTCACTTGTGGACATTTCGCATTCGTAGATTGTGTGTGTGTGTGTGAGAGAGAGAGAGAGAGAGAGAGAGAGTATCAGTCTGTGTATGTGCGCCCGTGTATGTGTGTGTGTGTGTGTGTGCGTGTGTGTTTCCATTTGTGTGTGTGAGTGTGTGTGTGTGTGTGTGTGTGTGTGTGTGCGTGCAGGAAAATGAAACATCTCAGACGACTGTCGTATTCTTTGCACCCGGGGAGATTTTTGGTCGTCAGTAACTATTTTTAGCTAAGATCACAGACAAAAGCTCAACTCTCAGCCAATGATTCTTCATTCAAGGGCGCGCACAAATGTACGTCTGTGGCTTGACCCAAACCTGCGTCATGTGATAGTCAACAGAGCTAGAAGTATTGAGCAACAGAATATAAGCGTGCAGCTCTGCAGTTTTGGTAAAAACCACCAGTTTCGCATATCGTCTGCTTCAAAAACATCCCTCCGAAAGTCTTCGATTGTTGACAAGAGAAAACTTGTAAGTAGACTGTCTTTTAATCTGCATACCTGTCGACTCTGACTATCATAACCTGAAAAGGGCTTTGTTTAATGATATATACTTTTATGTCGGTAGTCACTTTATGATTTTCAAGTTTCGAGCACACGGAGGAAATATTTTCCTCTTTTTTCCCCCTCTCTTTTTGTTGTTGTTGTCGTTGTTGTTGCTGGACAGTTGTTGTCCGGAGTATTTAGTCTGTTAGAAATCGTTACTGTTTAACTTTGTATAAGAAGGATGGATCTTGTGCTGAGATTAGATAACTGAGAACAGACATGACAGGGGAAGACAAGATCTCGACAGTTTGTTTCAGGAAACTTCGTGCGACCTGCGTGGTTTTACCGGTTTTTGGACCTTTAAAAGTGTGTGTGTGTGTGCGTGTGTGTGTGTGTGTGTGTGTGTGCATGCGTGCGTGCGTGTGTGTGTGAAAGACAGAGAGAGTGGGGGGGGGGGGTGTATGAGAGAGATTCTGAGAGAGTGAGAGAGAGTGTGCGTGTATGTGTGAGAGAGAGAGAGAGAGAGAGAGAGAGAGAGAATAAATTAAATTTGAATACATTTTATCTTCTGAGAGTAACAGAGTAAGCAAGATAATGCGTTTTTTTCATCCAGCCCTCGAAGGGGAAGCAGTCACATAAACATAGGAGGGAATCATTAAATCAGTACAGCATGCATATTATAGTCATGGATACATGAATGGTAATTTGACATTTACAGCACTAAATAAAGGAGAATAAGAGGAGAGAGATATAAGAGGACATAGAGAGAGAGAGACAGGGTACAAAAGTGAAAATGAACACGGGTCAAGATAATGAGTAATCAATAAATGAAAAAAAAGAAAGAAAAAAGAAAATGACCCCTCCCCTCCCTCCACCTCCACCCCGCACCCCTCCCCCCCCCCCTCCCAGCATCAGTACTTATGCACTCAAGTGTTGGTAAGCTATGGGAACACATGTACGGCTGAAGGAAAGAACGATAGGCTGTGGTAAGAGCATGCCCGTCCGCGTGTGGGTGGATGTATCACAATGTCGGCTCAGTACTCGCGAGCACGCGCGCATTTTCTGTGTTTCGTAGCTTGTGTGTAATTCTATTTGGTTGGGAAATTCATGTGACAGCAAAACTAAGACTCACTGATGAAACAGTAAACATCCATGTGCACGGACGACCGTCTCGGCACTGATATGACTGGGACACACAGACACGCGAACACTCCTGCGTGCGTATGCACACACACACACACACACAGAGGTTGTTTGAATCTTATGTAGGCCCAATCATTTTCTGACGTACACTGTAAAGCGCGTCATGAACGGTTGACGTCATTTTTGTTGTTGTTGTTTATTTTATTTATTATTATTATTATTATTATCATCATCATCATCATTATTATTATCATTGTCATTATCATTATCATTATCATCATCATCATTATTATCATTACTTATATAGACCTAATCATTTTCTGACGTAAGCGCGTCATAAACGGTCGACGTCATCTTTTTTTTTTTTTTTTTTTTTCTAATTCTTCACTGTAACTATGATATCAGATGATGATAATGATGATGATGATGATTATTATTATTAAATGACATTTCATGAGCGCACAACTATAGGCCTACGATTTGCAATGGCATAAACTGAGATATTTCTTTAATTGATACACTTCCATTTGTGCACGCACACACACAAAGACACAGGTACAGACAGAAACACGCGCACACACACACACACACACACACACACACACACACTAACAAGGCCTACACCAAATCATACATACATCTAAATTATGTTCAAACTTTGTTTCAGGGAAGTATACATATACCTACTTCGGTTTTCAAATTTCAGATCATGATAATGAGTTTACATTTATTTCAAATTTCAAACTGGGTTGCAAAGGTTTCATATCAATTTTTGGTAGGTGTTCACATCTATTTCAAATTGGGTCTTAGGGCTTCACTTCGATTTCATACTTAATACCATGATAGGCAATTTTGTTTCAGGAGTTCACATCTATATCAAATTCCATACTGAGTTTCAGGGATTCGCATCGATTTCTTATTCAAGAGTGTATTTCAGAAGTTCTCATCTATTTCAAATCTTTCGATTTTGTTTTCCAGGAATCCATATCAATTTAGAATCCCGAATAAAGACACGTTCTTGAAAAAGGGAAACCCCAACACATAAGCAAATAGGCAGTATACCCCCCTCCCCAGTAAAAAATAAAATAAAATAAATAAAATAAAATGTCGGACAAAGAAAGAGAAGCACTAGACTCCGCCCCGATCAACCCGGCAGTCTCCATAGATCCCGACACCCAATCCAGTGTAATGACTCCCGTTAGCCAGCCCCTGGGGACGTACCCGCTTCAGGACACCCGGTACTGGACAGTGGTAACACTGCCAGGGCAGAATGCCAAAGCCATGGAATCCGGCGATGTGTGTGAGGGTACCATGGTCTACCCTCCGAAGGACAAGTCTCTGCTGGAGGCCTACCTTCTGGGGGTGACTCTGGGCATGTTGGGGGCCCACCATTACTACCTGGGTGAGTCAGTCTTCTTGGTTTGGTTCGCGTTTCTTAATAAGTGTTATTGTATGTGTTATGTATTCTGCACCTTTTCTCCTGTCTTTTGTTTATACTGACTGCTTGTTTGTTTGTTCTTATATTTACTGACTCAGTTTTGGTTTTCTTGTTTTCTTCGTGTTGTTTGTGTGTGTGTGTGTGTGTGTGTGTGTGTGTGTGTGTGTGTGTGTGAGGGATAGAGCGGAGAGGGAGAGAGCTTGTGCACGTGGGAGTGAACACTTACACGTCTTTGGAGCGGGGGAATGAAATCAAATTGTGACTATACAAGTGTACTTGGGGTAGGGGGATGAGGTGGGGGAATTTGAATGGGCGTCTGTGTGCATGCATGGATGTATGCAGGGAGTGGGTGGGGGATACACGCAAGTATGTGTGTGTGTGCGTGAAAACATTTTTTGAGATAATGATATTAATGAAATTTGGTAAATTGATTTGTTAAATATGTTCTTTTAAAATTCATATCATTGTTTTATGTTGTTGTTTTTTTGGTTTTTTGGTTTGTTTTTCTAAAATTAGATTTTCTTTGTGTTGCTCAGTTAATATTTATTCAAATGGTTGCGAAAATTTCAGTACAACAAAAAGTTAATCTGACAATAAATGGTTTCAGTCAGTCAGTCAGTGTGTGTCACTTGTTATTCATTTATTTATGTATTTATTTTTTATCCATTGTCCTTTCTTCTTTTTCTTTTTTTTCTTTAAAAAAAAAAAAAAAGATTAACGACGTGTCAGCTCCATGTCTCGGTTGACGTCTATATCTTTATAACTTTTTGAATTCGTCTGTCTTTAAGCGTGTCATTTATCTAAGTCCGTGCTTTAGAAAATTTCTTGTGAAAATGGAAAATCATTGATTGCTTGATCACGAAGAAGGTGTGGCAGCATAAGAAGGGCAAAAACCCCCAAAAAACCGAATCTGCCATTTTAGTTAAGTCCCGAGCGATCTTGAACTTGTTGATAGCCCGGGAACGTTGCATATGGTTTACACACACCAAGAACACAAACTCTTGTTATTGCCGGCTACTGAAATGGATGCGTGCATGAAATACACATCCATCCCTCCATCTACTGTGTTGCATTGTACTGTACAACCTTTCGTCACGACAGATTTTTCTGTGTGAAACTCAGGCTGCTGTCAATGGGGATAGCACGTCGCAACCCGTCAGAGGTTTTTTCCCTTCTTTTCCGTCTGCAACTGAGTGTATTTGTTTCACAATGGAAGTGGTTTATTTTGTATCAGAATTTTGCCAGGGCAACCCTTTTTTTGCCTTACGTTCTTTAACGTGCTGTAAATACGTGCAGCACACGGGACCTTGGTTTATCGTCTCATCCGAACGACCAGTGTCCAGACCGTCACTCAAGGTCCAGTGTCCAGACCGTCACTCAAGGTCCAGTGGACCGGAAGAGTATTCTGGCGAGTGTGGGATTCAATCCCATACCCTCAGATTCTGTCGCTTCCTTTTGGCGGATGGTTACCACCAGGCCACAGCTCCACTCTATCCATTCATCCATCCATCCATCCATTTACTGAACCATTCATCCATCCATCCATCCAACCATCCATCATCCAACCAACCATCCATCCATCCATCCATTCTTTCACCCAACCATTCATCCATCCATCCAACCATCCATCCATCCATCCAATCATCCATCCAACCATACATCCATCATCCATCCATCATCCATCCACCCATCCATCCATCATCCACCCATCCATCCATCATCCAACCATCCATCCACCCATCCATCCATCATCCAACCATCCATCCACCTATCCATCCATCATCCACCCATCCATCCACCCATCCATCCATCATCCACCCATCCATCATCCACCCATCCATCCATCATCCAACCATCCATCCACCCATCCATCATCCATTCACCCATCCATCATCCATTCACCCATCCATCATCCACCCATCCATTCATCCATCATCCACCCATCCATTCATCATCCATTCTTTTACATTTAGCGACATCTCTCGTAAGATCAAGATTGACCTACGGTCAAGAAATTTTCTTTTCTGCTCCGCCGACGTTCCTAAAGAAGCTGCGAATAATTGACAGTAAAGCTGTGAAACTGGCTTTAGGGGTACCTGTGCATACTAAGGCCTCAGAAGCCTATAAGCTTGCGGGTATTCTACCACTAGATGAAATCAGAAAATTAAGTTCTGCTAAATATATTGTGAGATGTACAGCAGTGGATGATTTTGAGGAATTAAATATTAGGTCTGATATTGATTTTTCCAAAAAATGCACAAAATAATTCAAATCTACAAACCATTCGCACATATGTGTCAGATATTTTAAATTCTTCAGACATTGATTTGCATGATATGGCACCTCGTGTTCTCGTGCCACCTGTCCCTCCCTGGGAGTTAACAAAAGCAAACGTCAACATATATGCTTTTGACACAACAAAAGGAGAATCTCCACATATAATAGCAGCATCTGTCAGAATTGAATTAGAAGAAAATTTTGATTATCATTTAAAAGTTTACACTGATGGCTCGGTCCTGGATGATAGCAGTGCAGGATCTGCTTTTGTCATTCCTGACCTAAAAACAGAAAAATCATATTATTTAGGTAAGGGACATTCAATTTTTACAGCTGAATTGGTGGCCATCCTTATGGCTTTAAATCATCTTGTTGATATACCAATCATAATAAGTAATATCCTATTTTGTGTTGATTCTCAATCTGTCTTAAAAGGTTTGCTCCTTTTTGAGAATAATCAAAGAGAAGATTTATTTTTTGAAATTAGGTATTTATTGCACTCCCTTTTTGTGAAGGGTACAAATGTTGTTTTTTGTTGGATACCATCCCACACTGGATTCCGTTATAACGACCAAGCAGACAGGGCAGCAAAAAGGGGAGCAAAAATCATATAAATAGTATAAAAGTATATTGCCCATTGTCATGCAAGGAAATAAGCAATATACTAGAAAGAGACTTTTATAGGTGCTTGAATTCAAGTCTAAAACCTCGTCAGTTGACTCTCTCAGACTTTGGTCCGATTCGCAGACCAATTCTGAGCTTAGCTCTCAGACTATTATCAAATTCATTACGGACCAAGTATTGTTCTAATGTCAAGTGTATATGCTTTAATAACCTGACAATTGAGCATATAATTTTTCACTGTAGCTTGATGAAGCCTTTTGTACACGAAAGTGTGTCTTCACAAGTGACTGAGAACGTTGATGTTTTTGACTTTTTGCATTCATTATCAGTTGTTTCGCTTGTCAGTTTAACGACTTCTCTTTTACGAAGTCCTTTAAGTAATTTCCTGTAACTGTATTTAGAGGGTTTTTTGTTTGTTTGTTTGTTTGTTTTGTTTTTCTTTCAAATTTCACCCACATTTTTACCCTCATTTGCCCAGTTTCCCCCAACCCTCCATTCATCCACATCTCCCACCCCTTCTAACCGATAATACTCAGATGTATTCATATATACTTTTACAAAATGTCTTCAATCACCAATATGTGTGACGGGACATTAAACAAAAATTCCTTCCTTCCTTCATCATCCACCCATCCATCCATCATCCATCCATCCATCATCCACCCATCCATCCATCCATCCACCCATCCATCATCCATCCATCATCCACCCATCCATCCACCCATCATCCACCCATCCATCCATCATCCACCCATCCATCATCCATCCATCATCCACCCATCCACCCATCATCCACCCATCCATCATCCATCCATCATCCACCCATCCATCATCCATCCATCCACCCATCATCCACCCATCCATCATCCATTCACTCATCCACCCATCCATCCATCATCCACCCACCCATCATCCACCCACCCACCCATCCATCATCCACCCATCCATCCGTCCATCCATCCATCCACCCATCCACCCATCCATCATCCATCCATCCATTCACCCAACCAACCCTCCAACCAACCATCCATCCACCCATCCATTCTTTCACCCATCCATCCATCATCCATCCATCCATCTACTCAACCATCCATCCACCAACCATCCAGCCAGCCATCAGTCCAGCCATCAGTCCATCGTTCCGTCTTTCCTAACCATGTCACAGGATCAGAACTAATGTCAGTTTCTCACACAGGTCGCCCATCTTTCTGCGTCATGTACTTCCTCACTCTCGGCCTCTTTGGCTGTGGCTGGGTGGTCGACCTCGTGCGCATGCCCTGTCTGGTTGCCAGCGTCAACAAAGCCAACAAAGAGAGGTACGAACAGCTGCAGCAACTGCAGCACGCGCTGCAGCAGCAACGGCTGCAACGGGAGCGGCAGTACGGGCCGAGAGGGGCGTGGTCTCACAGCCGCGTGGTGTTCAGGCCATTCCATCCCTGCTCGCTCGTGGACGCGTACGTCCTGTGGTTCCCTCTGGGGCTGTTTGGTGAGTGGGTGAGTGAGTGAGTGAGTCACACCGTACATTAAGTGGTTTCCTCTGGGGCTGTTTGGTGAGTGAGTCACACCAGACATCATGTGGTTCCCTCTGGGGCTGTTTGGTGAGTGAGTGAGTGAGTGAGTCACATCGTACATCCTGTGGTTCCCTCTGGGGCTGTTTGGTGAGTGAGTGAGTGAGTGAATGAGTCACATCGTTCATCATGTGGTACCTCTGGGGCTGTTTGGTGAGTGAGTGAGTCACATCGTTCATCATGTGGTTCCCTCTGGGGCTGTTTGGTGAGTGAGTGAGTCACATCGTTCATCATGTGGTTCCCTCTGGGGCTGTTTGGTGAGTGAGTGAGTGAGTCACACCGTACATCATGTGGTTCCCTCTGGGGCTGTTTGGTGAGTGAGTGAGTGAGTGAGTCACACCGTACATTATGTAGTTCCCTCTTGGGCTGTTTGGTGAGTGAGTGAGTGAGTGAGTCACACCGTAAATTATGTGGTTTCCTCTGGGGCTGTTTGGTGAGTGAGTGAGTGAGTCACACCGTAAATTATGTGGTTTCCTCTGGGGCTGTTTGGTGAGTGAGTGAGTCACGTCGTTCATCATGTGGTACCTCTGGGGCTGTTTGGTGAGTGAGTGAGTGAGTCACATCGTACATCATGTGGTTCCCTCTGGGGCTGTTTGGTGAGTGAGTGAGTGAGTGAGTGAGTCACATCGTACAT